>NW_026652294.1:45564302-45869475 GCF_009828535.3 Hylobates moloch
AGAGATACCTGCTTACAAAAATAAATAAAACATCACTTTGGGAGGCCGAGGCGGGCAGATCTCTTCAGGTCAAGAGTTCAAGACCAGCCTGGCTAACATGGTGAAACCCTGTCTCTACTAAAAATACAAAAATTAGCCAGGCATGATGGTGCGTGCTTGTAATCTTAGCTACTCTCAAGGCTGAGGCAGGAGAAACACTTGAACCCAGGAGGCAGAGGTTGCAGTGAGCTGAGATTGCACCACTGCACTCCAGCCTGGGTGACAGAGCCAGACTCTATCTCAAAAAATAAAATAAATAAATAAAACTTGCTTTAATAAAATCACAGTCTGAGGGTGGAAAGTGAATAAATAAAATTACATCGCAACATTACATCTCCAGGAAAGAGCCTGAAGGATGATACAGAACTCAATGTATCTAACATCTAGCTGCAAAATTTATCAGTACCTGACCAATGTTGTTTTACCTGTACCCCTATTCAATTTTCCATAGCCCCTGCATAATTTGAAGACATCAATCATTATTTTATATATTGATGTTTCAATACTTATCTCTAAAAGATAATGACTTTTAAAAACATAATCATAATATCACTATCAAGCTAAAAATGCATAGTAAATCCTTCATTTATCAAATACCTTATAGTGTTCCTATTTCTTCAATTGTCTTATATAAATTGTTAAAGTTAAATTCGCTGGAGTCTCAGTCCAAATAAGATTAAAATATTCCATTTGGTTGATATGTGTTCCCAAGTTCAACAATTCTTTTTCTAAATCTTTCTTTCCTTTTGAAAACTTTTATTGAAAGCACAAGGTTATTTGTCCCATAAAATTTCCCCTAGTCTGGATTTGATGATCTCATCTACATTGAATTTCCCATCATGTCACTTAACACAAGCCTTGTATTTTTCTGAAAATGAGAAGTTAGATCCAAAGGGATGAATCTAACCTGAATCCAAATATACGTATTATATGTGTGTGTGTGTGTGTATATATATATATATATATATATATATATATATATATGGTTAGCAAGAACACTTCATAAGTAATGTCATTTACTTCCATCAGGAGACACATAAAATCTGGTTGTCTCTGTTTTGACAAAAATATAAGCCTTGATGATCATCACTTAGATCCATTAATTCATCAGTGGTTACAAACCAATGATACTTGAATTGTATCATTCCTTCTTCATCCATTAGCTGGAATAGTTCTTAAAAGATCACTGTTTCCTCATCGCTTACTTAATTACCCAGTGCTACAAATCATATAGAAAAGGCAAGAAAAATCCTGGATTGTTTTCTTTTACTTGAAAACGTTCAAAATAATTGGGTTTATTCATAGAATATCCACAAAGTGACAATTTCTTCAGTATCATTATAAGCTCAAGAGTTTAAATATATTTGACATACTTCAGATCCATTAATGTTATTTTTTTTTGATGAACAAATTGTCCCATCTCTGTCCAGAGGGAGCCTCTTCAAGTTGGTTCCTGAATCCATTTGACATGATGTTCAACTGAGGGCAAATCTACCTCCAAAGTCTGAGGAAGCTGAAAGGCTGAAGAAAGAGACTGACAAGTTCAGTTTCTCAGAAAGAACAGTTAATAGGGGTTTAATGAACAGGAGCCATGTCTTTGTCTTGGGCTGCAGCAAGACAAGATGGTGGATCCCTTCACACCATCAGTCTCCAGAGCCAGGGCTTATATACCATAGGAAATGGGTGATTCAGAAGGGATCTGTGGGACAGTTGAAGTATGATAACATCAAGGTAGTTTGACTTAAGGGCAGGATTTGCAATAAATACAGCGGTCACCCAAGGAACACTAGATAAACTGAAAATCTTAGAGAGGTTCCTGGAGCTGGGGTAAATCAGAAGCCAATATGGCAGATTCACATCCAAGATGGAGTTGCTTTAGCCTCCACACATGACTGCAATTAAACTTTGTTAGTTTTCTTACTTTCTGCATTTACAAGATCCAACCTTGTACATTTCCTTCCTTAGACCTAGAATCAGCCATTTTTCCGAGGAGCCCTGGTTCTTTCTAGTGAAAAATATTATTTAGAAATTATAATGTGGGCTTTATGGACCCATGGGCTATTGAATTTTTAACTAAGTCTCTGATGTTTTGGATGGAAACTGATGTACATTTACTTTAAAAGCAGCCGTCCCAAATAACTATTTCTTTCATCAGATTCTCTTGAAATATTGAAGTAGATAACATAGTCTACACATTAAAGTTAGCTTAGCTTTCTCTCTTAAAATATTTGTTCCACTTTTTTATTTTTTATATTTTAGTATTTTGAAATGAGCTCTCAGAACAATGATAAACAGCAGTAGTGATAGCTGTTACTCTACTCTTCTTTCTAGTATTAGTGGAAATATATTAGCTAGCTATATATTACCATTAGGGATGATATTTGCATTATTTTAAAATAAATATCTTTTATTTTATAGGTAATTTACCAAGGCTTTTAAAAAATAAATAATTTAAAAAATAAAGTTGGATACTTAATTGTACCAAAACCATGTTTTTAAATTATTTATTAATTTTATTTTATATTTGAAAATATAGAGATAGATATTGAGGAAGGAACAATCATTCTTATAATTTTTCACCTTAATTGTGTCAATGCATCTTGTTAGGAAAAAGTGCTCTGTTACTTCATAATTTGATCTTTTTTGTGTGTGTACGTGTAAATCACTGCTCATAAATACTACTGATTGAGCAAAACCTAATCTCTGCATGTTAAATCATATTATAATTCTTCTTGAAGTAACTTATTTGACTTTTTACTTAAAATTTTAAAAATAATTTCAATTTTTCTTTTAGATTCAGGGGGTACATGTGCAGATTTGTTACATAGGTATATTGTGGGATGCTGAGGTTTGGGGTACAACTGATCTTGTCACTCAGATAGTGAACATAGTACCTAGTAGTTTTTCAACTTTTCCTTCCCTACCTCCCTTCCCTCTCGAGTAGTCCTCAGTGTCTGTTGTTGCCATCTTTATGTCCATGAGTATCCAATGTTTTGCTCCTACTAATCTCAGAACTTGCAGGATTTGGTTTTCTGTTCGTATGTTAATTCGCTTAGGATAATGAAAAGCCATTTTTAGCACTTAAGATTTGAAGTGTTTCTCCTTTGACCTAATGACACCAGGAGAAATATAAATGGATTTTCTAATATTGATCCATCATAGCACACCTGTGGTGAATTTACTTGGCCATAATGTACCATAATTGTATCATTATTCTTTTAATAGAGTACTAGTTTTTATTTGCTCATATTTTATTTATAACTTTCCAGTAATATGCATATTCATATAGAGTCTATTATTTTTCTTCTGTTAGTATGTCCTTTGTCCATCTATTCTCATGAGCCAGGGCAGTTTAAGTGGTATGGGAATTCTCTTTTTTTTTTTTTTTTCCACTTTGGAGGCTAATCATATTCTCCCAAAAAAAAAACATCTGGGCCTGATGCTTTTTTAGTTGCTGATTATCTGCAAGATTTGCTAAATTCTTTCACTACTAGTGGTGGACTCCAATTTTCAATATCTTTTAGTTAATTTCTGTTATTTATATATTTCAGACATATTCTTCTTCTTCTTTTTATTTATTTATTTTTTTTGAGACGGAGTTTCGCTCTTGTTTCCCAGGCTGGAGCGCAGTGGCATAATCTCGGCTCACTGCAACCTCTGCCTCCCAGGTTCAAGCACTTCTCCTGCCTCAGCCTCCCAAGTAGCTGGGATTACAGGCATGTGCCACCACACATGGTTAATTTTGTATTTTTAGTAGAGATGAGGGTTTCACCATGTTGGCCAGGCTGGTCTTGAACTCCTGACCTAAAGTGATGCACCCACCTCGGCCTCCCAAAGTGTTGGGATTACAGGCATGAGCCACTGCGCCCAGCCCAGATATAATTTTTCTGCTGCTTGACAGTATGCTGTATTCATAGATTTTTGCCTGTTAATTTTTACATTTTAGAATTTTTTTGAGATTTTCTCTGTAACCTAATATACTAATTATTTTCGTGAATTGGGGGAAAGAATTGTATCCTCTTGAGCATAAAATCTGTTATAGAAACATTACTGGTAAAATAACCTTGTTAACTTATATTACTCAAATTATGTATATTATTGCATATTTTTAGCCTAATGATCTAGTCTAATGATTTGGTCTAATAACATAGCTGTTTTGTCAGTATATATTGGTACATCTAATAATTATTTTTATTTATATATTTCAGTTCTGGGTCACTTAACATATAGGCTTATAACTATGATACCTTTATTGTGGATTATTTATTTCTTCCTGATTTTTAAACTCAACTTTGCCATAAATTTTGTTATTCTCTATGTTAGTTATTTGGTCAACCCAGTTTTCTCTTCTATTTTTTCTCCTTCTTTCTTCCTCCCTCTTTTCCATACTCTTTTTTTCTTCCTTCTTTTCTTCCTCTTCTTCCCTCTCTATCTTATAAAGTTTACATATGCAATCTTTCTCACTTCCTGTTCTTCTAATTTTCTGTTTTTAACCCTATAATTTTGAAAGTAAGATTTGCTGAATTTTTTTCATCTCGTATAAAAATCTTTTATTTCAATATGAGTGTTTAAGTCATGGTTATGTAGTGCTATAAATGCCGTAATTTTCTTGTTATTTTATTTTGTGCTTTCAGTTTTTTATGTTTCTCTTTCTATGTTACTTCTTTCCTATGTACTTTTTTCCTAGTGTAATTGTTTTTCAAAGAAAAATTTTGCAAATTAATTATTTGAAGAGATGTTAATGGATGCTCTAGGAAAAAAAATCACAACGCTTTCTATGACTACACAAGACAGGGAAATATTTGGGCATTGTTTTTGGGGTTCCACAATAATTGTTAAAATGGTTGTGTTTCTAAGAGTATCAGCAAGTAGGCAATCTCTTTGACTATGTTTAATAAGAGTTCACAATCTTATTTGAACACAGAACGCATTTTTCATTATACCTCCAGCAGTATTCTACGAAATCGTAGTTGTGGGATAGCGTTTTGGGAAATGCTCTTCTGGTGATTAGGAATTCATAGAACCTACTTTATTGTATAATTGTTCACCTTGAACTGCTCTAATAATACCATTGAACCTGTTTTTCTAGCCCCACTTTGGAGCTGATCTCCTGTTTTTTTGTGTCCCTTCAACTAAACTCTTCAACTAATAACGCGGATTTACTGCTGCTCATGACCTGGTATCATGGTGTAATTCTATTACTGTTATAGTTTTTGCCAGCTGAGACATTTTATTACCAAATGATTAAATTGAGCTATTGGAAGAGAAATTTATAGTGACAACTATAGCTTGGCTTCAGGTAGATACTCAAATTGCTATGAGTAGGAAAGGAACATCTAATGGATGGTAAAAGAGAAACAGATGATCTCAAGTCCACATGAAGATGGGCTGCAGATTATCACCCAAGACAGGAGATTGGCTTTAAAAGGAGCAGTATCATCACATTAAACTAGCATTCTTCCAAGGCATTCAAAGAACTTCAAAAGCTCCATGCCCAAATTGTTTTATGAAAACCCCAAGTGAACACATTTGGCTTTGAAACAACCATCAGTGGTTTGATGGTTTACTAATTTTCAAAGAAACAATACAATACAATACAATTTGCAGGATAGTCTGTGAGATGAAACTGGTTAAGGATTAAGGAGAAGAAGGTTCTGGTGACAACTCTTTGAATAAGCCGTTTTGTTTCTCTCAACTTCAGTCAGTGCAGCTGCAGAATGAAAACAGAGAAGTAACTGAAGTAATTCAATGATTCTTACGTCCTACAACCTCAGAAAGTCTACAAATCAATGAATATAAGTTTTGGAGTGTTACTATTACAAACAATGTCATAATAAACACCCTTGAACATTGTCTCCATGTGTGTTTTAGTGTTTCTCTTGGAAAGTGTTGATTGTGCCTCTTTAGAAAATTGTGAAATAAATATAGTCACCACCAACATATTTAAGAAAGATGATTGAGCAATACAAAAAATACAATTGTATTACATAGAGTTAAGGATAATGAATGTCTCATGAAATTAAGTTTTGTTTTATTTATAAGTGCATATGTACATATATATGTACTGAGTTGTTTTTTAAGAGGTATTTTCTACTGTGAGTTATTTAAAGACAGTTTGAAATACACTCTACTGACAGTAATGATCTAAGATGAACTTGATGAGTCATATTTAGCTTCATTAGGTATGGCAAAATTTTCTCCATAGTTGATAGTATCAACTTACACTCTCATCATCTGAATTTGAGAGCCTGGATCTTCTCTAAAATTCAGATGGATCATCTTTTTCCATGCTAAAGGGCATAAAACACTACACCATTTCCATTTTCATTTTCCTGATTGCTAGTGAAGCCAAGTAACTTTTCACCACTCTATTGGTCATTGAGTCTCCTATTCATTGATTTGTTTATAGTTTTTGCCAACTTTTGCAATTTTTTATTCTTTTCTGATTGACTTATAGGAGTTTAAAAATATATTCCAGATACTTCATGAGTTATATCTCTGGTAATCTTTTTCAAGTCTATTGCATTAAGATATGCAAAGTTTTATGCTGGCTTGCAGTTCAGAAACTTTAAAATTTAATGTGAACAAATTTGTCAATCTTTTCTTTATAAGCACAACTTATAAGCTGTGCTTTTTGAGTCATGTTTAAGAAATTCTTTCCCATTCCGTGTTCATAAAAACATACTTCTATACATTATTCTAAAAGTTTTAAAGTTTTGCTTTTCAGATTTATCTTTATTCCACCTGGAGAGGACGTTTTGTGTGTTGTGTGAGGCAGGGATATGCTTTTTTCAAAATGAATAACCAAGTGTCTCAATGCCATTTATTGAATAATTTATTATTTACTCAATTATAAAGTGACTTTTCTCATACACCAAGTTCCCAAGTAAAGGTAGCTCTGTTTGTCATACAAAGCCTGGTGCCTTACATATTTGACCATATTTATTGTTAGACTTTGTCTAACTCCTTGAAATAGTTTAGAGAAAATAATTTTGCAGAGAACTGTGGCCTTGTACTAATATTTGAGGGTTGAAATTAGCAAGAAACAGGAAATGTAGGTTACATGTATTAAATAAACAGTAAAAGATAATAGTGCCTTTTATACAGAAGGTATTTTGTTATGAATTAGTAATAAAGATGTAAATATGATGGTTAACCTTGAAGAATAAGAAAGATCTTCAAGTAAATGATGGTCTGGTATAGTATTTCTCAACCTTATCAGACCTAACACCTTTTGATAACTTTTTGTAATCACCCCATAATGATCCTGAATTTTATTTTATTTACAAGCTAATGTAACCCACCTGCTCACATACCATAAAATCAATAAAACTTTTTGTAACGTAAATGAAGAAAAAGATGCATAAATAAACCATTTGTATTTCAATATGTATTTCATAACTTTACTAAAATAGTCAAATACTTATCCTATATGTAGAATCACCTCAAATGTGGCAACTACAGTTGTAGGCTCATCTTATTTTGTTTTATTTTTCCTTAACCCAGTCACCACAGGAAGTATTGCTGCTGAAATTGTGAATAATTAACTATGTTTTAAACAAAACAAAGCTCAATTTCCTCTTGATTTATATAGTGGTTGCATTCCTAGAAAATTCAATATGTATAAATGTGTTTAAAAAAAGAGTACTTAATGTACAATGTGAAGTTAGAGTGTAGGCTAAGAAGAGTATCAGTTGGGTTTTTAAATGGGTAAATATCCAGCTGAGCATTCCAAGCCAAACGAGATGAGGAGCTAGTCTTTTTTGTTGGCCTGTCCCTTGCATTGCAGTATGTCCAGCCTCCCTGGTTCTCACCCACTATATGCCAGCAGCACCTTTGAATCACTACAACCATCAAAAAATACCTCCTCTCCACCAGCAAATTCCTGAAATGGCACCTCAGAAGATGGGACTATCCCTATTGAATGACACTGATCTAGAAGTAGGAGATTCGAAATCTAATCAGGTAAGGGCAAACAAACATCCAAAGTGCCAAATGAATGCATACGCAGGGTGCATGGGGTACAAGAGAGAAGTGACTGGCACCCCCAGGATGGGATGAGGTGTGGCTGGCAATGGTAGTGCTGACAGATGACAGGAATTAAGACAGAAATGATAAATAGATGTTTCTCAACTGGTTGAGTCTAAAGAGTGGGGTGAAAAGCATTTCTCAAAGAAAGCCTCTCCTTCTTTGCTGTTGGAAAGTGACGGTGATGCAAGTCACAAACAATGAAGAAAATTATATACACAGAAATGTCATCAAAACCAGACTCAACACATCCCTTTTCCTTCCAGAATTCAGAAAATCTTTGTCTTAAGCAGGTTACAGATGCGGACAGAAAAGATTCACAACTTCTTTAAGCTTGAGGAAACAATCCTTTTTTCTTCTGTGAAACTCATACATCAAGATACTCCTAAATTTCCTTCATCTGAGGCACTTGCCTAGCTCCATTACCTTCAAAACTAACTAGTAGCTTTACCTCAACTATCTTTTAGGAATCTACTTTGGAAACACATCTGTCCTCTGAAATTAAATCTACAAAAGGAAAGAGAAAAAATAGATTTAAATTTTTGAAGGAGTCTACTCCCTATATGACTCTTTAAAGATCATTTTCCCCGATACATTTATTGTAGCATCAATAGGCAAGTGACAGAAGATAAACATATGAAAGACTAGCTGAATTATCATGTAGAATATTCTCTGTATAGATTTATTAGTATAACTAGGAATTTCACAGCTGGAGTAAAGTGTAGCAAGTAATACATTTCTTCTCCTCTAGAGAGATAACAGTAAACTAAAATGATCCCAGATGAAATATGTTTTACTTGGAAAAATTTTATCACTAAACAAGGCAATTCTTGCCAGTATCTAACTGCTCAAACATAATGTCTCTGATTATAACTCCATTTACAATTTTTTCTGCCATCGCTTCATATCAATTCTGAATTCCATTCAACCTGGAGCCATGAATAAGAACAGCATGTCCTCAAGGCTGGCCCTGTGCCTAGTATAATGAATTTTTGCTGAAGTATAGGATGAATGAACAAATGATTGACTCCACCAAATGGCACGAATGTGTACATTCTGTTAGTTTATTGTGCTGTTGTTATTTCAGCACACCTTTTTGTCCAGACTCCAACCTTCACCGTCTAAATCCACAAGGAAGACCCATGGAGATCTAAAGCAAGAAGCTCTCAAGCTAAGAGGAACTTGGAAGTGAGCCTAAAATACAACTGATGGATTCTGGTTTTCTGTTTTCAATTGATCATGACACTCACACTCAACATTTTCATCCCTGTTTTTCTCCAGCACATCCATTATCTTTACCTATCTGAGAGGACTCCCATAATGATAAAATCAACTAATGTAGTTCAAACTATTTCTAAAACTGTAAAGTACAGCTATTCTAGTGTTTAGTATGTGACATGCACAAGATTATATGTTTAGAATGTGAACATGAATAGGACTTAATTTCCATCCTAAAAGAACTGGCAATCTAGTGAAAATACCACCATATAAAAATTTACTGTAATTGTAGGACAGAAATAAGGCTTATTAAGAAACTCTTGTAAAGGTACTGGCTTACTCAGTTTTGTGTTACTATAACAGAATACCTTAGACTGGTCAGTTTATAAAGAATAGAAATTTATTTCTCACAGTTCTGTAGGCTGGGAATTCCAAGATCAAGGTGCTGGTATCTGGTGCTGGCTTTCTTGCTATGTTCTCACACGGTGGAAGGGCAAGAGAGATAAACTCCCTCTGTGAAGCCTTTTTATAAGAGCATCCAACCCCCTCCATGAAGGAGGATCCCTTAATCTAATCACCCCTTAAAGGTCCCACCTGTTAATGCTGTCACATTGGAAACACTTGAATTTTGGAGGGCACATTCAAACCACAGCAGAGACCATAGTCTACCTAGTCCCAAGACATAATGTATCATAATACATGGGGACACAGTACAAGATGCTCAGAGAATTTGATGATATTTACTAGTGGAAATAAATGATGAAGAGAATTACCCATAGTTTTACTACATTTTAATATACAATGAACTCTGAAGCATATACTCTAGGCTCAAAAATCAAGTTTTATTCTCCTCACAAAGGAATTAGTAGAACCCATAACTAGGTGGCTAAGCCAATGGCTTGTGTTGGTCTGGTTTGGTTTTGTCCTCCTTGTTTTTTCCCTTCTTCTCTGTGTTGTGCTGGAATGTGACTTCTTGCTAGTGGGCCCTAGCTTTAATCCCTGCTTACTGATTTACTAAAAATACAGGGTCTTTACCAATTAATTTATTTCGAAGTCTTTGTTTCACTTCAATACCTTCAGGAAATATTACCTAGGGCTTTTCACTTCTCCATAATCGGAATAGTGCCAGCTTGTATTTGTGACCTTTTTGAATAACTCCGTTTTGATAAATATGCTTTTAAATAATTCCTTTGTTGATGGGATGGGTATTTAACTGAATGCAAATAGAGAAAGTGCTAGCTCAGAGTCTGTGGTTTCCAGTGTCAAGAGAAGGAAAACACCATAAAGATGTTGAGAATTCTGTCTGAAAATTGTTTATTTCTTATACTAAATATCTTTTGGAAATAATCATTTCCCCTCTCCTATCTCCATAATCTACAGTTATTTTGGCCACAAATGTATGGACTGATGTTCTCCCCTGATAGAGACAGAGACTGAGGTGGCTACTGTTGCGGCTTGGGGCTGGAAGGTTTTGTAGATTAGGGGCTGAGGCTGCTGTTTGTGGGGCCATGATCCTAGCTGCATAACACACATAGATGACTGAGCAGTGGATCTAGTGTGCAAAGGGAAAAGAATGGCATTAGATGCAAGTGAAAAACATGGAAGTTGCCTGAGGAGTTCCCTTTCTAGTCCCATGTTTTCTGTGGTTGTTTGCTATGAGATTTTCTTGATTCCTTATGTTCTAGGATTATGACTTACACATACAAACAACTTGTGCTGAATAAAAGTGGCTTTAATTTTTTTGCCGAATAACCCACATGGTCTTCCCAACAGCCTGCACTCCACTGGGTATTTCTTCAAAGTTTGAATAGTATCTTCTTAGAACAGCCTGTGTCCTATTTTGTCTTCTTTTGTTTTTAGGTTTTAAGGTAACCACTCTGTTTTTTCAGGGCCCTCTGTCCCCTCCCACTTTTTCTCCCAGAGATGGCGTTCTGAGTATATGAAGAAAATTACTGGATCCTGACAGCAGATGAAAATTATTGCATCCTCGCTGCAAGGTTGGTGGCTTCAGCTGTGCAGAGGTGAGTTTCAGATCCGTCTTATCAGTTGTGGTGCCATCTGGTCCTCATGACCTCTGTGGCAATGGTGTCCCTTGTATGCCTGTGGCTTCTGATGTTTGCAGCTGGTAAAATTGTGGTCTATTTGGTATCATTTCCAGCCCCATCTGAGGTTTATTTTGCAAATGGATAAGCTAAGAATTACATTTTCTAAAACCCTCTTTCCCATAATGGTCCCTGGGTCCACTAATTCCTTTGTGAGGAGAATAGAACTTGATTTTTGAGCCTAGAGTCTGTGAATGAGAGACACGCATGGAGATTTGGAAGGTGGATGAGAAGGACAGCCATTACTTTCCTGAGGCAGTTGCAGCCAGGTATGTGGGCAGATGTGAGATACACAGTGCCCTCCTGGTATGCTCTTGAAATCCCCTACAGTGATGTTTCAGGCTAAAGTCACTGGAGATGGTCTCAGTCAGCTTGAGCTGCTACATGGGTGGTTTAAACAATAGATATTTATTTCTCACAGTTCTAGAGGCTGGGAAGTCTAAGACTAAGGTGTTAGCAAATTTAGTTCCTGAGATTTCTGGTGAGCAGCCTCTTCCTAGCTTGCAGATGACCACCTTCTCCCTGTGTCTTCGCATGCCAAAGGGTGCCCTCTGATGTCTCTTTCATTTTTCATAAGGGTAATACCCCACTGTGGGGGTCCCACCCTCACGACCTCATCTAAACCTAACCACCTCCCAAAGGCCCTACCTCCAAATACCATCACACTGGGGGTTAGGGCTTCAATATCTGAATTTGGTTGGGGGAAATCAACATCCAGTCCTTAACAGAGGTGTATTCTCTTCCCTACTCACTCTCAGGTATTCCAAAGGTTTGGAGATAAGACCTAAAGTCCTTATCTAAAGACTTCCAATACTCAAAAATTCATAAATTAGCTTCTGTTTTCTTGACCTAAGCCTGACTAATTAATACATGTAGTCTCTTCTGAGAGATCCAATGGGAAACTGGGTAAAGACTATTCTGCTTTTGGTTTTATTTCCCTTCCTACATATCTCCTCCCTCTACCTGGCGTTTTGCTCAGGAGGATGAAGTTGGGTCATACATTTTGCCATTTCTCTATTTTATGTCCTTCCTCCTTCCCTCACTATATGATTGAAAAGAGTAGGCTTCTATAATATTTACTACACATAATGCTGTGTAAGCATAGCGTGTTGCCTTGCTCAATATTAGAAGGCACATAAATAGTCAACAGAATAGTCAAGCGATCTAACTACAGATAACTACACTGGGAAGGTGGGAGAAGAAGTGAGAAATGAAGGAGAGTGAAATTCTCAGCTATCATGAGAGAGAGTAATGTTTAAATTGACAAATCAATAAAGGGTAATATGAACATGCTATTTAGAAATGTAGAATTTATTACCAGGATCAACTAAGAGAGTTTAAAGTGATTGACTTTGGGGATGAAGACTGAGAGACAAGGAGAGATTGGGACAGAGTATGGTTATTTTTTATTTTAAGCTTTTTGGTAAAATTTTACTTTTAGTCATGTATATATATTGCTTCAATTGAAATATACATCTTTTACTAAAAAGCACCAGGCAGTGCACGATAGTAGAAAGAAGAAAGCATAGCAACATTATGGGAGAAATCTGAGTCTAAATGCAGGTAGCGATCAGCAGCCAATCCCAGGGAATCAGCAGAGGTGAGATGGCACCAACCCTCCCAAACACACAGGTGAACCTGCACAAACAATAAGACTAAAGCAAACACTATTTCCTCCAAGTTGCTCCTGGCAGCCTGCAGAGATTGAAGAGTTGATTTACGACCTCAGGAAAGAAAGCTTTCTTCTCCTTGTTTTGTTTCCTTTCTCTCAGAGAATCTATGTAGACATCGTGTTGTAACATAAAGATGTACTGGAGAGGGAAGAGGCCATCCATGGAAAGCTCAGGTTGGTGAAATTGTCTGGACAGGGATGGGGAGCATCTGAACCGAGGGGCAGTGGCATCAGCAGGGTCTCAGCACTGATCAACTGTGGGCAGGCAGAGTCACAGGTGCTGGTGAGGACATGGATGAAGCTGGAAACCATCATTCTCAGCAGGGAGGGAAGTGCCATTCCAGAGGGGCAAGACTTGGTGGCAACAGGTAAGATGTTGGAGGTAAGGATTACAAGTGACTGCATCATGACTCAATACCTTGACTAACTGCTTGGTAGACCTCAGAAGGGAAAATTGGCAAATGTGTGAATTTGCTGGGGCTTCCACAATGAAGTACCATAGACGGGGTGGCTTAAACAACAGAAATGTATTTCCTCATGGTTCTGGAGGCTAGAAGTCACAATCAAGGTGTCAGAAGTATTGGTTTCTTTCTTCTGAGGCCTCTCTTCTTGGCTTGCAGATGACAGTCTTCCTCTAATGTCTTCATATGGTATTCCCCCTGCATATGTGCATGCGTGCATGTATGTGCTGGCTTGTGTGTGTGTGTATTTTAATCTCCTCCTTTTATAAGGACACCCATCATATTGGATCAGAGCCCACACTAATAACCTCATATTAACTTTGTTACCTCTTAAAAGGCCCTATCTCCACAGGCAGTCACATTCTGAACTTACTAGGGCTTAGTAAATTTGGGGGAGAAACAATTCAGCCCATTACAAGCCTGATGCCGTGTATAACGTGACATGACATTTTCTCTTCTCCAGCTTCCAGACCTATACACATACTAATGCATCTGTCTTTTTAGTTCCTGTCTGTGTTCCTCAGCCCTAATTCTTTCTCCCACCATCCCATTACTTATTTTTTGCACATAAAATGTCTTCAAAGATGCAACATTACAATTGCACACTACACAGTTATCACTAATTGTGCACTTTCAGAAAACTTTCCCTGAAATAAAATTCATTCGTGATATAAAAATAATAAAATAATCCTTAAATCATGTTGTACATTCCACATGTCTTAATTAAAAATAGAAATATGTGCAACATCGTATACACCATGGAATACCATGCAGCCATAAAAAAGGATGAGTTCATGTCCTTTGTAGGGACATGGATGAAGCTGGAAACCATCATTCTCAGCAAACTATCACAAGGACTAAAAAACCAAACACCACACATTCTCACTCACAGGTGGGAATTGAAAAATGAGAACACTTGGACAAAGAAAGGGGAACATCACACACCGGGGCCTGTCATGGGGTAGGGGAGAGGGGAGGGATAGCATTAGGAGATATACCTAATGTAAATGACAAGTTAATGGGTGCAGCACACCAACATGGTACATGTATACATATGTAACAAACCTGCACGTTGTGCGCATGTACCCTAGAACTTAAAGTATAATAAAAAATATATATGTGCAACATGATTATCTCAATGGAGGCAGAAAAGGCTTTCAATAAAATTCAACATCCCTTCATGTTAAAAACACTCAATAAACTAGGTATTGAAGGAACATACCTCAAAATAATAAGAGCCATCTATGACAAACCCATAGCCACCATCATACTGAATAGGCAAAAGCTGGAAGCATTCCCCTTGAAAACCAGCACAAGACAGCACAATAGGAAGAGAGAAAGTCAAACTATCCCTTTTTGCAGACAACATGATTTGATATCTAGAAAACCCTATAGTCTTGACCCAAAAGCTCCTTCAGCTGATAAACAACTTAAGCAAAGTTTTAGGATACAAAATTTACTAGCATTCCTATATGGCAACAACAGCCAAGCTGACAGCCAGATCAGGGATGCAACCCCATTCACAACTGTCACAAAAATAATAAAATACCTAGGTATATTCCTAGGTATTCCTAATTAGGGAGGTGAAAGATCTCTACAATGAGAATTACAAAACACTCCTCAAGGAAATCAGAGATGACATAAACAAATGGAAAAACATTCCATGCTCATGGATAGGAAGAATAAATATCATTAAAATGGCCATATTGCCCAAAGCAATTTATAGATTCAATTCTATTCCTCCTATCAAACTACCAATAATATTCTTTACAGAACTAGGAAAAAAAGTTTAATTCATATGGAGCCAAAAAAGACCCCAAATAGCCAAGGCAATCTGAAGCAAAAAGAACAAAGCTGGAGGCATCGTGTTACTTGACTTCAAACTGTACTACAGGGCTGTAGTAACCAAAACGCATGGTACTGGTACAAAAACAGACACATAGACTAATGGAACAGAATGGAGAGCCCAGAAATAAGGCTGCACACCTACAACTATCTGATCTTCAACAAAGCTGACAAAACAAGCAACGGGGAAAGGACTTCCTATTCAATAAATGGTGCTGGGATAGCTGCAGAAGATTGAAGATGGACCCCTACCTTGCACTATATACAAAAATCAACTCAAGATGGATTAAAGACTTAAATCCATAAAGTGTAAACCTAAAGCCCCAAGACCATAAAACCCAAAACTATAAAAACCCTGGAAAACCACCTAGGAAATACCATTCTGGACATAGGAACTGGCAAAACTTTCATGATGAAGATGCCAAAAGCAATTGTAACAAAAGCAAAAGTTGACAAATGGAATCTAATTAAACTACAGAGCTCTGAAACTATGAACAGAGTAAAGAATGGGAGAAAGTATTTGTGAACTATGCATCTAATAAAGGCCTGATATCTAGCGCCTATACGGAACTTAAACAAATTTACCAGAAACAAACAAACAACCCCATTAAAAAGTGGGCAAAGGACATGAACAGACACTTTTCAAAAGAACGTAACACATAGATATGGCCAAGAGGCATATAAAAAAAGCTCAGCTGGGCATGGTGCCTCATGCCTGTAATCCCAGCCCTTTGGGAGGCTGAGGTGGGTGGATCACTTAAAGTCAGGAGTTCAAGACCAGTCTGGCCAACAGGATGAAACTCTCTCTACTAAAAATACAAAAATTAGCTAGGCATGATGGCACACGCCTATAATACCAGCTACTCGGGAAGCTGAGGCACGAGAATCACATGAATCCGGGAAGCAGATGTTGCAGTGAGCTTACACCACTGCCCTCCAGCCCAGGTGACAGAGCAAGACTCTGTCTCAAATTTAAAGAAAAAAGAAAAAAAGGGAACACAAATCAAAACCACAATGAGATGCCATCTTACACTTCTCAGAATGGCTATTAATAAAAAGTAAAAAAAAAATAACAGATGCTGGCAAGGTTGTGAAGAAAAGGGAACATTTATACACTGTTGGTTGGAGTATAAATTAGTTCAGCCATTGTGGAAAGCAGTGTGTTGATTCCTCAAAGAGCTAAAAGCAGAACTACCACTTGACCCAGCAATCCCATTACTGGGTATATACCCAAAGGAATAGAAATCATTCTATCATAAAGACTCATTCATGTGTGTGTATGTTCATTTCAGCACTATTCACAATTGCAAAGACATGGACTTAACTTAAAGGCCCATTGATGACAGAATGGATAAAGAAAATGTGGTACATCTACTCCATGGAATACTATGCAGCCATAAAAAATGAGATCATGTCCTTTGCAGAAACATGGGTGAAACTGGAGGCCATCTTCCTTAGCAAGCTAACAAAGGACCAGAAAACCAAATATTGCATCTTCTCACTTACAAGTGGGAGCTAAATGATAAGAACACATGGACACAAAGAGGGGAACAACAGATGCTGGGGCCTACTTGAGGGTAGAAGGTGAGAGGAGGGAGAGGATCAGAAAAAAATAACTATTGGGTACTATACTTAGTACCTGGGTGAGGAAATAATCTGTATGACAAACCCCTGTGACACGAGTTTACCTGTTTAACAAACCTGAGCATGTACCTCCAAACCTAAAATAAAAGTGAAAAAAAGATTCAATTTCTAAACACAGAAAGAATAAAGAACGTTAAACATCTTTATATTTTAAAAATTAGTGCTTGTGCTCATGGAATTTCTCATCACCAATTTGGGTGGTAGTTTAAGTCCTAAGTGTTAATGGATCCACCTCGAAACCCAGAGGGAGATAAAGACCAGTGACATAGGCTTTGACTATACGGACAACGGAAGGCTGCCTTTTCAGTCTGTGCTCTTCACAGAAAAACATCACAGCAAATTTTCTTTAAATAATATGCTACACAAGATTCAAGACATGCCTGGTACATTGAAAGCTTTAAGAATATTTAGTTCGTGAGTATATTTTGTTCCATATGTTTTTGTATCCACTGGAAGTAAATTTCTAACATAAAACTAATAGTTTCCTAAAATGATTACCATCTGTTTTGACCTATGTTGTTTCCCGAAGTATAACGCAGGCATGTGTTAAAGCTACCTCATGATAGCACGTGGGTTAGGGTGAGGGTCACAACACTTAATATGAGTTGTCACCAGGAAGCTGCTACTCCCCATCAGAACTGTAGTGTCCTTCTTTCTACGGTGTGTTGTCAGACAGCATCCAGGTCAAACAAAGTCATTCTGCAACCTACCTTGCTCCTGACACCCTGTGAAATGTCGACAAAAGCCATGCATAATAATGAGCCTGGAGTTTGTACCTATTTAAATTAGTACAAAGGTGATAAAAAGCACTATTTATTGATTGATTGATTTTTTAGGAAAAAAATGCATGAAACCCAATGGAGGGAAGGTGAGGATATGATTCTGCCTTCTACCCTAGGCCACAATGCCAAATGGATCAGAAGAGCAGCATGAAAATGGTACTTTAGAACCTTGAAAACAAAATCTGAGCAAAAGCCAGGATCTTTTCAGACTTTGCAAAAATTAAATTTTTTGTTATCTTTTGCTGATATTGTTGGTTGGTCAAACTTTTGACAGGTGGAGAGAGCACATCCTTTTTAAATGACTCAATCTTTTGGATTTGGAAGAACTAAGCACCAATGGGATGAGTTTTATCTTACAATGACTTGACATTTATTTTAATTCTTAGGTGACATTTTGGAATACAAACTTTTGAGGGTCTTCCCGGGACTTCAATTTTTCAATAAGATGGTCCTTTGCTTCCTCCCCTGGGCAGGGTCACATCTTATCTTAGAAAACTCTTTCAGGAAGTTAAATCCATCTCCAGGATCTTTGATTTTAAGCAACAGAAATATATCCAACCTTTCTTAAAAGGAGATCAACTATACGGAAATGGGAATCGTACTGCCCGTGAGTGCGGAATATGCCCTCCGAAGTCACAGGCTCGGAACAAGAGTCTGAGGGTCAAGTAGAAATTTGCCTCTCTCAGCTCCTCTGTCCACAAAGCTTGAGCCCTGTGTCCTCATGGTCTCCTCATGGATACTTCAAAAGTAGTCACTCAAAAGTCATTCACAAGCATGATTCCAGTGAATTCCATGGCTGCAAAAAATAGTGACTCCCTCACCAGATTGTCATAGGAACAAAAGGAGTTGGCTTGTCATCCCAACAGTCAACACATCATTGAAGCAAAACCAGATTTTAAAGAAGAAAATGACAAGTGGAAACAAGATCAAGAAGTTCTGCTGAAACAATAGGAAACTTCTGCTAAAGGCTTTTCAAATTAGATAGAGCAACACTTGAATTTTATCACTGTCTACCTGCCTGGACCACTTGGCAGGCCGCCTACAAATAGGCAAAGGCATGCTGGAAAAAGGAAAAAGATAAGAAAGAGTAACCCACAAGCTTACAAAACTGCGACCTGTCTACCTGGTAATTAAAAACTGTACATTTCAATGGCAGATTTCTGGATGACAGTGTTGCAAAAAGTAAATGATCCGAATGTGCACACTCTCCCGCAGAATTCCAGATTTGGAACTTGATCCAAAGGAAATAAAGAAGTGAGTAAATATTTAGCTGAAATAATTTACACCGCAGCATTCTTTATGAGTAAAAAAATTGAAAGCAATTTAAATGACCCTCAGCGTAGGCTAAACATGGAATGGATAAATTCCATGTAGCCATTAAAAATGATGCTGGAGAAATATTTTCTTCACATGAACAGATGTTCGTAATGTCTATTAAGTGAAAAAAATAAGTTATAAAATAACATGTTTAATGTAATTCCATTCTTGTCTGAAAATATATGTGCAATTGTATATGCAGAGGGAAAAATACCTTGGAGGTAAGTGGTCACATTGTTTATATCTGGATGGTAGATTACAGGGACTTGACTATTTTCTTATTTGTGTTTATTATTTTTTTTTTTTGTAATGAGCTTGTAAAACTGTAAGAAGTTTAAATGAAAAAGGAATGCAGTGAAACTTCTTATAAGTAAAAGAACCCTTTCGCAATTGAAATAATCATACCCTCCCTTTCTTCAGGTGGGCGTTGGCATCTGTTCCTTCCGAGGTTCTCTTGCAGAGGGAGAGCCAGCACTTTCGTTGGCTTCCAGTAGAGGTTGTTACCACAGTCTTTAACCAAGAAGAGCTGAATGTTTTCCAAGTGGATTTTGTGTTTCTGACCACTGCCGACCAACTACAGGATCTGGGCCATGTAATAACCTCACCAAGCCTCAGTTCCTCATCTAGAATATGGGAATGATTATCATTCTGTCTTGAAGGATGGCTGTGAGAATTTTAATAGACATAAGCAAAATGTCTGGCTCTTTGTGGCTGCTCCATAAACAGTGGCAGTCACCACTATTATCCTCAATTCTAAGATAAATAAGCCACAATCCCTGCCTTTATAGAGGTGACAGGAAAGTGAGAAACACTTCTTTCCCAAATTATACAGCCTCCTTTCATTGATTCAGTTATTGGGAACACAGTTTGGGAGTTTCTATTTTCTTATTTTGAAAAAGTTTGAGCTTCCATTTGAATGTGCCCAGGGAAAGGCCATCAACTCATTGCAGCTTGGGCTGGCTGCGTTCTGTAGTGGGGCACGCAGGGCCCCACGTGAGCGGAGACCCCATTGAGCTCCAGTGGAGGACAAGTATTTGACAGCTTTCTGTTCCCCAGCCATCAATGTCTGCCCTGCCTGGTTGTATTTCTTATGAATACTCCTAGACCCTGAAAAGACTACATTGGAAAAAATTCTTTATAGGTCACTACTTCTATTTTTGACAGGTGAACTTTCATTGACCCCCATGAAAATCTGCCTCTGTAAGCCAGGCTAATGCTGCATTCTGCAAAAAAACAAATAAAAAGAATTGTTTCATTAACTGGGCTGAAAGAGGTATCACCCTAATTCTTGACGTGCTAATGATTGCTGGTTCTTGAAGGTGCTAATTTTCAGACTCCAGTGTGGAAAATGTGTTCATTTCCCCAGAGGTTCAGCATTAGCCTTTTTTTTTTTCTTTTTTCTTTACCTAATCCTGATATTAGTTCACATTTGGACTTTGGCCGGAATAAATAACTTAGAAATATATGCATTTTAAATAAATACATGTTTGATATTTCCCCTCAAACTTTATTATCAAGCATATTTGCACAAAATAGGATGTTTGATCTTAAAAATGGCATCCCGTCTTTCATGGGAGAATGGCTGTGGAATGAATAGCTTTTATCATATGTCTAAAGGCCTTTTTATTTCAGGGGGAATTGGGCTTTTACTTATAGTGTGTGCTGATCTTCATTGCTAATGCTTCCCCATTTGAAAAAAAAAATCTTTCATTCCTTAGTTGTTTTAATGCAAAAGAGAAAAAGAAGATATGTAAATATAGACCTTTAAAAAAAAATCCTTGGGCACATTGAGGATGCATTGAGTTGCACTTTCTCAGTGGGAACCACTGGTATATCACACCTCTATTTGTTAAGCACCTACTTTTCCAAAAGCAGCCAATTGCTTAAAGTTCTTTTTATAAAAAACTGTTTCCTAATAAGGGAGTGGAGGTAGGCTAACAGTTGGGGGATGGTTAGTGAGACGAGGAGCTTCAGAGCTTCTCTTCTCTGAATGCAGAAGGAAAGATTTTTGACAGGTAAAAGTAAAGAAGAGGAAAGGTAGAAGGGACACTAGGGATCAAGAATAACTACCGGCCGGGCGCTGTGGCTCATGCCTGTAATCCCAGCACTTTGGGAGGCCGAGGCGGGTGGATCACGAGGTCAGGAGATCGAGACCATCCTGGTTAACACGGTGAAACCCCGTCTCTACTAAAAATACAAAAAATTAGCCGGGTGTGGTGGCGGGCGCCTGTAGTCCCGGCTACTCGGGAGGCTGAGGCAGGAGAATGGCATGAACCCGGGAGGCAGAGCTTGCAGTGAGCCGAGATTGCGCCACTGCACTCCAGCCTGGGTGAAAGAGCAAGACTCCCACTCAAAAAAAAAATAAAAATAAAAAAGAATAACGAATAACTACCTCATGTTATCATTTTGGAAACTAAGGAGGAAGAGCTGGAGTTGCTTGTTCAAGGTCTCTGAGGATAGATGATAATCCTGCTTGGAGCTTTTCCTACCATTTCAAACTTTACTCCCCACCTCCACCCCTACCCAGTTTGGTTATAATCAAGGGGCTGCTGGATATTATACTCAGCTTAGTTCCATTTCTTTCAACAATTGCAAATTGAATCTTATTATATGTAGACACTCCCCTAGGTGCTGGGGAGGGGATGGGGAGCAGGGATGGTCTAGTGGAAAGAACCCAGGCTGCAAACAAGCTAAACTTATCAATTGACTTCCCAGTTTCACTGCTGACCAAGTGGTGGATCTGGGCCATGTAATAACCTCACCAAGCCTCAGTTCCTCATCTAGAATATGGGAATAATTCTCATGCTGTCTTGAAGGATGGTGGTGAGGATTAGAATAAACATAAGAAAAAACGTTTGGCTCTCTGCGCTCGCTCCATTGACAGTATCTGCTCCTATTGACTTCAGTTCTAAGATAAATAAGACAGTCCCTGCTGTTATAGAGCTGAGAGTCAAGTGAAAAACACTTTGGGAAATATGGCCCTAGAATGCTTGCAGTTGCATTAATCAGTGACTGGATCAGCTACAGTCATCTTCACAACCTAAACTATACTGTGGTTAGGAAATTCCCTAAATTTCCTATCACAGATCCTAGGAGTGAGAAGGAAAAGAAAGAGGAGCCTGGAGATGGGGTAAATTACACATGATGTACTCCAAATTTGTCTCATTAGCCTGTAATCTGGTTACTGGGAAAACTCACCTATAAAACGTGAGACTTTTTTTTCTCTAATTCATGAACAAATCTCAAAATGGCAGGGGATCATTGTGGAGCTTAGCGAGAAAATCCTTTATGCTTGTGTGTACAGGGGTATGTCTTCCTGCTATGCAAACAATCTGTTGAAAAACTTAAATTTTATTAGATTTTCTTGATATGACATACAGAACAATGTTTGATTTTTTATATTGCTTTATCTATACATTGGATAGAAATGACTGAAAATTGATTTACATCAGTGGAACTGGTCTTGGGCGAACACATATTCCTGGCTTGATGAACACATATTCTGTAGCATAAAGCAAATAAAAATCACTTTTACTTTTTTTTTTTTTGAGATGGAGTCTCGCTCTGTCACCCAGGCTGGAGTGCAGTGGCACGATCTCAGCTCACTGCAAGCTCCACCTCCTGGGTTCACACCATTCTCCTGCCTCAGCTTCCCCAGTAGCTGGGACTACAGGCACCAGCCACCACGACCAACTAATTTTTTTTGTATTTTTAGTGGAGACGGGGTTTCACCATGTTAGCCAGGATGGTCTCGATCTCCTGACCTTGTGATCCACCTGCCTCGGCCTCCCAAAGTGCCAGGATTACAGGCATGAGCCACCATGCCTGGCCTGGAGAAATAACTTGATCCAGGGGTATCGCAGGAAAGTACAAGATGAGTCTGAAATATCATGCCAGGAAGTGAAGAGGAGTTTGAAGAATCAGGGACACATATCAAAAGGGGCAGGAGCCTGCTTGCAGGATCCTCCTGGCCAAAGCAGAACAAGCTGAGCACCAAAATATTGGATGGCTCCCCATTGAATAAAATAGAAGGCCATGACTGCATACTGATATCAATAGAGAAATGAATGGAGGAGAATGAATGTTCATTCTTATAGCAGGATGCCCGCTAATATATGTAGAAGAAATGATGAATATAAAAAAAAATCACTCTCCAGCCACTCTCCTAGTAGTGGATGACTCATAGACTCTGAATTTTGACAACTGTCTCTTTATCCTTTCTGATCCTATTTAGGAACCCACATTGCACTTATTTGTTGTATCTCATTATCGCCTTCAATCTGGAATAGTCGCTTGTTCTCTCCCTAGCTGTCATGTCTCTGACTTTCTTAAGGAGAACAAGATTTTCATTCTCTAGGATGACCCTCAACCTAGGTTTGCCCTGTGTTTCCTGCTGATGAGACTCTGGTCATAGATTCTTGGCAGCAATATGCAGAACAGATTTTGGCTTTTCATGGTGTCTCACATCAAGAGGAATATAAGGTCCATTCATCGCACCTAATCGTGGTGGTGTCTTCCAAGTTTCTCCACCCTAAATTGACTATTTTTTCTCTTTGTATTTCCCTAGTGTTTTGTGGGGAGATATTTCTCTACTCACCTTCCTGTCTGCTTTGCAAGTTCATGCAATGTTCATTACCCTAGAGGTCCACAGTGACATCCTGAGCGTTCTATGGCTGTGTGGAAATTACAACATGGAAGGTTTTAGGGACCACAGCTACAAACCTTTCGAACTTGAACATGGCTGAGAGTCGTTTTTGACGATGTTTCTGGGAAGAAAATTATCTCGTGTTGAATTCAGTGGACTCGTGCCCATGCATTACTTTGAAGTCATCTGTTGGCCTTCCTGGAGGAGGACATGATGAAATGAAGCCAAAGCTTTGAGGAGGATTTGTTTCGCTTTGCTCCCAGGAATCTTCCTGTTTTTCACACTGGTTAGACGGCCTTGGGCTACTGTCACTCATGGCTTCCTGGGGACTGGCTCTTATCATGAGATTGTTTTGATTATCCTAATTCCTGACCTTTTGAATTCAGTTGAAGTTGTTTTCTTTCTCAACCTTGCAACAACCCTCAGCTGTTTGAGGAGAGCTTACTAGGAAATGTTTGTTTTTCATTAACTCTATTTCTTTCTATTAGAGCCAACAGAAAACCAGAAGAGCAAAAGAGAAAGGAGACCTGTTCAATTAGCCTCATCAGACTTCCCACTTCAGGTCTCTGTCTAGCTCTAGTAAATTCACCACAGGAGACACTGGGAAAACCATGATCCTTCTCGTCCCTTCTGTTACATGTCAATGCCTTGTTGGTTCATCTGCTCAATGCTTGTTAAGTCTTCAGGATGTGCTAGATGCTCTCACATGGAATGTCCTTTTTTTTTCTTTTTATAAGCAACACTGAAAGATACGGGTTATTAACTTCATTTAAACACCAGGAAATTGAAGTTTAGAGAAGCTAAATGACTTGTCCAAGATTCCTTGCATGGAAAATGGTGGAACCAGTTTGGAATCTTTAGACACCACATAGTTTTCTATTCTCAATGTCTATTTTGAGGAAGTGAGTGGGCTGTGCTTTGTGGCTATATTGGCCTAGATAGCATAGGCAAAGGAGAATTCCACATTCCCACATGCCCAGCCTGGCTCACTGAGCTTTTGCCTGGAATCTAGGGAGTAAATCATGAGCTCAGTAGCTATTTTTTCTTCTCTCCCTTTTTCCCTGTGAATACACTTATCCTGGGGAACCACATGGGATAGAAGGAAGATGGGAACAGGGCTGGACTGAGATATAACTGTAAACATTGGCATAATATCATATAAATAAAACTCCCATTTATATAAAGCTTCTACTCAACCTGAGAACTTAGAGAGAATGAGAAAGGAACATGCATTTTTGGAAGGAAATGTAGAGATTGTTTAGCTATGTCTACCCTTTAGGTAGATAAGGACTAATTTGGAGCTGGAGAGGAGACGATATTCATTTAAATTCCATAGCTAATGAATGTCAGGGCCAGGATGTGAATTCAGATCTCTTGACTCCTGAACATTGGGTGGTTAAGAGCAAAACCAAATGTCTATAAATTTGAAGAAAAGTATGAGGGAGCAGAATAATTTGGGGGCTCAGGGAACATTTTACAACACAATTCTCAGATCCTGAATCATGTTACTGTAGAAGTAAATAATAGATATGCAAGAGGCTGAAGATTCGCAGGAAAAATATAAAAACTTTAAAAATTAATACATAAAAATCAACCTGTTGACATGTAATGACAACTAATCTTTATTGATTTAGGAAACAAATATATTGAGGTATATTTTCATATCATAAAAGTCCCCCTTTTCAAATGTGCAATTCAATGATTTATTGTGCAATCATCTGCATAAACCAGTTTTAGAATATTTCTATACCACAATAAGGTCCCTAATGCCTGTTCACCATAGTTAGTATTAATTGAATGCTTACTTATCGACTCATTGTTCTCAGTGCTTTACCTGTAGTAACTTTCTTTGCAACAATACTCTGAGAGGCTCTGTCATTGTCTCCCCCATTTTACTAATGCGGAAACTGAGTTGTGGGAAGGTTAGATAACTGCCCAAGGTCACTCAGGCCCTGGGTGATCTTAGTCCAGTTGTCTGTCCAGGATTTGAACTCAGACCGTCTAACCTCAAAGCTTGTGTTCTTTCCTACTTCTGTCTTCTACTTCCACATCTAGAGAGAAACTGAGCAACTGTTTGTCCATTTGCATGCTGGTTTGGGGGAGTGGCCCTGTCCCAGTTCTCTTTCTTATTTCATATTTTTACATGCCACAAAGACACAGTAACCCTCTTTAAGTAATCTGCTGCTATGAAGAGGTGGTTGACAATGTCAAATTGCATCTTCAGAGGTGTCATCTTTTTAAGCAAGGGATAGGGGTGTGTGCAAAGGAGGAAGGAGGGGAGAGTCATGCTCCTGTTAATAGTGAATGCTGGAGGCTGTACTTTTTCATATACTCCAGGGATCCAGTGTACCATAGAACAATGCAGTTGATGCATTTGAGAAGAAGGATGGGGCCACTGTCCCTATATGCATGCCTTCTAGGGGTGAGATTTGGGCTGGAAGACTCTGAGTACAATGCCCTGGAAAGGAGATGGAACCCATGTGAGGCTCAGGACAATCTACCTGTCTGGCTGGTTCTTATCTCCCCTGAGTATCAGAGGAGCAGACGCCCACAAATGCTGTCCTCTGGGGAGCCAGACAAAAGTTATTTTTTGTAAATACTTGATGTCCATAATAGACTACAAGACAGTCTGGGCTCTGTTGAACAGGAATGAGAAATTATAAGGAGACAATTGCCTAAGATGAAAAGACAACAAAATGAAATTTAAAGGCAAATGGTTGGAATAAGAAAAAATGGCAAGGAAAACCCAAGGTTCCATTGTAGAATCAAAATCCAAGAGGATGATATAGACAGCCACAGTGATATTAAGGAAAGGCAAATGTGATGAAAACAGTGGAGAAAAGTATTGAAGACAGAGAACAGAAGCCAAAACTGAAGAATCAAATGTATTTCTGAACAATAAAACAGCAACGATAGAATTACTAGTAACATCACACACACACACACACACACATTTTTCTACACATTTTCTGCAAATTAAGACATTACCACATTACATTAGAGAAAAATATGAAATAAATCCAACACCTAGAAGAACCAGAGCAAAAATTTCCCTTATAAAGGCAAATTCTATAACTATCTAATAAAAATTGGGCAAATTAAACCCAAAGTAATACAAAGTTAGTGGGTTTTCGATTTCTCCTGTGTAATGTCAAACAGCCCAAAATAAGAGAATCCGAAATACTGTTGAAGGAAAACTATTGCAACTACACAATAGTAAACACTGCCACTTTTTCTGTGTCTGGGCAACGAAAAGATTTCCAGATATCTGAAAGCTTAGGAAATATATTCTCAGGGTATATTTCTTGAAAAAAAATTAGTTGAAAGAATTCATTCCATGGGAAATGCAGAACAACACTAAGAATGTAAGACCAGAAAATTCTGTGCAAACAAAAAATAAAGCTGGTGGTGACAACTAAAACAGTTAAACATGGAATTAATTCAAAAAAATTTGTTAATAATATCAAAGCAAGCACTGATTTAGTGCTTACTATCTTCCTGCACTGTGCTAAGTATTTTACACATACGTTTGTTTAGAAGACTTCATGCAGATGTCAAAAACTATTCAACATGGCGAGGCGTGGGGCTCACACCTATAATCCTAGCACTTGTGGAGGCCAAAGCAAGAAGATCACTTGAGGTCAGGAGTTCAAGGCCAGCCTGGGTAACATAGCAAGACCCTGCTTCTAAAAAGTTATTTATTAAATAAAAGATTTAAAATATAAAAACAGGAATGTAATAAAAACAATCTAAGCTTTAAATCTTCAGATTATATTATGAAAACCAACCACTGAGGAAAGAGTGAAAGAAGTTCTTAGTTCTTCATCTTAATATTGAAAAGACGATGATATGCAAAAGGAGCTGTTTTAATTTTTATTTACTTTGATGATTTGGGGGCATATTAGGCTGCTCACAAAGTAAAAAATAAAATTAAAAATATGAAGTAAATGAAAAGTTACAAAGCATGTTATGACAAAAATAGTAGGAATAAAAGAAATTATCAATATGCTAAACTTTTTAATGTAACAATAGGAGAAACATAAGCAAACACCTTCAAATAAAACAAAGCAAGAATCCAAATAGGCAATTCAAAAAACAATACTCGTCGATGATTAACATGAAAAAAATTCGAACTTCATAGGTAACTTTTACAAGTGCAAATTAAAACAGCAATGACATACGATGCTAAAGCTATCAAACTGGCAAAATTTAAAAGAACGATAATCCCTGGTGTTAGGTAGGATTGAGGGAGAGGGCCCTTTAATATACTGCCAGTAGAAGACTAAATTGGTAAATTGGTACTCTTTTGGAGGGGAATTTGGCAACATACATCAAAAGCTTTCTAAATGCAAATACCTTTTGACTCAAGAATTGTTTTTCCAAAAGACATACTCAGAGGTGGCCACAAAGATTTAACTACTCTGATGGGAAGAGAGATCTTCATATATGGGACTTTTCCCTTGAAATGGAGGATAATACACAAGCCAGAAATAGAAAGAGGACAACAGTGGATTATTAAAAGGCAGGGCCTTCCTATCTATTGGATGCTCTGCTGGGGTATAGCACAGGGACCATGGGCTCCCAAGGGACCTTGGGATCCCGAGAGCCCTTAGTTTCCAGGAAGCCTGGCCCTTCCCCTGCATCCGTCTCTGGTTTACTTCTTTTTCTTTTTCTTTTTTTTTTTTTTTTTTTTTTTTTTGAGACAGAGTTTGGCTCTGTCGCCCAGGCTGCAGTGCAGTGGCACGATCTCCACTCACTGCCAGCTCCACCTCCCGGGTTCCCGCCATTCTCCTGCCTCAGCCTCCCAAGTAGCTGGGACTACAGGCGCCTGCGACCGCGCCCGGCTAATTTTTTGTATTTTTAGTAGAGACGGGGTTTCACTGTGTTAGCCAGGATGGTCTCGATCCCTGACCTCGTGATCCACCCGCCTCGGCCTCCCAAAGTGCTGGGATTACAGGCTTGAGCCACTGCGCCCGGCCTCTGGTTTATTTCTTGTGTACCCCTGAGGCTTTTCTAAATCCTTGTTTAAACATTTTAGGTTATCTCTATAGTAGTCTTGGCAATTAGGGGAAGGGAGGGAAACTATGCAGAAACAGGATAGGAGAATAGTGGGGTGCAGAGGGAGGCCAGAACTAGAGTCCCAGCAAGCCACCAGGAGACTCAGGTGAGCACGCCACTACCGGCCCCTGACACTGTGTGCTCCTACTGACAAGGCTGTTTTTAGACCTAATATTGGCTGGAGCTGCCACCTCTGCTTCTGCTGGAGGGACTCCTCTGGGGTCCCTGTGTGCTTTCGTCTCTAGCACCTGGTCAAAGTACCCTGAGGGGACACAGGTATACCAAGTACTGGGAGAGCGTCATCGTGGAATGGGAGCCTCTGGGCTGTCTGGGGCTTTCTGGGCTTATGTGTCACCACGACTCTCAGGGTGAGGATTTCTCCAATCATGGGAAGAGGACTTAGATTGCCAGGAAGCCGCCCACCGAAACAAATACTCATTATGGAGATGATATCAAGAATAACACACCTTGAGGCTCAGCTGTGTTTCTCTTTGCTCATTATTGCCTGCCTAACGTTCTCCGCTCCTTTAGAGGGGGAAGCCCTTCTAGGTGGCTTCCCAAATAGCTCTTGGTAACTTGGAGAGAAAACTGGAAAAGAGACTCAAAGGGGAATTTTATACACTCAGAGAGCAAGGGACTTAAGAAGTGAATCCGTGTTTGGTTTGCTTTTAGGATGAAAGTTGAAGTCGTAGCTCCTTGTATCTGGGTCCTGTTACCCTGCAAGCGGGTGAGCAATGCCATCTCATGTACGCTGGAGCTTTACAGTTTGTGAACTGCTCTCACGTGTATGAGTGCATACAAAGTCAGATTGCAATAACGTTGTGCTGTGGGAGGTTTGTGGAGAAGCTGTGGACACAGCTGTGTTGGGAATATAATTATGCATATATAATTTAGCCTATCAGTCAATACTTTTGGGCCTTTGTTTCTGAACACCTACTATGTGCCGGTTATGGTATTCTGTGCTGCAGGGCTTGTAAGAGTAAAGAAGCTACAGTTGCTGACTTCCATCCATGAGCAGGGGGCTAATTACATTTAAAAATGGCTGTAATTTAGCCTAATAAGTACGACAGCAGAGAAGGGAATAAGAGCCGTGGGAGCACCAAACATCAGGTGTGAGTCAAAAGGCATGCTGATTCGGCCAACATTGATTAAATTGGCTCATTGCACACAGGGACAGAAGTATGAGTGATATTGGGGTGTCTCTCGGCATCCCCATAATAAGAACTGAAGTCTGTCACATCTAATCTATTAGGAAAGTCTCGGTAGCTGGCTGTTCTCCCCTGTCTCCATTCCCCTAGGACCCCATTATGCATCATAATTCATTATCCTTCCTTTTACTGAATTAGCTCTTCTGTAATAAGTGGGCATTCTCATAGACCGCACCTCAATAAACAGCATTTTCAGTGCATACAAGAGGTTGCAAAGGGGCTTGAGGTGACATTTCTGGGGACTCTCCTTTATGCAATTATGAGAAGAGGGTGAAAAAAAAAATGTAAGTACAGCTAATCCAGGGAGGCAAAACTAGTTGTGCCTGCGCTGTCCTCTAGGGGAGGGCATCTGTCAGTGCTGAGCTGATGACACCAGCCTTTCTTTCACCATGACCTCTCGACCCAGTTCAGGCTGTCACATTTCTCTTTTGTGATTACAAAAGGCCTCTGGGGACTCTATGCCGGGAAGTTTACCTTCCAACCCAGCCAAGAGATGAATCAGACGCAAAGTGACTTTATGAGAAACACCTCTGGCTAGAGGGTTAACTCAGGGCTTTGTATTAATGAGACCAATTTTGCTGGTTCTGTTGCAGGAGAGCCGCCGATTCCCCCCAAGAGCCACCCATGACCGTCAGCCCTCCAGGCCAGCCGTGCTCGCGGTGCATGGCCCTGGACCCTGGGAGAGCCTGATGCGGGTGTCCCATGAGTCAGCACGGACCCAGTCCCGTCACTGGAGAAACAGAGCCGACAGCCATGACTCAGGAATGAGGATGTTCTGTCCCAGGAGCACCGCAGAGAAAATCATGTTGAAACCTTGATGTTATTGACAGAAAAGAACACATTGCTCAATGGAGTGTGAGTCAAATAACTATGAACTTAAAAATGTACTAGTCCCTCCTTATGAGAGCTTTTGTGTTCTGTGGTTTAAGTTACTTGCATTCAACCGCAGTCTGAAACTATTAAAAAAATTCCAGAAATAAACAATTAATATTAAATTATGCGCCATTCTGAGTAGTGAGACAAAAGCTTGCGCCATCCCACTCCATCCAGTCCCAGCCTGGGATGTGAACTATCCCTTTGTCCAACAGATCCACGCTGCCTACGCCACCTGCCCAGTAGTCCTTAGTAGCCGCCTCGGTTATCAGATTGACTGTCATGGTATCGCAGTGCTGTGTTCAAGTAACTGGTTAATCTGATCATAGCCTATGTAGGGTTCCAGTTTGAGGCATTTTCTGGGGGTCTTGGGATGTATGCCCCCAGGAAAAGGGGGACTACTGTACCTAAAGCCGTATCCAAGTAGTACACAAGTCAAACTTCAGAAATTCTTGCTAAGCTCATCAAATAAAATGGTAAAAAGTGTGCGAAGGATTGAATGCTTGCATTCTCCTAAAATTCACATGTTGAAGTCCTAACCTCCAAGGTAATAGTATTAGAAAGTGGGAGGTGATTGATTAGGTCATAAGCGTGGAGCCCACGTGAGTGAGATTAGTGCCCATATATTAGTAAAGGAGATCCTGGAGAGCTCCCTCACCCATTCTACCACATGAGGACACAGCAAGAAGACAGCTGTCTATGAACCAACAGTGGGGCTCTAACCAGACACTGAATACACCAGTGTTTGATCTTGAACTCTCCAGCTTCCAAAACTGTGAGAAATAAAAGTTTGTTGTTTAAGCCAGTGTATAACATTTTTGTATATAGCAGTCCGAAAGGACCAAGATAAAATGCAAGTTAAAAGAAATCTTTTTTTCTCTCATTTTAGCTGTTTAATTGCCATTGCATAGAACACAAATCCATTTCTGCATTTTCTCAGTAGTTTCTCTCTGCAATTTCCTGGAAATAGAGTCTAGAGGGGCCTTAGCACCATGGGCTTCTTAGGCTATACTCTAGGGAGTGAGGGCTTCTTTCCTCCTGAAAACTTGGGTCACTCACGGACGTACTGATGTTGATCCTGCATCCTGAAAGGAGCATGGAATAAACAATTGCATTTCTGCCAAGCTCCCTTAAAAGAAGAGCAGAGGCTAAATAGGGATGTCTTCTGTGGCTGTGTCTTTGGTCAGAAATGTCAGAAACAGTGAATTTCTTCTGAAGCTCAGCTCTGTCCTCTGTGGCTACAGGAGGGAAACTTCTCACTGTTTATGAAAGCCAGCTTGGCTTGCCTCGCAATTTCCTCTATTTTCTTAAAGAAAACAAAAAGAATAAATTATAACGATAAGATACAGATAATCAAAAAGAGGAAAATACAAGATATCAAGAATATTATTCTGATGTTATTTCTTTCCAACACTTTTCCCGTTTCTATACATGCATGAAATATGTGTCCCTGTCAATAAAAATGTACACATTTCTTCCCTTTCAGTTGCAAACACCAAACAGCATTAGCTGGGTAGGGCCACACCTTGTCTAAGGGGTCTGATTGCTTTTACGATGTGACAGCTCCCACAACCTTTCCTATCCTAATCCCTCACCTGACTTTGCCCCCCAGCCCCGGTGATTCCGGGCAAGACGGGATTTGTCAGCTCATGTCCAATTTCCTTCCAGCCAGGGCCTTCTTTGCAACACAGTCTGACCACTCATGTTGTTCAGCAAGTCCCACTAGGTGATTTTCAAGTGGCCACATCTTCTTGGTGGGCATTACAAATATCACCTCTTACAGAGATTGTCTGGTTCTGCCTCACACAATCAAACAGAAAAAAATGATAAAGCTCATTTGTAACAAACTTATCTGTTACTGGAAATGTTAGAGAGCAGAGTATGCCGGAAACTAGCAGAAACCAGTGTTCACATGCAAACTTTATCTTATAAGATAGTGTGGAGATCAGTTTCAGTGAGTGCCTGGATGAACTTAATTGAGTGTAAGTCAGCAGGGGCAACGTGATCCTGTGTGAGGGGCCAGCTGAGGATTCAAAGTTTGATCGTCTAAGTATGGGAACCATAAGGAAAGTCTCCCAGCCTCCATCACGCCTCTGTGGACAGTTTTAGAGCAACGGCCTTGCGGGGTCTGTGATTTAGAGGCGAGCACTCTGGAAAGCGCTATCCCAGGGGACATGGCCAGGACATTGGTGTTTTTTCTCTGCTTTCTCTCCCACTCCTTACCTGCCTCCAGCCTCATCCCTGTTCTCCATTTGAAAAGCAGAGAAGATGAAACATGTGCCCTTTCTCTCCTGTAAATTCTGCAAGAATCAGGTGAAAAAGGCTCCATGTAAACGAGCCTCGAAAACACTAGAGTACGATGTAAGTGTAGAGTTATCTCTGTATATCTCTTAGTCTATGCAGGCTGCAATAACAGAATATCAATGCCCGTGTGCTTCTAAAGAACACATATTTTTCCCCGTAATTCTGGAGGCTGGAAGTCCTAGATCAAGGTGCCAGCAGATTTAGTGTGTGGTGGGGACCAAATTCCTGGGTCTCAGTCTTTTTGCTCTGTCTTCACGTGGCAGAAGGGAGTTCTGTGGGATCCCTTCTTATAAGGGCACTAATTCTATTCTCTACGGCTCCATTCTTATGACCTAATCACCCCTAAAGGCCCCACCTCCTAATGCCATCACCTTGGGAGTTAGGACTTCAGTATATGAATTTAGGAGGACATAAGCATTCAGACGATAGCATTATAATGATGGGAACATTGCTCCATTCCTTGAATCTTTGGCAGTTACAACAAAGCCCCGCACAGAGCTTGGAAATAGCAGGCGGCTATGGTCCTGTGTCTTCTTTCAGTGGGGAGCCCAGACCATGGGGGGCCCGTTAGCAGGGTCTGCGCAACCCCCTGAGAGACCCTGGAATACCTTCTCCCAGGGAATTTCTGCTTTCCTTTCTCTCCAGTTTCTCTTCTGTCAAATGGACAATGGACCTTTTTCCAGCCTGTTTCTTGGGTGCTGAAGATTCATGTGTCAGCCGGTGTCAGGCCTCCAGCAGCCCTTTTTTGTAATCTGTTTAAATGGGGATGTCTGAACTATCCCCAGAGGATGCAGCTCAGAGGAGATTTGATTTCCAGATCAGTCAGCATCAGTCTGGAGCCTTGATGGGCTATGTCGTGCTCCCGGTGGAACAAAGCTCTGCCGGCAGTATGCTGGGTGCTCTCGGAGTCTTCCCTCCTACCTTGGGCTTTTCTGTTGCTAGGATTTGCCCGTTTCCCAGTCAAGTTAGAAAGGTGCTTTTGTCTGCTGATGTGGTGACACTGGAGATCTTTGCCACGTGCAATAATAATTTTTAAATTGCAATAATGTTCATTGATGTATTTTATTATTTTAAAAGAAATACGGCCGGGCGCGGTGGCTCACGCCTGTAATCCCAGCACTTTGGGAGGCCGAGGCAGGCAGATCACGAGGTCAGGAGATCGAGACCATCCTGGCTAACACAGTGAAACCCCGTCTCTACTAAAAATACAAAAAATTAGCCGGGCGAGGTGGCTGGCGCCTGTAGTCCCAGCTACTCTGGAGGCTGAGGAGAATGGCGTGAACCCCGGGGGGCGGAGCCTGCAGTGAGCCGAGATCACACCATTGCACTCCAGCCTGGGCGACAGCAAGACTCTGTCTCAAAAAAAATAAAAAATAAAAAATAAAAAATAAACACATATATAAAAAATAAAGGTAAAAATAATCCTATTGTCCAGAAATAACTTCTATGATTACTTATTTGACAATTAGTAACTTGATGATTAATCTTTGGTGGTGGTGGTGGGAGGGTCATGGCAGAAACTGAATTTATACTAGACATATATCATGTAATTTGCTTTTTTCAAATATTTTCTTGTTAGTATATACGTATCTATGGTACCATCTTTAATGGCTGAATATTATTTCATTGTGTGGGTATACAAAAATATTCTCTAGATTGAAAATATTGTTTTTCTGTAAAAATCAAGCCAAAGGAACTTTTTTTTTTTTTTTTTTTTGAGATGGAGTCTCGTACTGTTGCCTGGGCAGGAGTGCGATGGCTCGATCTCGGTTCACTGCAACCTCCGCCTCCCCAGTTCACATGATTCTCCTGCCTCAGCCTCCCAAGTAGCTGGGTGGGTGCACACTACCACACCCAGCTAATTTTTTGTATTTTTAGTAGAGATGGGGTTTCACTATCTTGGCCAGACTGGTCTCGAACTCCTGACCTCGTGATCCGCCCACTTCGGCCTCCCAAAGTGCTGGGATTACAGGCGTGAGCCACAGCGCCCAGCCAGAATGTTTTTAGAACTATGTTGGAACTAGATACTTTTACACAACTTTGATTATATTTTAGTGATAAAGACCTAGAAGCAGTATTGTTGGATCAAGGGATAGGCTTTAAGAAACATTTTACTCAACTGACATCCTAAAAGATTCAACTAATTTGAACTCAGATGGCAGGAATAGAGAGAAGAACAACTACAGGGCAGAAAGGAAAGTCTATTTTTGACTGGTTACAGGATCTCCAGGTGGGCTCTGAGTCAAGGAAAGATGATGGAAGCGGTGGTAGGAAAGTTGTGAAGCACCTTCTCTCCTTATTTTCGGTGGAAGTTAGGATAGATTTTCAACCCAAAACAGCTCTATCTGTGTCAGTTCCCATTAGATTCTGGCAATGAGTTGTCTCATTTTGTTAACATTATTTAGAATGTTTAAATTTCTTCATCGTCCTGGGTATTTTAGTGAGAAGGAAGGAGAGGCTGCATCCAAATCTGCCATACTCCTTTGAGAACCATATTCCTTATATCAGCTAGCCATACTCCTTTGGAAACAGATGTCTATACTTGGGTTAGAATGTTCATGTACATACCTGGCAAAAACCGTCAGCTCTACTGTGATTCTCTCTCCTTCAACATCTTCAACCAGCCAGGCTGAAAATGTCCTGGCCCCACATAGCTGGTGACTCTGCAAGGCTGACTTCTGATGCAAAACTGTACTATCAGATACCACATAAAGATGTTTTAATCAATGATGGACCATATACAAGATGGTGCTCCCCGTAAGATTATAACGGAACTGAAAAATTCCCAGGCCTAGTGACATTGTAGGTATCATAATGTTGTAGGAAAACACATTACCTTTCCTATGTTTAGATATATCTAGATACTGCAGAAATATTTACCATGGTGTTTCACTTGTCTTTAGTATTCAGTACAGTCATATGCTGCACAGGCTTGTAGTCTGGTAGCAATAAGTTAGACCACAGAAGCTAGGTGTGCAGTAAGCTATACCATCAAGGTTGGTGTAAGTCATTGTATGATGTGCGTGCAACATTGAAATTGCCCAGCAACGCACGTCTCAGAACATATCCCTGTTGTTAACTGCTGCATGACCGTATTCCACTCTTCAGATTTCATGAAGTGTATTTGTAGATAATCCCTTTATGTGAAATTATCCCATGAGAGTAAAGAGGGGTTGTTTGAAGAAGGGTCCTTGTCATGTTTCTAGAAGTCCTTCTGCTTGTTTCAGAAGCTGCCCTTGGAGAAACAAAAAGAGGAACTGTGTCATAGGTATCTTTATGTTTCCAGTGCCTAGAACTATACTTGGAACATGGAAAGTACTCAGTAAGCACCAGTTGGATGTGTTGATCTTCTACATTCTCACCCTTGACACAACACAGTTCAGCATCAGTCATACCAGTTTCTGTATTGCTAGTACAGTAGTCCTCCCCTTATCCATGGAGGACACATTCCAAGACCGCCAGTGAATTCCTGAAGCCTCAGATAGTACTGAACCAGCAATATACTTTGATTTTTAAAGTGTGGTCACCAAGACAGCTACTAATTGACTTACATGCAGGGAGCATCTACAGTGTGCATACCTTGGACAAAGGAATAATTCACATCCTGGGCTGGATGGAAATGGATGATGAGAGATTTTATCACACTACTCAGCATGGAGTGCAACTGACAACTTGTCAATTGGCTGGGTGCGGTGGCTCAGGCCTGTAATCCCAACACTTTGGGAGGCTAAGGTGGGTGGATTATCTGAGGTCAGAAGTTCAAGACCAGCCCAGCCAACATGGTGAAACCCTGTCTCTACTAAAAATACAAAAATTAGCCAGGTGTGGTGGTGGGTGCCTGTAATCCCAGCTACTCGGGAGGCTGAGGCAGGAGAATCACTTGAATTCGGGAGTTGGAGGTTGGAGTGAGCGGAGATCCACCCCTGCACTCCAACCCGGGTGACAGAGTGAGACTCCATCTCAAAAAAAAAAAAAAAAAGAAAGAAAGAAAGAAAGAAAACTTGTCAATTGTTTATTTCTGGAATTTTTCCTTTAATATTTTCGGACCACGGTTGACCATGGGTGACTGAAACCTTGGAAGGTGAAACAGTGGGAAGTGAAATTGAGGACAAGGGTAGACTCCTGTAGCACATACCCCATTCTCTCAGGCCTGCATGCCTCTAGAAAGCCAACTCAAACACTTAGTCCCCGTGAGCACGCCACCGCAAGCAAGGCACTTGCCGTTTCAAATGCCTGGAACAGCTATTTTCAAAGTGTGGTCTGGGGAACCCTGGGGCTTCCTGAAACCCTTTTAGAGTCTTGAGGTTAAAGCTGTTTTTATAATACTACTGAGAAGTCATTTTCCTATTTCAGTCTCATCTCTCATGAGTCTACAGTGGAACTTTCTAGAGGCTAATAAAGTGTGATGATGTCATTCTTCTGGTGTTAATGCAATATGTCACTGTGTATTCTTGCATTTTAAAAATTTCTCAGTTTTTAGTTCTAATGTGATAAATATCAGTAGACAATGCATGATCAATGGCTTTTTGGGGTCCTCAATAATTTTTAAGAGTGTAAAGTCCCAATGCCAGAAACTTTGAGAACTTCTGGCCTTGAATCACACTTCCCAGATCAGGGGGTTCTTATCTAGGAATGAGAGGGAAATGGCCCTATTTCTCAATTTCCTGATTTACTCATTCAGTACATATTTTACCAGGTTTCTATTTGTGACCAGACACTGTGCTCAGCCCCAGGGCAACAGTATTAAACAAGATGGAGGGTTGATCCCAGTCTTGTGGTTGAGAGAGGTAATAAGGGAAGGCGCCCCCAAGGCACGGATGCCTATGATACAATCTCGAAGAGTGAGAGCTAGTTAAATAGGAAAGGGTCAAGGTCTTTGGGCAGAATCGTCATGGTGCTCTTAAGGAGTTGAAAGAAGGCTGCGGTGACTGTTCTAGAGGAGCATGTGGTTCTTGAGATGAGGGTGGAGAGGCCTGCAGAGTACGCAGGGCCTGCGGAGCTGGGAAAAGGTCTGGGTCTTCATGTCAGGTGATGTCCAAGGGCAGTGAAGGGTTTTTTTATTTACTTATTTTCAATTGGGATAAAATGTACAAATAAAATATATCATTTTAACCATTTTAAGTGTACAATTCAGTAACATTAAGTACATTCACACTCTTGTGCAACCATCACCATCCATTCCAGAGCTGCTTCTCATCCCCAATTGAAACCGTCTGCATTAAATACTAACTCCTCATTCCCTCCTCCCTCCGGTTCCTAGTAGTCACTGTTGTACGTTCTGTCTCTATGAATTTAAGTATTCTAGGTCTCACAGAGAAGTGGAATCTCATAGAATTCATTCTCTTGTGTCTTATTTCACTTAGCCTAATGCAGTAAAAAGTTTTCAAGCCCAAAAGGATATTGGAGAAATACCTCAATGAGAGAGATAGGCACTGCTATCTCAATGTCTGTCCTCTTCCTTGCCTTCTTTGGATACTAATCAGGTTTGTATAGTAGCAGCCAGTTTCATTCTTCCCTCTCTCACCTGAAGACCAGGCACCAGCTGCCTTCAAGAACCCTCCGTTGGTTCTCAGCATTCAGAAGGCAGCCGTGTCATCCTTTTAAAGGGAACAATGAGGGGAGTGGTCAGAGATCATTTCAGACTCAGCCTTCTGTAATGAGATCATTTCAGACTCAGCCTTCTGTATGGTCTGTAAAAACCATACAATAAACTTAAAAATAATAATAATAATAAAAAACCCAGCTTGGAGTGGCCAGGACCTGAGATGAGAGAATGGCAATATTATTTCAGCTCAGCCCTGGGGTGCTGGACACTGGCTTCTTTCTTCTCTGGGCCCTCCTGAGGCTAAACACTAAGGCTGTACTGACCAGGTAGCAGTGACCATGAAGAGGAACTGGGAGTCAGTGAGGTGCACGCCTCGCTTTCATCTTTCCCCAACATCTTCTTTAGGGGGTCCTACTTTAACAAGAATCTATTCCTCTTGTTTAATTGATAGGAGCTTGAGACTGATTGATTACTTTTAGAAATTTTAACCATCATAGGAAAAATAAAGAAGACGTCAGATGCTGAGAATGGACCCTAATTTCTTAGAGCAGGGATTGTCAAACTTGGGTATGCAAATGCATCGCCTAGAACCCCTTTAAACATCTTACCTGGGTCTCACCCCTAGAATTTCTGATTCAATAGCTCCAGGATGGGGCCCTGGACTTGGCATTTCTAACAAGTTCCCAGATGATGTCGATGCTGCTGGTACTGGGACCGCACTTTGAAAACCACTCCATCAGGGACAGGCAGGAATTTAGAGAGACCCTTTAGAAAGCACATTTTCCCGCCTACATTGTTCTTCCCATGCATGTCAGCCTGGTAAGGGGCGGGGACTGCAGGCCACGCATAGGATGTCTTTTCTGATTTTCTGGCTTACTGAGTAAAAGTCACCTCTCCCTCACAAATGACCCACGTGACTGTCATGTTTCCACCGCCTTCTGCTTTCTGGAGGGAGGGACCAGCAGTCTCCTACGGATCTTTTGAATGATGAAATGGAACCCTTCACCCTTTTATCTCTCTGCCAGCCCTGAAGAGCTCTGTGAAGACCCATTTATTGAATCTGCTGAGGTTTAGTCCCTCTGGGTTTGAAGACACCAAAGTCTGTTGGTCCCAGGGTCATTCATTATTGGGAAGCAGAGTCATTGTCCCCTCAGCCAGCCAGGTTTTCACCTCATACTTCACAGGCTGAGAAGTTAAGGGAAGAAAGCTTTCATCCTTAATTGCAAGTGATTCAAATTGTTGGGTCAATGAGCTCCTGTCTCTTTTGAGGAGTGGTAAGGACATTCGACCTCTGGACAGGGACATAGGATGTAATCACTTCCTCCTCCTATAGCTGTCATTTCTCTGTGTTATCTCAGCACTCTGGCAGAAGAGCTGGTTTCTATGAGGAATAGCAGAGAAGGCCAGCTAGCTTGGTACAGAGGAGGCCGTGTAAGACAAAGAACCTCAATATGCTCCCCTCTTCCTCCTCCCAGACACCTTGCCAATTGCAGATCAGCATTCATGAGGCTTTTCTGAGCCAGGTCTGACAAGGGATCAAACCACACTCAAGTAATGCCATCCTCTTTCCGGGCAAGATGACTGCCCTTGCTGTAATAACAGCTAACACAATCATTTCACCTAACATGTATTGAGTAGTACTTAGAACATGGGCTATATTTTTTGTGGACATTGCATTAAACAGCTTATTTCTCATCATGACAAACATGCTATAATGAGATCCATGTTTCAGAGGAGGAAACTCATTCTGCAATGGTTAGTATCATCAAAGGAAAACAGCCTGGACACATATGAAAGACAGAAAGACAGATTTTATTCAGATGATTGCAGTAGGGGACAGAGACTCTAATATGAATTGAGCTCAACTCCACCAAAGAAAAAGATGACTGAGGTTGTTTTTTTTTTTTTTTCTTTTTAAGACAGAGTCTCGCTCTGTCACCAGGCTGGAGTGTAGTGGCACGATCTCGGCTCACTGCAACCTCCGCCTCCTGGGTTCAAGCAGTTCTCTTGCCCCAGCCTCCCAAGTAGCTGGGATTACAGGTCCATGCCACCACACCCAGCTAATTTATATATTTTTAGTAGAGACAGTGTTTCGCCATGTTGGCCAGGATGGTCTCGATCTCTTGACCTCATGATCCTCCTGCTTTGGCCTCCCAAAGTGTTGGGATTACAGGCGTGAGCCACAGTGCCTGGTCATGACTGAGGTTTTTAAAAGGGGAAAAAAAGAACACAGAGAGTAAAAAAAAAAAATAGGGAACCAATATAGGGAGCAGGGGCCTACAGAGAAATGGAAAAATTACAGGAAGTGAGTAAAGGTAGAAAATTACTGAAAATGGTTGGGACATTGGTGGTTTAGCAGCATTGAGTTTTCTTGAGCAAAGACTCAACATGAGGGCTGTGGTCACCCTTACAGACATGACTCAGTGCAGATAGGAGCCAGGCTAATGTGTGATCAAGCCTCTTAGCAGAGCATTCGGGCAAGGCCTTTACGCTGCATGGGAGTCTGGAGTTTTCAGTAACTTGCCACACAGGAAAGCCACACAGCTGGTAGGCAGCAGGTGCTTGAGATTTCAGCCCAAGCGGTGGGATGGAGTTCTGAAACTCAATCCTATACTGCCCCGAACACTGGTTTCTCACAGCAGCCCTCTTGTTTTCCAAGCTCACATTTCTGTCTTCCATTTACCTGTGGAGTTAGCTAAACCTGTGCTTCAGGGTCAGAAATCCTACCTCATATGTAAGTTCCCAGAGTGTCTGCCTCTGTCTTTTCCGCAGCCACAGCTCTGCCAAGAACAGAAATGTCCTAGGCCCTGGGTGATCCTTCTCCTTACCTCCACCCTCACCCTCACCTCTTCAATCTCCTACAGATTCATGCCAGAGTTGAGAGAAGACCCTGAAACCTGAGTGTGATCGCTACTGAGATCCCTAATGACAGCAAGATATCCTACCTGGCAACATTTTATCAACCTTAGAAAAATGCCCCCATCTGTTGGTACTAATTAGCCTTTCCTGCTATGACACAAGTGAGTCAAGGTTCCTGGGAAAGACAGACAACAGAAAAACAGGAGCTGTCTGTGAAGGATCTGTGCAGTTCAACACAGGCCACTTATCTCACAAACAGTGCATTTTGTAACCATGAATGAAAAATCTGTTTTTAACTTAAAAAGTATATGTACAAAAGGCATTATCAGGGATCTCCCAGCAGGCTCATCCGTCATCAAAAAGAGATGAGGACCAATTTGGCATATTCTGGATTCTGTCTTTTCTAGGGATTGAGATGTGAACATGTAGAGTCTGAATAGTTTCTGATATCTGCTTGAATGCCAGATGGTAACTGCATTCCTGACCTCTGGGGAAGGCAAAGTCTGTGTGAAGCCCAAGGAGGGCTCAGAGCATCAAAGATCCTGGGGCAGGTACTAAGGAGGCACCTCCAAGGAGGTAGGACTGAGTCATGACCTAGTCTCCAAGTTTGATTTCAGGGGGACGGAAGGAGAGAAAGGGACTTGAGGACTCAGAAGGCACAAAACCAAGCGCTTGGTAGTTTCTGCGCCTTTTGACTTTTATAACAACCGTGTGAAGTCAGTAACGCTGTCTTCATTTCAAGGGTAAGAAGACTGAGACTCAAAACAGTCAAATTTCTCGAGGTCACAGTGAGGAATTTCTGGCCTTCGCCTGGCTTCTGGTCATCATTCAGGGTTCATTTGCAATGTCCCTTCCTTGGAGGGCCTTCTCTGTCTAGCTCAGGAGCCCACACCTGCCTCTTTACCTTCCAGGTCATTCTCTGTAATATTATTCTACTCTCTTGTCTCCAAAGTAGTCACCATCATTTAACACTTTGTAGTTATTTATTTGTTTTCTTGTTTATTTTCTACCTGCCCACCATGAAATACAAGCTGATGAGCAATCAAAAATGTGAATTGGCTGAGTGTGGTAGCTCACGCCTATAATCCCAACACTTTGGGAGACTGAGGTGGGTGGATCACCTGAGGTCAGGAGTTCGAGACCAGCCTGACCAATATGGTGACACCCTGCCTCTACTAAAAATACAAAAATTAGTTGGGCATGGTGGCAGGTGCCTGTAGTCCTAGCTACTTGGAAAGCTGAGACAGGAGAATTGCTTGAACCCAGGAGGCAGGGGTTGCACTGAGCTGAGATCATGTCACTATACTCCAGCTTGGGCAACAGAGCGAGACTCCATCTCAAAAAAAAAATGTGAAGGTATATAAACTCTGAGCCCATCTCCAGAATTTCTGATTCGGCAGGTCTGGGCCAGGGCCAAATGTTAAAAAGTTTCTAACATTTTCCCATTTCTGTTAATGCTGCTGGTCTGAAAACGGCAATTTGAGAGCTAGAGCCCTAGGATGCATAAGATACAAAGAAACATTGATAAAGATGAAAAGTCATAACGACCTTCACTTTCTAGTTCACTGCTGTGTTCCCACACCTAGGCTCTGGACAGTACCTAGCAGGTGTTCAACAAATAGCTTTTGAATAAATTAATGAATGAAATACTGAAATATGAATAAGGTCTGTGACACCAGAGACCATGTCTTTTTCCTCTGCAGAAGCCCAGAACTTTTTCCCAGGTCTCAGATCTTGACCATCACATACCTGACAGTGAATGGAAAAGAAGACCCCAGATGGCCTGGCACAATCCCCTTCAGATAGAAAGACTGCTGTTATCTCATACAAAACATGGTATTAGTCCTTCCCAAGTAGGTTCTGATTAGGTACAAGGAACCAGGCATGCTATCTACATTTCTTTGCAAGAGATCCAGAAAATATGTCTCATTACATTAAACTAGAGAGGGTTTGAAATCAGACCCTTTGAGAATATTACAACAGTGGCCCCCATCTGTAGCTCTGATGGCAGTGGCTGCTGCCATCATGCCGGCTGTAGCAGGGAAGTACGTCTGGGGCTGCACACTCCATGGAGCCAGCGGGAAGCCCTGCCATTCTGAGTTGGGATGGGAGCTTCCTGTGCCACTGCAGCCGCCCAAAACGCAGCTGCAGACCCAGGCCTCCTGCTCTAAGGAGTAAGCTGACCAAACTGTAGCTGTGGATCAGAGCCTCCCTGTGCTCTTGGGGGAGCCAGGAACAGGCAGGATCTGCCTTCCCAAGTGCTCTGGGCCTCCTGCTCCAGGAAGCAGGCAGGAGCCAGGGACAAGCAGGAGCCCTGCCCCTTCCAGGTTGGCGAGGCAAGAGCTCCTGGGTGCAGCTGTGGCGCAGGACCCAGGCATCTCTGCAGCCTGCACCCTTGGGTACCCAGGAAGGACCCGTCCCCCCACCTTACCCTTTCTCCACCCCCAGTCCCTGCAAGCTCTGCGGTGCCCGCTCCCACTGCCTGGCCTCTCTCCGCTTCCAGAGCCTGCTCTGATCTCCCAGGGGGAATTGGGGCTGAGCCCCAGGGCCATGAGTGACAGCAAGAAGCAGATTGATTCCTGGCCGGAAGGGGCCAGGTCCCAGTAAGGCCCCACCTTCTGGCCAGGTAGGGCCTCTTCCAGAGTACCCTCTCTGTGGATATCTGGAGACAATGGGACAACCAGCTGCAGAGAGGAGCTACCCTTTCCGCTGAGACCTTTAGAGACCTGCAGAGACGTTGGAATGACTTGCCTTTGGAGAGGAGCCACCCTCTCCTGGGCCACCTCTCTGCTAAGAGCTGAACACTCAACTTGACAACTGGCCTACAGAGAGGAGCTACCCACTCCTCTGAGCTGTTCTAATACTAAATAAAATTCTTGTTCATCCTTCAGTTGTCTGCCTACCTCATTCTTCCTGAACGCAGGACAAAAAACTCGGGCAAACGCACTGCGGCCACAGAGGTTTCTGGCCAGAAAAATCGACATCCCAGAGATCCCATAACATCTCCACTTGGCTCCCCTGCTGGCCTTCTTCAGAAACCTTAGTTGTGTTATGATTGATTCAGAGAAGGGGAGTGAGAACTCAATTCCCTCTGCCAGATTTGATCCCAGACTCTTTCCCCGTGAACCGATGAAATCCACAGCTGGTAGTAATCTCTCCTGCCTCCAAACTCCCCTGATATTTTATCTGTAACCCTCCTAAACCACTTATTTCCTAGGTTGCACTATAATTATTCATTGCCTGCCTCATCTCCCCTGCTGTTCTATGGCCTTCTCATAGACAATGACAGGGTCTTAATCATCTCTGTGCATGCCCCAAATTTAGAACACAGCCTCAGATGCTGAATGAATGAAAGAAAGAATGAATAATACAAATGGGAAGAAAGCAAAGAGGAACTTGCAAAGAGAACTGAGATGCTATGGGTATGGTGATTTACTCTTCGTTAGGAAGTTATTTCAAGAGTACATCATACATCACGGTGAAGCATTCAAAACTTGTGTCTGGCATAGAGTTGGTGCTCAATAAATGTTTACAAAAGAAAGGCTGGAATTCATCTATTGTTCTACATTTCTGACTGATGTGGCCTCATCTCAAAAAAAAAAAAATATCTGGAAAGTATTTTCTGAGTTGTTTTTCCTATAGGTAGATGTTGGAGATTTGACTTCAAACCCTGGATTCACTTGGGCTGTGTAGGTCTTTGAGGTGTTAGTCCCTGGACTAGCTGAAATTTAACTGGACCCTAGGGATGAAGTCCTCATTTAAAGAGCGGTCACCAGTTGCTTTGAACTTGCTTCATTGCCCAGGAGGTCTCCTTCTCCCCTCCCAGACATAACTTCCTTGATTAAGAAGCCACACATCTGCCTTGGAGCACTAAAGCAGTCACCTTCCAAGGCCTTGGTCTTAGGGTGCAGGACTACTGGAAGAAGCATTTAGAAATAGAAAATCAGGCCAGGCACGATGGCTCACACTTGTAATTCCAGCACTTTGGGAGGCTGAGGTGGGTGGATCACCTGAGGTCAGGAGTTTGAGACCAGCCTGGCCAACATGGCGAAACCCCATCTCTACTAAAAATACAAAAATTAGGCTGGGCACGGTGACTCATGCCTGTAATCCCAGCACTTTGGGAGGCCGAGGCAGGTGGATCACGAGGTCAGGAGTTCGAGACCACCCTGGTCAATATTGTGAAACCCCGTCTCTACTAAAAATACAAAAAATTAGTCGGGCATGGTGGTGGGCGCCTGTAATCCCAGCTACTCGGGAGGCTGAGGCAGGAGAATTGCTTGAACCCAGGAGGCAGAGGTTGCAGTGAGCCGAGATCACGCCATCGCACTCCAGCCGGGGCGATAGTGTGAGGCTCCGTCTCAAAAAAACAAACAGACAAACAAAAACGAACAAACAAACAAAAATACAAAAATTAGCCAAGCATGTTAGGGGGTGCCTGTAGTCCCAGCTACTTGGGAAGCTGCAGCAGGAGAATCACTTGAACCCAGAAGGCAGAAGTTGCAGTGAGCTGAGGTTGCGCCACTGCACTCAAACCTGAGCGACAGAGTGAGACTCCATCTCAGGAAATAAACAAAGAAAACCAGGCTATCATAAATGTTCCTAGCTTCAATACATGTTTCTTTTGTTGTTGGTGTTGTTGTTTTGGCAGGGGGGATGGAGTTTCACTCTTGTTGCCCAGGCTGGAGTGCAATGGCATGATCTTGGCTCACCGCAACCTCTACCTCCCAGGTTCAACCGATTCTCCTGCCTCAGTCTCCCGAGTAGCTGGGATTACAGGCATGCACCACCACACCCAGCTAATTTTGTATTTTTAGTAGAGATGGGGTTTCTCCATGTTGGTCAGGCTGGTCTCGAACTCCCAACCTCAGGTGATCCACCTACCTCGGCCTCCCAAAGTGCTGGGATTACAGGTATGAGCCACCGGCCCGGCCTAAATGTTTCTTTTTATCTTGTGCATCCTAAAGCCCTGGTTCTCAAAGTATAGTTCCCAGATCAGCAGCATTGGCAGCAATGGGAAAATATTAGAAATGTAAATTCTTGAGCTTCAACCCAGACTTGCTGAATCAGAAACTCTGGGGACCTTATGAGGTCAGCAGGAATGATAGCATGATCATCATTTCACTGATGAAAATGGAGATTCTGGTCCAATGTCAAATGGTTAGGGAATAATAAAGACAAGTTCTGGGACTAGAATCTGGATTTTTTTTTCCCTAACTCCAAAGCTCTGTTTTCACTTGATTTTACTGTCCCGCTCACTGCCTGTACAGACTATTTCTTCAGTCTTTGCTCACTTGGTTTATGTCGAGCTCTTGTCAAAGCTGGCTACTATTCCCATAGTACCTGCTTTGAGCGCCTTTATTCCAGAACTAGTCATTCTACTTCCAGCCCGTGTGCTTTGGGGAGCATATCTTGCAGCTTTGAAGGCACAGAACCAAGCTTCTCCAGCTTTAGGGTCCACATGCATCACCTGGGGACCTGCTTAGAGCACCGAGCTCTGATTCAGGAGGTGGGAGTTGGGGCGGAGTTTTGCATTTCTAGCAGCATTCAAGTGATACTGTTGGTCTACACACTTTGAGCAGAAGGGCAGTAGGCCCCTTTGGTGCTTTTGTCCATACTTTCTCCATGAAGAGCCTGCAACTTTCTTGAGCCCAGGATCAAGTCTTGCCTGTCTTCATACTCCTGAGTGTCACGATTAGCTCCTGGAAGGGAGACAAGGAAGGAAAGAGGGAGGAAAGAAAAAAAGCACCTTATCCATTGGCATCTACCTTTTTGAGCAGAGAAGTTGGAAGATAAGGTGCTCGCTTCCAGTGTCTTGAAACCTCACTTCTACCTCTGGGTGCCAACAACAACAGCCCTGAAGCTCCTTTATAGTTTTCAAAGTCCAAACAGAGGTAGTGGCAAGGTTTGTGGCTACCGAAGCTCTGGCTTCCATCTGGCACATTGTTGCTTAGTGTACAAGCGAAGTGTGTGTGAACATCTTTCGATCTGGAGAATATGTCAGATTTGAGACCTAGCAACCTTGCCGGAGTGCCCTGAAGAAGCCGCACCGATGTCAAGGAATCCGATTGTGTAGTTCTGGTGTTCGCCTATTGTTGGCATTTAGGAGATAATCTCCTTAACTCCATAAATACTAAATCCAAGCACTTTGGCAGGCGAAACTGCCTGTGATCTCATAAAACATATAACAGCCATCTGGCAGAGACCATGGATGTTGTCAGAAGGAGCTGGGAGATGGACAGCAATGTGTGAGTCATTTTTACAGCCCTCCCCGTGAAGACCAAAGGGTGTTGTTTCACAGCTCAGGAAACAGGCAGCCAAGACCCTGTCACTGTTTGGAAATCTCTAAAGACCTTTGAAGAAAGTCTCCCTCTCTGTGGAGGAAAGAAAGCCAGCCACAGTTTCTTGAGTGGTACAGGTGAGGCCATACCGCAGAGACTTGCACAGTACAAGTGGATCCAGAGTTTGAAGTAAAGTCTCCACCTGCCTTTCCTTAGGGAAAGCCACTGAGAAAGTCTGCACAGGGAAGTGGTGGCAGGGTTGTTGGTGTTTCCAAGCGTCTTCAGTTCTAAGAACGTGACCCTTGGCTCCTCATACTGTTCCTGGCTATTGGTAAGAGGAAAAGCCTGTTCACACCACTTCGGCCAGGGCTGAGAGTTGAGCTGGATTTCCAGTTTGAGGAAATTCACATGTTTACCTGGCCTCTTTGGTGAATATCCATGCCACCCATGTGCACAGGATTGCTTCTGAGGCAAAGTCTGGTAGCAATAGCCAGCCCCATCTGTACCACCATTCACGTCCCCATTTGTGGGTCATAAAACCTCTGCCCTCTAGCCATCTTGCAGAACTCGCATGGCTGAATGCACCATGCTCTGAGGCACTCTGTGCCTTTGTACACATTGTTTCCTCAGCCCAAAATGCCCTTCCTTTCCCTTTTTTTTTTTTTTTTGAGGCGGAGTCTTGCTCTGTCACCCAGGCTGGAGTGCAGTGGCGAGATCTCGGCTCACTGCAAGCTCCTCCTCCCGGGTTCACACCATTCTCCTGCCTCAGCCTACCGAGTAGCTGGGACTACAGGCGCCCGCCACCATGTCCGGCTAATTTTTTTGTATTTTTAGTAGAGACAGGGTTTCACTGTGTTAGCCAGGATGGTCTCGATCTCCTGATCTCATGATCCTCCTACCTCGGCCTCCCAAAGTGCTGGGATTACAGGCGTAAGCCACTGCGCCTAGCCCCCCTTCCTTTCTTTTCTCCACTTGATGAGTCCCTATTAGCCCTTCAAAGCTCAGTTTAAGCATCTCTTAAGAGTCCCGGGATACCACTTTCATACTTAGGGCAGTACTCCATGCCTCTCTTCATGTTGCATATTTTGATTTTGTCTATCTGTCTCACCTGCTAGTTCATCTCCTCCTTGTTCACCTCTTGGTCTCAGCACCTAGTAGAGTGTCAGCTACATAGCAGATGCTTAACAAATTTTAGATACTTAAGCAGAAAGCTGCTTATAATTATACCCAGCAAAAGACAAGACCATTTTTGTCAAGGAGAGGGTGAAATGAATAGCTTGATTTCTTCCCAGTTTTAGCATTGACATGTCTAATGTCACATGTACAGCAGTAACAGGGAAGGGTTCCAAAGTCCTAGTTACAGTGACAGATTTCTGTTCAGAGCAAAGTCTGCAAAACACTGCTCCCACTTGTCACCTTGGCACTTTGGTCTTTATTGTGGTCAAAGCCACACACCATTTGAAAAGTTACTGGGGAGTCCTAACCACAGATTTCCCTTAGGGATAGTTAGGGGTCAAAGAACGCTTTGAAACCAAACCAAAACTTCCACCCAAGTGGAACTGTCTTGGTCTGAATCATCCCAGATTCTGAGACAAGGGTCTAAGTGCAAGGAGATTATTTGGGAGAGATCCAGGATGTGCTAGGAAGAGAGAGAGGGGTGAGACAAGGAAGCAAAGGAAGCCAGTGCAAGGCGAACAGAAGAGTGGGCTCCTACTGAGGACAGCTGGGGCTTAATCCCCCCAAGAACTTCTGGACAGGACGTGGAGCACACCTTAGGCTTGCCCTGCACTCTGTCTTCATTCTCACCGTTTGCTCCTCCATTCACCAGTTGGAGGACATTTGGTTGTTTCTAGATTTGGGCTCTTAACAATAAAGTTGCCTTAAACATCCATGTGTTTGTGTATACATATGTTTTCATTTCTTTTGCACAGATACCTAGAAGAGGAATCGCTGAGTTGAATAGTGGAATGATAAGTGTATGCTTAACTTTACAAGAAACCGACTGTTTTCCAAAGTGGCTGAACCATTGTAAATTCCTGCTAGCAATGTATGTGTGTCCAAATGTTACCAAAAAACAAACAAACAAACAAAACAAACGAACAACAGCAACAACAACAAAAAAAGCCTACGGCTTGCTTCTTTATTTTCTTAACAGTGTTTTTAGAAGAGCACAGGTTTTAAACTATGATGAAGTCCAGTGTATCAGTGTATTTTCTTACATGATTTGTGCTTTCTGTGCTTTAAGAAAGCTTTGCCTAAACCTGAGGTCACAAATATTTTTTACTCTTTTTTTTCCCCTCAAGTTTGAGCTTTAGCTCTTTTTTTCAGTTCTAGATCCTTTTTGAGTTCATTCTAACTCTGATGTAACGTGAGAGTTGAGACTGATTGATCTATCTGTTGAATATGGCTACCCAATTGTTCCAGCACCATTTATTGAAAATAATCTTCCCCAGTGAATTATCTTGGTAATTTTACTCAAAATCAATTGGATACTTATATTTGTATATATTTCTACGCTTTCCATTATATTTTGTTCATCGATATTTCTACTCTTGCACCAAATGCCACACTGCATTAGCCACTGTAGCTTTAGAGTAAATATTGAAATCAAGAAGTATATGTCCTCCAGTTTTTTTATTTTTCAAAATTCTTTTGGCTATTCTCTGTTCTCTGCATTTTAATATAAAAGAATCGGCTCATCAATTTCTAAAAAAAAGTCTCGTAATTTTGATTGGGATTATGTGGAATCTTTCTATCAATTTTGGCATAATTGCTATCTTAATAATACTGAGCCTTCTTATCCTGTCTTTTTTATTTTCTCTCAGCAATGCTTTATACTTTCTGATGTATAGATATTGCACATGTTGTTAAACTTGCCCCTAACTTGTTCACATTTTTATGCTATTTTAATGATGCTGTTTATTTCTATTTCATAGTTGACTATTTCTTCAAATGTATTCTTAGATTAGCCACATTTTAATGTACTTATATATACATAATTATACTGTTGTTTATTTTGCTTACTTACTTATTAGTTGTCTTGTTCTGGAAAGATTTTAAGAAAGTTTATGAGAATGTATAAAATAAAACAAGAACTTTGAAGAAGGACAGAGTGAAAAAGGGAGAATAAACGGAAAGGGACATCAGGTAAAGCCAGACACGAAACTAATACACAAACATACGATAAGTTCCGATTAACATACAACAATTGCTTCCTGGATGCCAATGCCGATGTAAAAAGCAAAAGCTGATTATGACATAACTCAGAGAATCCTAAAGGGACAAATTAGAAAAGCACAGCCGTTTCTTGTACTTTTCCCCAGAAGGTTCTCAAAAAACAAGATATAACATACCATGTAATAAAACGTACGGCCAAGCGCGGTGGCTCACGCCTGTAATCCCAGCACTTGGGGAAGCCGAGACAGGCGGATCACAAGGTCAGGAGATCGAGACCATCCTGGCTAGCATGGTGAAACCCCGTCTCTACTAAAAATACAAAAACATTAGCCAGGCGTGGTGGCGGGCGCCTGTAGTCCCAGCTACTCGGGAGGCTGAGGCAGGAGAATGGCATGAACCGGGGAGGCAGAGCTTGCAGTGAGCCGAGATTGCGCCACTGCACTCCAGCCTGGGCAACAGAGCGAGACTCCATCTCAAAAAAAAAAAAAAAAAAAAAAAGGAACATATTAGGTTGGTGCAAAAGTAATGGCGGTTTTTGCCATTAAAGTAATGACAAAACCACAATTACCTTTGCACCAACCTATATAACAATTGAGGTCCTCTTCAATGTCTTTATGGAGGTTATGCTGCATTTGGATGTGCTGTTTCTTTTGTCACTTAAGATACAGAGTAGCAATGCTAAGACAATGGTCTCCAAGGCAATTACATTTGACTGCAACCTCAGGAGAGAGACACTGTATTGTACCACAAAGCTGAGTTGGTCCTGGATTTCTTTCCCTTAGAAACTGTGTGAGGTCATGTTTGCTGTTTTGAACTGCTAAGTTTGGGCAACTTGTTATGTAGCAATAGATAACTAACATAGATTTTGGCCTCAAACTATCAGTTATTCAAATTATGATTTATAGTGCTTACTTCATGCCAGGTATTTTACTAAGTACTAGGTTAGTATTATCTTACTTAATCCTTATGTAACCCTATGAGGAATCAACAATTATCAGACTATTTTACAAGTGGAGAAATTGAGGGCAGGAAGCATTTATGCCAAATAAAGCCCTGGGAGTCTGATTCCAAACTCTGGGCTTTTATCATCCTGCAATTCTGCCCCTTCTCCTATCTCTCCCAAGAAGATCAGGCCAGTGGGTCCTGTGTGGGATGCTTTCTCACTGGGGACGATGGATAGTCTTCCCAGGATGGTGAGCACTGGTTCTCAATAAGTGTAAAAAAAAAAAATCTTAGTACTCTGGTTTGTGGTCCTCTGAAGCTCAACCCTACCTGCCTAAATTTTATTCCTTAGTACTTAATTTCTTTTGGGGGGGATAATTTAAATAAAATTTAACTTTTCTCTTTAAGTGAGGATAATAAAATAAAAATTGAGAAACACTCTTTTATGACAAAGGCCATTTCAGACTTCTTCTCTATAAGCCATTGTCCTGAAAAGAGAAAGCTCCTGATGCAGAGGAGCTGCTTAGTTAACACAGTTGGATTGATAGACTCTGGTCTATGAGGTTTAAATCTGTAATTTGAAAATAATATCTCCAGCAAGAAATCAATAAGTAACACAAGCTAAAGGGATGCTCTGGGTTCCACAGGAAACCAAGACCTCTGCAAAGACTAAAGGCAGAGGCAACACTGCTGTTAAGAGTGAGGGTTCAGAGCTGGCTGACACGAATACCACCTGTCAGTAACTATGATGGAAAATATTAGTTTACATTCTTCAGTTCCCTGGTGACCGACCATATTAGGCCTGAGCAACATAACTTACCACACTTGCTAATCTGTGGATTTCTAAAAGTGGATAATTAGTCCAGACAGCTAGAGCTCAAAATGAAGTGAGCTTAAAGTTTTCAGGAATTATAGCAGGTGCCTGAGGGGTCTGCTGTTCAGGCCTGACCCATTTCTGCCTGTGCCTGGGAGAGAGCTCATCTCCTCAGACTGATGGATCTATTGGCACATTCACCCATTCATGCCCAAACTGAGGGCTGCTACCCTGGCAACCTTCCACTCTGAGATAAGGCAGGAAAGTCGTGGCCGAAGCCTGAGTTCTTCTTCCAATCACTGCATCCTAAGCATATGGATAAATTCAGGCTTATGAGAACGTGATGAGGGTAAGTACAGAGACTCAGCAAGGCTGCTAGAACTGCCCAGAGTCACTCAGCCAGTCAGCAGCAGAGCTGAGCTGGAGTCCCCAGAGCCTGACACCGTCCAGGGTTTTTTCCCTATTAGCCCACACTGTCTCCACGTGGGTGTTTGCTCTCTGCAGCTCTCCTCTTGGAGTAAGGAGAATGAAGGAGCCCAGTTGTTTTCTCCCAGTAGAGTTCATGGCTTCTCCCTTCCCCACCTCCCCACCTTCTGTCTGGTTTGAGTTTACTGTCAAAACACGCCCAGTCAAATTACTTGTCTGCAGACATTTTTGCTGGCCTTAGTGTATCCACAAGAGAGCTGTTAATGATTACCCTTCCTTCCCGTACTTAGCTCATCCTCAGAAGGGAACTGCTCATTATCATTCTCTGACTGCAGGCGGGGCCAGCTGGAAATAGTCAGTCAGGATTCTGGTGGTGGTAGAGCTGGAGTCCCAGCATTTTCTGCTGTTGGGTCATATCGCTACCAAAAGTGACTCTCGGCTCTTGGGAGGCTGTGGGCCTGTGGTCCCTCAGGCCAGGCTTCTTGGAGCTTGTGAGAGGGTAAGTGGGGCCAGAGAGGGGGGCACTTTTGTTCATAGTTGACTTCCAATGGCCCCCACCAAAGCCAATTACATAATTATCAGGACTCAATACAAAATAAAAGCGTGGAACTCTTTGTTCAAAAAGTGGAGAAAAAGCGCTTTTTCTTTTATCCCACGGTCTCTTTCAACCTGTCATGATTTTTTTTTTTTTATTTTTTGCTATTGAATGTCACTCTGTCAAGAAAAATTAAAACTTTAAATTGTTGTCATAAATTTTAACATTCTTCTTTATATTGTGCAATGCCAGTTTTCAATACAAACTAAAAAACTTGTGCACAGTAAAGGAAACAATCAACAGAGTGAAAAAACCACCTACACAATGAGAGAAAATATTTGTAAACTATTCACTCTACAGGGGATTAATATTCAGAATATACAAGGAACTCAAGCAAAAACAGCAAAAAAAAACCCACAAATAATCCAATTTAAAAAATGGGCAAATGATCTGAACAGACATTTATCGAAAGAACACATACAAATAGCCAACAAATATATGAAGAAATATTCAAGATCACTAATCATCAGAGAAATGCGAATCAAATCCACAATGAGATATCATCTCGCCCCAGTTAGGAGAGCTATTAGCAAAAAGACAAAAACAGCTAATGCTGGTGAGGTTGCAGAGGAAATGGAACTCCTACATACTGTTAGTAAGAAAATCAACTAGTACATCCACTATGAAGAACAGTATGGAGACTCCTCAAAAAAATTGCAAGTAGAGCTACCATATGATCCAGCAATCCCACTACTAGGAATTTATCCAAAGGAAAGAAAAATCATATATCAAATAAATATCTGCACACTCATGTTGATTGTAGCACTATTCACAGTAGCCATGATATAGAATCAATCTAAGTATCCAATAACAGATGAATAAACAAAGTATGTTAGATATGCACAGTGGAATACTATTCACAGCCACAATATAGAATCAATCTAGGTATCCAATAACAGATGAATAAACAAAGTATGTTATATATGCACAGTGGAATACTATTCAGCCATAAAAAAGAATGAAATCCTGTCATTCGTAGTAACATGGGTGGAATAGGAGGGCATTATGTTAAGTGAAATAAGCCAGAAACAGAAAATTAAGCATTGGATGTCCTCACTCTTATGTGGAAGCTAAAAAAAAGTTGATCTCATAGAAGTAAAAAGTAGAACAGAGGATACTAAAGACTGGGAAGGATGTGGTAAGGAGGATAGGAAAAGATATCTTAAAGGATACAAAATTACAGCTGGATGGGAGGAATAAGTTCCAGTGTTCTATAGCACTGTAGGATGGCTATCATTGATAATAACATATTATATAGTTTTAAATACCTGGAAGGAAGATATTGAATGTTCTCAACACAAAGAAATGGTAAAGGTTTGCTATGATGGATATGCTAATTACCCTCATCCAATCACTATCCATTGCATGTATTGAAACATCACAATTTACCCCATGAATATGCATAATTTTGTGTCAATTAAAAAAAAACTAAAAATGCAACTATAATGGTGTTTAACTCCTACATGAAATCACCAAAATTACACCCAGCATATCTCTTAGCTTGCACATGCATATGTATTTTGTTCTTATCAGAACAGGGGAAATCCTGCACAAAAGTAACTCAACTGTTTTTATTTCACTTCTACCTTTGGCTTTCTGATGAAAAAATTGAAAGGACTGAAAAAGGAAAATGAACTTTTTCTCTCCTTTTATGTCATCATTTTCAACATAAATGGTTGGCTAATACAGGGAAGGAATGTAAGTAAGAAAGCTTATAAATGAATTCCTTAGTTGTGTGTGTTTCTGAACATGTTGCTGTCCATTTTCTCCATTTGCAGCAAGTTCTGGCTGGAATGGAAAGCATGGCCTCTCAGGGATTTCCATGCCCCTGACTACTCATTTGTAAACAGAACACACATAGCCTGTATTTACTTTGAGTCTTGCTGAGGCCCATGCATGGTGGGCCTACCAGAATTCTGTGCTCATGGGGCATGGTGAACACTCTATATAAATGGGGTGGCAGGTTGCGTGTATCTCTGCTTCATGAGCATGCTCCATTGTCCCTTTGGACTTCACTTACAAAATGGAAGTTCAAAGGTAAAATGAGGAATTTCAAGATGACGGGATGGCAGTGAAACATAAAACCAAACATGCAGTCCTCTTCAGCACGGAGCCTTGTGTGACAAGCACACATCACGGGCCCATGAAACTGTTCCTGGTACCCACTCCGCCCCCATAGACCCAGGCCTCATTCTGCTACCAAGAGATAGAGGAGGAATGTTAGAAATGGCTGGAATTAGGTATCAAAGTATGAGACAGCAAATCTGTGAGGGAAGGAAAAAGTGTGTTGAGGTTCAGATGTTCTCAATCCTGACTGCTCTTTAGAATAACCTGGGGAATTTTAAAAACATGCAATGTCTAGGCTCCAGGTCTGGAATTTCTGATGTACTGGATCCAGGGAAGGTCTGTACATGGGTATAGCCAGGTCATGCTAGGATGCAGCCAGAATCTGCCATGTTTCACCCTCACGCTCTGCACCAGTTCAGCTGAAATAGGGTTACCTGAGGCTGCCTCTAAAGACAAATAGTCTTGAGTGTCTGTTTTCTTTTTGGAGGGTTTTTTGCTTGCTATTTTTGGAGCTATTCTATTAAATTGTTCTAATTAATGGTCATTGACACAAAATAACAATGTATGTTCCATCTTTTTTAGCTAAAATCTAAAGTCGTTTTTATCATGTCCAAAACTTAGTGCAGTGAACACAAATACTTTGTCTGGACCACTTATTAAAGGTACAATTTGACTCTTCATTTCAGCTCATCCCAGAGCCTAGATGGCTCTTCTCCATGTTAGGGATGGGTATGGCTAGTGCCTCACCCAAACCTACTGCATGCTTCTAGGCATGTCCGGCTTTAGGACTCAGGTTTCAGATGTACTCCTGAGAAATATGGATAAATTAACCTATAAATTTGAAAGTCTCACTATTTAAAGAAATCTCACAACAAATCTCTAATAAGAATAATAATCTACTTTGACCTTTAGTCAATATTTACGGTTATAGCTCATTTTACAATTAAGATCAATGAATATTTACAAGTCAAAAACTTCTGCTGGGCATAGTGAGAAATGCCTATAATCCCAGCTACTCAGGAGGCCAAGGCAGAAGAATCACTTGAGGTTTGGTGTTCAAGACCAGCTTGGACAAAATATCAAGACCTCATCTTTAAATAATTTTTTTTTTATTAGAGCTAGGTAGGTGCAGTGGCTCATGCCTGTAGTCCCAGCTACCAAGGAGGCTAAGGCCAGAGGATCACTTGAGCCCAGAAGATTGAGGCTGCAGTGAGCTATAATCGCCCCACTGCACTCCAGCCTGGTGACAGAGCAAGACGCCATCTCTTAAAATTAAGAGACATTCTTGTTTTTGCCATTTTAAAAAATATCCCATTCTAGTACAGACATCATGAAATATATAGACTGAATGTTAGAAACCATTCAGCCCAGAGATTCCCCAACCTCATCACCATTGGTTGCTTGGGGCAACTCTGCTAACTGGGAATCCCATCCAGAGATTCAGATTCCCCACATCTGCTCTGGGACCTGATTAGTCATTGCACAAAAGCTCCTCTGCTGATTTTGATGATCAAGTAAGCTTTAGAATAATGGATCTAACTCCAAAGTCTTGTGTTTTAAGCACGCTTCATCCCTAGTACTAAAGTAAAGTCCTAGAAACAAAGGACTAAAGACATGTTTTTAATAGAAATTCTAGAAAATATAGAGAAATAAAAAGAGAAAGGTTATCCTTTATCCTGTCAACTAGATAGAACTACTGGTTGTCTTTCCAGTTTTTTTTGTTTTTGTTTTTTGTTTTTTACTGTATAAGTGAGTGATGCTCAAAATACTATAGCATGGGCATAACCTAGGATTATTCATTATTTACACTGTTGAGTATGTATCAGGTGAAAATCAACCCTAAGTAAAGCATATGATTTTTTTATTTTAATTTTAATTTTTTTTTTTTTTTTTTTTGACAGAGTCTTCCTGTGTCACCAGGCTGGAGTGCAGAAGCGTGATCTCAGCTCACTGCTACCTCCACCTCCCGGGTTCAAGCCATTCTCCTGCTTCAGCCTCTTGAATAGCTGGGACTACAGGCATGTGCCATCACACCCAGCTAATTTTTGTAGTTTTAGTAGAGACGGGGTTTCACTATGTTGGCCAGGATGATCTCGATCTCTTGACCTCGTGATCCGCCCGACTCGGCCTCCCAAAGTGCTGGGATTACAGGCGTGAGCCACTGCGCCCAGCCTAAGCACATGATTTTTTTAAAAAAATTATATGACATAGTATGTACAATTTGGTAACTGGATTTTTAAAAACTTCAATGTATTTTTAATTTAAAAGGGGGAATTCTATAGGGCTCAGCCTTCAGTTTTTTCCTCTTTTCACCTTATCTTCTTTCCCTAGACAATTCTATCTACTTCCGTGGCTTCAATCCACAACTATATTTTTGCTACCAGATTTTACCTGTCACCCCAATTCTTCTCTGAGGCATTAGCCCTCTCTCTCTAATATTACTGATTATCAGACACGTTCACATGAACGTCTCTCTAGGCACTTTGACCTCAATATATCCAAAAGTAAACTCAGGATGTTCTTCCTCCAATTCTCAGGAAACTAGACCCCCAAACCATCCTGACTATCAAGCACCATTCTTGACTCCTTCCTCATCCTCCGTGCTCTACAAACGTAATCAGAGACCAGATTAAATGGATTCAGCTTCCTAAAGATCCCTTGAACTTAACCATGTCTCTCGTCTCCACTGCCATCTCTAGACAAAGCCACTATCATTTGTCACTTGGACAATTGCTGCACATTCCTACCTGAGCCATGACTTATGCCCATTAAAGTTAGAGTGAACAAATACTGATATAATAGTTTGAAAATATTCACTATGTTTTGCTCACTGATTTATTTTTTGCTTTCCATAATGACATTAGAAATATACACATTAGCCAGGCACAGTGGCTCACGCCTGTAATCCTAACACTTTTGAGAAGCCAAGGAGGGTGGATCACTTGAGCTCAGGAGTTTGAGACCAGCCTGGGCAACATGGCAAAACCCTGTCTCTACCAAAAATACAAAAATTAGCCGGGCATGATTGTAGGTGCCTGTGGTCCCAGCTACTCGAGATGCTGAGGTGGGAGGATTACTGGAGCCAGGGAAGTTGAGGCTTCAGTGAACCATGATTGTGTCACTGCACTCCAGCCTGGGTGACAGAATGAGACACTGTCCCCCAAAATAGAAAAGAAGTACAAAGAAATATACATATTGAGGCTGAGGTTTGCTGCCCAATAAAGGACCACATTCTGAAAATGAAAAGTCAAACGTTTCACTTTTTACTCCAAAAATTGGCTTACAAAACTGTAAAAGGGTAAAATAATTTTGAAAATTCAAACTTTGTTTATAAACAAGAGCTTTTGTGAAAGGAAAATAGTTTTGAATCCTCAAAGGCTAAGAGCCTAAAGGACCTCGAACCTAAAGCTAATGCCATTAACACTGAGGTTAGGGAGAAAGCATCATCCTGTCCTCCCAAAAGAATATGTCCTCCAAGGCCGGGTGCGGTGGCTCACGCCTGTAATCCCAGCACTTTGGGAGGCCGAGGCAGGCGGATCACGAGGTTAGGAGATCAAGACCATCCTGGCTAACACGGTGAAACCCCGTCTCTACTAAAAATACAAAAAAAAAAAAAAAAGCCAGGCGTGGTGGTGGGTCCCTGCAGTCCCAGCTACTCAGGAGGCTGAGGCAGGAGAATGGCGTGAACCCAGGAGGCGGAGCTTGCAGTGAGCCGAGATCACACCACTGCACTCCAGCCTGGGGGACAGAGCAAGGCTCTGTCTCAAAAAACTAAAAAAACTCAAAAAAAAAAAAAAAAGATATGTCCTCCAATATGCCAATTGTCCAATTGTCCTCCCAAAAGAATATGGCATTTAAAGGGTCTAGGAGAGAGGGGGGCAGGGATAGAAAGGGGAGGCAAATGATAGAAGCCCTAGATAATTTTGCAAAGATCCTAGTATAGAGAATTCATCACTTCCTAGGGTTTATATGGAAGTTTGGTATTCAGCGTGACCCTGAGGAGAGAATTAACAAAGAAGAGAAATCTAATTATCCACTCAACAGAGACAGAAAAAGTATATGGTAAAATTCATCATTACCTCTGAGATAAAAACAATCTTAGCAAGGTCGGAATTCTTAGCAAAATAGGAACATCTTTAATACAATAAAGATTTTGTACAATATCCTACAGTAAGTAAAGTTTAAGTGTTATCGTACTCATTGATGAAATAACAAAGTTGTTTTTCTTTGAGCTTGAGAGCAACAAACAAAAAGAACAGAACAGGGACACTCACAATTACCACTTGTATAACAACGCCACACTGCACATCCCACTATCTGGCAAAAAGCCAAGGAAAAGAAAAAAAAAGCTAACGATTATAAAGGAAGAGAAAAATTGTCATTTTCCACAGATCGTACAATTGCACAACTATAAAGTCTAAATAAAATTTAGAACTAAATTATTAAATTAGCAGGATGGCTTGGTATTAAAAAGTCAATTGCATTTCTTTATGCTAACAAAACATTTTAGAAACTGACATTTAAAAATATACCATTCACAAGCTGGATGTGGTGGCTCACGCCTATAATCCCAGCACTTTGGGAGGCCAAGGCCGGTGGATCACTTGAGCTCAGGAGTTCAAGGCTAGCCTAGGCAACATGGCAAAACCCCATCTCTACAAAAAATACAAAAAAAATTAACCAGGCCTGGTGGTGCATGTCTGTAGTCCCAGCTACTTGGGGGACTGAGGCAGGAGGATCGCTTGAATCCAGGAGTTCAAGGCTGCAGTGAGCCAAGATTGTGCCACTGCACTCCAGCCTGCATGACAAAGTGAGACCCTATTAAAAAAAAAAAAAGAAAAAATATATCATTTATAATGTCATCAAAACTATTAAATTCTTAGGAATACATTCAATGAAAGATGCAAAGAGGTCTACAGGGAAATTGGAAGGAGGTATCATATACAGTATTAAAACTAAGAAACTTAATATTATAAAGATGAAATTTTCCCCATGGTTTAGGCCAAAAGCATTGGAAGCATCCTTGACTCCTCTGTTTTGCTCATATCCCAAATACAATGCATTAGAAAATTTTATTGGCTTTACTTTCAAAATGTAGTCTGGGTTTTCCCGAAAGCAAACACTGAGTCAAAATTCAAGTGCGATTAGGCAGCCCTCGATATCCATGAGCTCTACATCCAGATTCAACCAAACAGGCAGTAAAAAACATTTGAAAAAAATAATAAATAACAACACAAAAATAAAAAGTAATTCAGTATAACAACTACTTATGTAGAATTTTATTAGGTATTATAAGTAACATGGAAATGATTTAAAGTATATGGGAAGATGTGTGTAGGTTATATGCAAATACTACACCATTTTATAACGAGACTTGAGCATCCACAGATTTTGGTATTCTCTGAGAAGCCTGGAACCAATCCCCCTTGGATATTGAGGATGACAGTATCTTATTTAGAATTTAAGGAAAACCAATAAGGGGAGTAGGGGAATGAAAAAGGAAAGAGAAGAAGTCAACATAGAGCAACATGTGGGCCACTCCAAGTTCACCCTTCGTTGCCTGCTTTGCTATGTTATAGATGGGCCCTGTAAACATTTCTCCTGTGCCAGCTGGTACAATGTTAAGTGTTTACAGTAGAGGGTCCTGGAGGGACAGTAGAATAGAAAGAGGTTTCATTTCCTAGTTTTAATGCTCTCTTCTCCCCACGTGCCTTAAGCTCATCCAGCAACTCCAGCAGCACCCCGTCTCCTGCAGTGCAGGCAGCTTCTCCAGGGCCCGGCTCTTGCAACCTGTTGTGACCAGCAGTGCCCAGCTTCCCCCGGAACTCCCTTGAACAGCCTAGGAGTGAAATGACCCCTCATGGAGTCTCCTGTGACAATTTCCCCTGGCAATCCCCAAGAAAGTTTTGAGATAAGTTCTGAGAGATGAAACCTCTCTTGGACAGCTTCCCTTGACAACATGGAGGGCAAATTTCCAGAAAGTTCTACAGCATCACAACTCAGGGACTTCTCCACCATCCAGTGAGCCATGAGTGAGGTGAGATATTCTTATTCCAGGTTCTTTACTTCTTGGGGTGCTCCACCTCAGCCCCAGGAGTAGTGGCTGTTCCTTATATCCACTAGTCCTATATTCTTCAGAGTTCTCTTACATCTTGCTATCTAATCCCTTGTTACTGCAAATCCCCTCCTATAGTGTATAAGAGGAGATTAGAATATAATATTACATAATTATAGAACAATTCTATAATTACATAATAATTCCTTATATTAAACTTTTCCTGCTCAAATTACTATGTGATTCTGCCTTCTCATTTAATTCTGGCAGATACAGATACCTTATTAACCCAGCTGCCATGATGGGCAATTACAGCTTAACTCCATGAGGAAATTCTGAAAAATAGTATAAAATATTCCACTTAAGGGATAAGAAAGCCATGATGTTTTTACTTAGACTCCCGTCAATCACTGGTTGGGAGTAGCTTCTGGGAAGTGTGATTCCCAGAACTTCCAGCTTGTTTCCCACATAGCACAGTACCTTCCACAATTCCAGAAAAAGACCTCAGGCACAGAGTCAGAGATTCAGGGCAGTGGAAGTCCTGCAGACACAGTGAAGCCGCAGGCGCCAGGGATTACAGCTGGGCCAGTGACAGAGTCTATTATAGCCCAATCACTGTAGTCACTCAGTTCTTCTCATGCCTCATGCTCAGATCACTCCACCCTGCCACTGTTCCGCCAGGGCAGTGGCTGGTCCCAGTTTTTTTTTGTTTGTTTGTTTCTACAAACAGGCAAGACAAGGCTTTAGTGACAAGGATTACCTTCCTCTTCTACCACCCATTCTAGATTCATCTTCCTCTCAACCAGTATTCCACTGGCTTAGATCTAAGCAGTTCCCTGGTGGGAGTGGGGTGGTCCAGACCCTCTCCCCAACAGAACCTGAGTCCCAGGTTACCATGTCCTTTCCCTTGCCAAGCTATGGTTGCTCTAATTCCCTGGTGTTTCAGACATGATGCTTCCCATCCCCATTATGTAGCAGAAACCCTATTTCCTCAAAATAATTAGGGCCAATAGTTACTCCTTTCTTTACCTGCTGATCTACTGGCATAAAAAGCCTGTGAGTATGAGCTGTAAGTTTAGTGGGACCCTTCCATGTGCCCCTGGTGGAGCCATTTTTCCCCCGGGAATCGCGGCATCTGATCCAGCAGAGCCTAAAGTTGCAGGAACTGGAAGCACAAATTTCCAAAGTAGGTTACTGGAAGGACTGGGGAGATGGACCGTTCTCATTCTCATTTCCACTTTCTTTTTCTTTTCTTTTTTTTTTTTTTTTTTTTTTGAGACAGAGTTTCATGCTTGTCACCCAGGCTGGAGTGCAGTGGTGCGATCTTGGCTCACTGCAACTCTGCCTCCCAGGTTCGAGTGATTCTCCTGCCTCAGCCTCCCTGAGCAGCTGGGATTACAGGCATGTGCCATCACACCATACTAATTTTTTGTATTTTTAATAGAGACGGGGTTTCACCATGTTGGCCAGGCTGGTCTTGAACTCTGACCTCAGCTGATCTGCCCACATTGGCCTCCCAAAGTGCTGGGATTACAGGCATGAGCCACAGTGCCCAGCCTTATTTCCACTTTCGATTCCTGGCCATATGTATTCCATCTATTGCAGAACTGATCTGACACCATATAATGCAGTGCTTCTCATACTTCAGTGCGCAACGCCTAGAAAGCTTGTTAACATTCAGATTTCTGAGCCCCACCTCGGAGAATCTAATACAGAGGTCTGAGGCCAGGTCCAAGGATTCTGCATTTCTAACAAGCCCCCAGGTGTTGTTGATGCTCTAGGACCAGGGTCCACAGCTTAAGACTCACTGAAGTATATTCCACATTTTGAAAAACAGGGCTGTGTACACCACAGGATGTCATCCCAAAGCTGGGGATCTGGATGTGCCTTTCAGGAGGTTGTCCTATTGTTCCATCAGGCCATATGATGTGGTGCAGTGATTTCTATGGCCACGTGCCTGCCTCACTCCCCTTTTACTGTGAAGTGAGTAAGAAGCAATGTCCAGTGGGGTCCCAGGTCAATAAATCCGATGCCCCAGTGAATCCCGGGAGGTGGTTTTGGAGAGGCACCGTAGACAAAGTGACCTTCTGAGTTCCTGAGAAAAAGCTCTCAGACATGAACAAGGAGACACAGGAAGCTGGAATTGTCTGTCGCATTACTTAAGATAAGGTCTGAGGAAGAGGTAGGACACGGACATTTGTGTCACACACATATTCAGAATCAGACCCTCTCACTGTATCCATTGCGACCACTCAGCCCAGACTGCCATCATCTCTTACTCGGATTGTGTAATAACCTCTAACCGGTCTCCTTGCTTCCAGCTTTCTCCCCCGACTCCCCAGCCCCCAAATCATCTTCTCTCTGCATAATAGTGGGAGTGACACTGTATTAAAATATAAGTCAGAATATATCCTTCCTCTGTTCAAAATCCTCCAGTGGATGTTTCATGTGGAGAAAAATCCACAGGCTTACAATGACCTTCAAGGTTTGTGTGTCGGTAAATACTGGAAAGCTGCTGCCACTGGAAAACTTTGCAAAGAAAAAGATGTTGGAGGGTTAGTGGAAAAGTGTGCTGGTCTCTCGTGATTAAACATGCCTTTGGGAAATCTGGCTACTCCATAGTCAAGGATAATTGATATGCCCCACTTCACTGGCTTAGGGTGCAGCTTAAGATCATATTTCTTGTGTGTTCAAATTATGACTCCCAGGCCTCATCCCACAAATTGAAAGAAGTGCATTTTTCTCTCCCTCCCAAGATAAGCCCATAATCCATGAGGAAATTTTCCTATATAAAAGAATTTGCACTGCTCATAATTTCCTCACCAATAAGAAACCTGTTATCAGCCAGGTCCTCTGAAGGGTCTTGTCTTCAGATGGTGCTTAGATGCCACTCTCAGGCCTTTAAAAGGGGCTACACTCACTGTGGGTGACCCTCACAGAGCTCTCAACACTACAGCTCTTTTATAACATATGTACAAAAATGCAATCAAGTGCAAAAAATATATACACACTTTCCCAAAGGTATACTTATTCCAGGCAACTGAGAGCAGAAGGCAGAAAGCATTTTACCATGAGCGCAAGACCAGCTGTCTTGTGATGATCTCTGTTCCCACTATTAAGCCAGGGGCCATCAGCCAAGAGTACCCTAACTCTTATGATAATCTCCCCTTGGGAACCAATATGCTCATCTTCTGACAACTGGCCTCAATTGTGCAACTTCAGCCCATCCAACATTGCAATAACTTTGAACCACACAGCAAGGGAGCCAAGAGCTTGCTCTCTCCCATCTCAAAAGGTTTTGCTACTGGAGGAGGAGGGACGGTTTTATCCACCTATAAGGACGGAGCATCTATTCCTGGCCTAATCAAAATATCCACTAATTGATCATATGGGTATTCTGGTGAACAAGCCAGAACAAAAGAGACTATCTAAAGTGTGCTAAATATTTCTGCACCCTTAGAAAGAGGAAATGTAGTTTCATAATAAGGATAATCTCCAAGAAGAAATTACCAGCTTCTTCAGCTCTGGATACATTATCTTAAGCCTATGACAGGTGAAGAAACACACATTAGGTTGTCAGCAACTAAAAGATAAATTCCCTTCTGTTGTGTGTTCCAAAGACTTTTAAAATAACACAGGTATTTCCATTTAATTCTTTTTTAAAAATAACTGAGAACTCCCCTAGTGTCTATCGATTCAAAAAAAAAGCATCAATTACATCCAAAATACCACTTTCTATCCATTACTTGGTGCAGTTGCCAAACGGAAGATTTTTTTCCCTCCGAAGCCATTTCTCTCAATCATTGGGCTGGAAATAGGAAAGGGGAACATTCCGGCGGGCAATCCCTAAATCCCTTGAGAGCATCTTCACAGTGTGCCATGCCAGCCTTCAGTGGGATCTGATGAGATCTCTATGTGCAATGTTCAGGCACTTTTTAAAATCCCAATTGAAATTATTCCATCCTAGTAAGCTGCTTTCGTGATTTTTACAGCATGGGCACAGAAGTCACTAGTTCCATGACTAACCTCAGCCCTGGAGCAAGCAGAGACCACATCCCCTTTTACAAATTCAAAAATACAACAACAAAAAACACAAAAAACAAACATATTTTCAGAGCTCCCATCATCCATCTAAGATTTTTTTTAAAGTGACTTTTCACTTGCTTCTCTTGTCTTTAACTTCTTTCCCTCCTCAAGGGGAAGGTAAAGAAACAGAAAGAGCAGGTCAGGATGAATGCAGAGGATGCTCTGTTGGTCCCAAATTGCTATTTAACCATTTTAAAACTGAGGAGCAAAAGGGAATCCTCTCCATCAAAAGGGCAATTTCTCTTTGCTTCACCCTGCATGGAACCCTATATTGGCACCTTTTTCTTCTGAAATAAAGTGAGATCAAGTGTCTGAAGCTGGGGAAACTGACACAGGTTTCAAGTTGTAAATCCAAAGTGCCCTCTTCTCTTTATGGGAGGAAGGAAGTAAACTTCATCTGTGACTTGCACCTCCACACACTGGGTACTGTATGATGCCAAGTGAATGAAATTCAGTCACGATGGCTGACCTTTGTGGTGTGATATGGTTTGGCTCCGTGTCCTCAACCAAATGTTGAATTGTAATCCCCAGTGTTGGAGGAGGGGCCTGGTGGAAGATGAATGGGTGATGGGAGTGGATTTCCCCCTTGCTGTTCTCATGATAGTGAGTGAATTCTCACAAGATCTGGTTTTTTGAAAGTGTGTAGCATCTCTCATTTCACACTCTCTCTCTCTCCTGCTGGCCATGTGAAGATGCGCCTGCTTCCCCTTTGCCTTCAGCCATGACTGTGAGTTTCCTGAGGCTTCCCCAACCATGCTTCCTATACAACCTGTGGAACTGCAAGTCAATTAAACCTCTTTTCTTTATAAATTACCCAGTCTCAGGTAGTTCTTTACAGCAGTGTAAAAACAGACTAATACATGGTGATAATATATTCAGGCAGATTTATACCCTGAGAAAGAGTTATTTCAGTAATAGTTTACGTGAATAGAGCCATATGCATTAGTCACAAAGTTGTTCATTGAAATGCAGGAGGAGGCTTGAGCTCAAGTCCCAGTGATACTATCTCCTAGCTCTGGACCCTTATCTAGGCTATTTAGCCCTAAATCTAGAAAATACAAGTATTTCACAATACTTTTTGGAGAATTTAGTGAGACAATACATGTACAGTGCTTTGTAAACACAAAAGAACTACAGTATCTTTAAATTGTTGAGAGTTTTTTTTTTTAATGAAACAGACTACAGCAAGAATATTATAAACCTGGAATCCCAGCACAAGCCTATAAAGGAGGACGATGATTTTTTTAATTTTACAGGGTAAAAAATTAAGTCTCAGCACTAATACTGATGTTGCCTTTTATCCCCAGAGATTTTGATTTAATTGATCTGAGATGCAGCCTGGGTATTGGGACTTTGTAGAGCTTCCAGATGGTTCTAAATTGGCAATGCAAGTTGAGAATCATTGTGCTAGGGAATTTCACTCCTTGCTCCTCACAGTGTGGACCAGCAGCATAGGCATTGCCTAGAAATGCAGAGTCTCAGGCCTCACTCCAGATCTTCTGAATCAGAACATGCAAAAATTTAACAAAGCTTCCAGGTGATTCATGCCCACAAAAAACTTTGAGAAACATGAAACTAAGTCACAGCTAAACTGCAGAACCTGAATTTGAATCCAGAGCTAGTGAATTGCAAAGCTTTGTTCCTAACGATATGCCCTCCCCCTCTGCAGCTATTAATGTGTTCAAATGTCCTTTTAAATAACTATAAACTTCTCATCTGATCTTCACAGCAACGCTGTTAGGCAAATAAAGATTAATCTCCATTTGATAGTTGAGGAAACACGAAGATTCTGTGTCCCTGCCTAAGTCACATAGAGAGTAAGACATTAGGTTTTGAAATCAGGTTTTCTAAATAATCATATGTGATTCAATGATGTATTTCCTTAAGAATGTTTTTGTAACTTTGAAAAATCTCTTCCCCTTAACCCTGGCTGGTGTACAATATCCTTTTCTTTTTTCTCTGGGTTTTTATAACATTATTCCATCCCATGCTGAGTTGTAGAAGGAGTTGTGCTGGGGAAAATTCCACTATGAAACATTCTTTGCCACAAATCACAGCTGCTCATGAGGACTTCCGTTGCCAACCTGCCCCCTACCCCAGCCCCCGGACTTCCCTAAAACAACATTCCATCTGAAGGACACAGCCAGGACGGTGCCAATCATGGCTGGAAAGCAATGCACAGAAATCTTGGAGACACGACAGAAAAGCAGTGTGGAAGCAGGTGCGCCCAAACATTCCCCATAAGCCTGTGTTGAGGCGCATCTACCAACCCAGCGAAAAACAAACGGGATAAAAGGTCATTGTTGGAACCTGATTATAAGTCCCACAGGACAATGCCATATTGTCAGGATGCCTCCTCAGAACACTTCCCTGCTGATAACAGTGGTATGCATGTGGCTTGGAGAAGTCCCAGGAGCAATAGAGAAGGTTGGTATGTCAGAATATCCAGCAAGCTCAATCTTGCAGAGTTCATCATAATTAGGGAAGTCATAAAAGCCTAGAGCTCGCCCCAGCCCCCTCATCCCTATAGTCAGGATTTGCAGCTTCAGTGGAAGCCTAGTAGCATTTTTTGTGGTTTGTCTTGAGGGGTGCCAGGGATACATTCTACTCCTCTTCCCATCTTCTCATGCACTTAATGCACAACAGTTATGACAAAAACCAGAATCCCTGGTAGAACATGAATATCCATGGAAATTATCCGCATAAAATATTGGGGTCAGAAAAGACCTGAGAAATTATCCAGATTGAATATCTTTAAGCACAGAGAAGCAAACAGACTTGTGGCTGGCAGCCTTCAAATGGCCCTCAATCCTTACCCCCTGGATCCATGCCCTTCATAGAGCCTTTCCACATGAAATAAGGCAGATCTGTGTAGCCAACAGGATACTGCAGAAATAATGGTGTGTCATGTCTGAGGTTTGGTCACAAAAGATGTTGCGGCTTTGTCTTGCTCTCCTGAATCACCTGCCCTGGAGGAAACCAGCTGCCATGTCATGAGGCCACTTACAGAGTGGAGAGGTACTGAGGCCTCCAACTATAGCCACAGGCTGCAGCAACCCACCTGTCTGCCTTGGGAGTGAGCTCTCTTGGAAGCGGATCTTCCCACCCAAGTCAGACCTTCAGATGACTGAAATTTGAGATTTCATGACAGACTGTGAGCCCATACTGCCCAGCTTAGACACTCCTGAATTCCTTACCTACAGAAACTGTGAGATCATACATTATTATTGTTGTTTTATGGCACTAAGTCTTGGGGCAATCTGTTACCCGGCCATAAATAACAAATTAACTGCCAAAGGGGTTATGGGACATATCAAAGGAAAAAAGCTAAGAATTAGCTTTTTCAGTGAAGTTCATACTCACTGTTGTGGCCTACAACGGTCTCTGCTGATGCAATTGGCCCCTGCCTATTGGTCTGACCTCTGGCTCCGTATGCTCCAGCCACACTGTCCTTCCCATTATTTTTCATCTACTACTTCCCTACTTCAATTTCTCTCAAGGGCTTTGAGACTTCCTTTGCACTCTGCTCCCGGGGATTCACATAGGGGGATCCTTCTTGTTCAGCACTCAGCTCAAAGGTCACTTCAGAGAGGTTTTCTGTGGCTACCAGTTCTAAGGAAGCTCCTTCTCTCAGTGCCCTCCTCCCACCCCCTGCGGCCTGTCACTGTGCGTGAAATCACCCAGTTGATGTTCTGCATAGCATTTGACACTCTCTGAAATTATTTCTTTTTACGCCTACTCAATTATTGTCTCTCCCCAATTGAGTACAAGTTTCATCGAAGTACCTTATTTTTCTTATTTTCTTCTGTATCTCTGGAAGAGAAAAAGGGGCTTGCTACGGCAAGATGTTGAATAACATTTGGAAGGAGAGGAATGAAGAAGAAGCCTAGCACGGTGGCTCATGCCTGTAACCCCAGTGCTTTGGGAGGCCTAGGTGAAGGAGCATTTGACCCCAGGAGTGCCAAGCTGCAGTGAGCTATATGATCATGCCACTGCACTCCAGCCTGGGCAACAGAGCAAGACCCTGTCTCTAAAATATAAAAGAAAGGAAGGAAAGAAAGAAGGAAGGAAGAAAGAGAGGAAGGGAAGAAGAAAGGAAGAAAGAAAGGGAAAGTTTAGAAGGAAAGACATAGGTCTTTGAAATCTTTTACCTACAACTTTGGGAAACACAATCTCAATAAGCCTTTGACTCTCCCTCCCTCACTACCACTTTTATGCCCAGATGGAAACAGGGGCAGAAGAAGGGGGCTGTGATACACAGCAAAGAAAAAGAGGTGTTTCTACATGGTGTGCCAGGCTCTTTCGAATGAAACAGAACAATTTATATTGTTTGAATCATAAAACATCTACAGAAAAATTTCAGTGGAATCTCTGACCCACGATGCCTCAGGGATCTGGGTCTGCAGTACTCCTTACTCTGTTTCTATAATACTTTCCATTCACACCAGGAGGGAAAGATCTGGTCGGGCTGGATTTATTTCCCATTTGAGAAAGTCTGGACTCAAGAGGCTTGCTCAGAGAACCAAGTCTAAGAAATGTATCTTTAGGGTCTAAACCCCAAAAGGGAGAGGCCGCAGTAAAAAGAGCTCCAAAGAATGAAGTCATGAAATGTACAGAAAGGAAACTTTGGGCCAAAGATGAAAGGCCCTATTAACTGTGAAAATCTATTAGAATATGTAATACTCTCTCAAGAATAGAAGCCCCATTCCTTACATTATTTAACACAAGGGAGAACAAAGAACTGGAGAACATACATTGATCCCACTTCAGCCCCTGAGAGGATAGGAAAAATGACCTAGTGGTGATTTCCTATCTCTAATTTACATGATAATTTGAATCTGAAAACATTGGAAAATAATGAACCTGACTCTCCCAATAGCAGGAGGGCAAGAGGGTCATAGTCCCTGGCATCTCTCTGCAGCTTTCTGTGGAGGGAGAAGAACTTCCGTGCAATTCCACAGCACTCCCCAAGAGGCTGCTGGACTGTGGCTCAAACCTAGACACAGCCAGGTTGCCCAGAAGAGGATCACAATGTCCCAGTCCCAGCACCGGAACCCAGGCAAGCCTACAGATTCCTCTGGCTAAGATTAGACCAGTAGTGTCTAAGCAACAAGTCTTCCAGAGAGGAGAGGGAAGAAAATACAAGAGAAGGCATAGGACAAATATTTTCAGTTTTGGAGCTCAAAAGGCATATCTCAAGTTCTGCTAGGCGAGAAGGATTCCGCTACTGTTTCTGCGGTAGAGCAAGAGTTGCAGATAGTATCAGAAATACACACTGGGAGATTAAACATGGCCATTGAACAATTCCAGACTCACAGAATCTCAGACCTAGAAGAGACCTCAGCATTTATCTAATGTCACTTCCTCCAGTTTCAAAGGGAACTGTGTGCCCAGAAAAGGAGAATGCAATCCAGGTAAGAGCCCCAAAGCAGAGGGTATTGGAAATACAGTATTCACCTCAGCCCGCAACAGTGAACATGGAGTTTAGCGAAAGAGCTGGCTTCGTAAAGTGTCTGGAAGACAAAGAAAGAACTGGAAATACGGGTAAGACCTGAACAGTGTGAGACTGTACTTTGCAAACTTTCCTAATTTGTATGCAGCCTGCATTTCACTTTTTCTTTCATGAGAGTGAAATGTATGCACTTTGAAGTTTTACTGGCTAAGTTGGATGGGAAAGGAGCCCCGAGGAGGCAAAATCATTTTTGGGTGGGTGTCAGTGACCATGCATTTTCCATTTTTGTACCCAAGGTGCCCAACCTGGTAGGCACTACTTCATTTGGTAAAAAGTGAACATAAAAGAGAGGGGTTTCCATGACCTAATATTGGAACAGAAACCGTGCCTCCCAGGGTGGTGGAAGTAGAGACTTAAACCTTTTGGACAGATGGAAGCCGCCTTATGTCTATTGTGGATTCTCTGAAGGATCAGGAACACTGTCTCAGCCACTTTAGAGGGGAGTGACTTAAGATTTCACAGCCAAGTAGGATAAGAACAGAGATTTTTGCTGTTGTCAACTCCTCCGCTTCGGTGGAATAAATAATAAGGCATGAGCTTGGAGGCGTTGCTGCTAGTTGGAGAGAGCAGGAGAAAGCCCTTGGGGGCTGATGCGGGTTATGGAGGTCTGGCTGGGCTATGGGGCGGAAACACAAAGGAGCAAAGGCTCCTGTAGAGGGTCCTTCCAGGCGTCTGTGCTCCCTTCACAGAGCTCACTCCAGAGCTGTGCTCTTTGAGGAAAAAGAATCCCTGGCTTGTGCAGGAGATCTCCATTCTGTGGATGCTCCATTTAGAGTTCAGCTTTGGCAAGGGGGGAGGGGTGTGGACGAGAGTGCTCCCCCTCCCATTGCCTGGGGGGATTAAGAGGCTCTATTGTCCCTGGCCTGATGGCCCCCTCATTTGCATATATCAAGTCCCTGGGGCTGGGAATAGTGGCGCGGGCTGCACCTGCTGCCCTGGGTTCCAAGGGCTGACCCCAGTCAGACCTTCCAGGTAATTCCATTTGTGTCATCACAGATTCAGAAATCCAGGCTTGGGAGTGGAATAATGACTCGAGAAGGGAGCGGGAGACATGGGTAAACACACACGTCCCCGGGATGGCTGAAAGTGGTCAGAGGTCTGGGAAAAGAAGGGGCTTTGAATCCTTGGCGTTCTTTTAAACAGGCCTTTATTTGGAGAGCCTTCCAACCTCCTAAGCCTCATTGAACTTGAAAAGCTACAAGCTTCCTTTCTTTCCGGAGACCCTCTGGCCTCTTCGCTTACCTCTTTCATCGAAGCCATTGTTAGGGGCTGCATTAGTGGGAACCACCGATCCTTCAGAGGAGGCAGCAGTATCATATCACAGATGTAAAAATGATGGAACAAAGGCTCTGAACAATCCAGAGGAGGGTCGAGGGGGCCCCGTGTCGCGTCTGAGGGGATTGACGCCTGGGCCCCCGCTTCTCTGCATAAATAACATTTTTTCAGTTTACAAATTGCTTACCCATACAGACTGTGCTTTATTGCTCAGAACAGCAACTATTTCCGCTGGACAGGTGGGAAAACTGAGACTTGCCAATGAGACATTAGAGGACATAGATCAGTGATGTGGCCTGGAGGGAACCTCAGAATTCAGACACTATGTCCCAAGATCTCCCACCAGATTGCACCACAGCGAGGAATTTTGAGACCAGGTTGCGTGAGGCTTTCCACTTAAATAAGAACTGGCTAAAGTATTCAACATAACTACGATGGATCATCTTGGTCATGGAATATTTTAGTGGCAAATCAAGGAAAATAATTTTTTGTGCCCCCCACCAAGATATTGCAGAGCCTGGGGCTCAGGGCTTGGCAACAGAGCTGCTGATAAACAGCACCCTAAGAAGCATTAGCAAATGAATGGTTTAATTGAAGTGTGCCCAGATGAACTAGAGCAGGGCTGGCCTGAGCCACATGAGGAAGCCTCACCAGCTGGTCTCCTGCCTATCTCATCTGCAGGCTTTTTCCCTGCCCTCCATAAGCCCCCAGCACTCCACAGTTCTTAGCATTTGCTCTCCCAAATCAGGAATTGTCATGACACCAAACCCTGGAGGTTGTTGGCTAATTGACCTCATTTTAATGTCACTGGACTCTAGCCCAGTGTTGGTGCTCACAGTTATTTGCATTTTCACTTAAAAAAAAAAAGATTACTGTAATTACATACAGTAAATTCACTCTTTTATAATGGACAATTCTATGTGTTTTGAAAAATGCATACGGTTCATAACCACCATCACAATCAAGATATAGAACAGCTCCATCATTCTTCCCTGCCTAAAATTAATTCTCTCATTCTGCTTTATGGTCAATTCAATCCCCACCTGCTGGCCCCATAGTTTTGCTTTTTCTAGAATGTCATAAAAATGGAGTGATACAGCATGTTGCCTTTTGAGTTTGGCTTCTTTCACTTTGCATAATGGTTTTGAGATTTATTCATGCTGTTGTGTGGACTGATTCGTATTTAATTCATTTTCATTGCTCAGTAGTATTCTATTGCATGAATGCATTATATTTTGTTTAGCCATTCACCAACATTTTGGTTTGTTTCCAGTTTGGAGAAATTTTGAACAAAGGTCACTATAAACGTTTGCTCACAGTTTCTGGGTATGTTTTTATTCTCTCAGAGAAATGCCCAGGAATGGGGTTGTTCATTCTCTGCTTAGTGCATGATTAACTTTAGAGGTGACAGCTAATTGCTTCCCCGACCAAGCGGATTTTTGGTCTGTGCCATTGCTGTGTCCCTATCAGCAACACAGAGTTCCAGTTGCTCTACAACCTAATATTGTCTTTTCTTAATATATGTATGTTATAGATGTATAATATATGTTATATATGTATAATATATTTTATATATGTATAATATATTATATATATGTATAATATATATCATATATGTGTATTATATATGTATAATATGATATATCATATATGTATATTATATATGTGTAATATATGATGTATGATATATATGTATAATGTATATATGTGATTATATATTACATATTTTATATAAAATACAAATATATATTTGCTTATATATTTATATGAAAATTTATATATATTATATATCTATATGTATTTATATAAATACATATTTATATATTATATATAATTAATATATAATTAATTATATATAATATATTATATAATTAATATATAATTAATTATATATAAATATATTATATATATTTAGAAATATAATTTTGTGTGTGTGTGTGTATAATTGCCCTTGCAGGGGCAAAGAAGGAAAGTTTCCCCTTTCCCCCTCTGAAGGTTCATGGAAAATGGACTGACAAAGGCAGATCAACAAGAGAAAAAGGCAGAAACATTGTTTAATGTGCGTAGCATGGAGGAATAGTGGGAGAATGATCAATCAGTAGCCCAGTGGGGAACAGAAACTTACATGCCCTTCTTCATAAGACAGGGGAGATGGGGACGTAGGAGTAAATGATTTTTAGGGGAACTGAATGGGCCAAATGCTCAGACAATGGTAAGTAAATAATTATCTCTGGGAATTGAATGGGACTGGAGAACAAACAGTTGTTTGGGATGAAGTTTGCCTGGGTTTTAATTGTGGTGTTTAACGTTTAGTCTTTTCCTCTATGATATGAGTTTTAATCTCTGTTTAGTGAAATTTCAGGGTAAGTATTGAAGCCAATCGTGTTTCTCTTTCGGGGGTCCAGTTACTAGGTAGATAATGGACCTTCAGAGAACAACTTCATCCTACGCTTTGGGAGAGACAGAGAATCAGAGAGATGCAGCAGGAGAAGGTCAGGGGGAAAACTTGGTTCTCAGGCTCATACCTGGGGCCTTTTAATTTTCAAAGCACTCAGCATGCCAAAGAGCCATATTTTGGGGAATTGTTTACTGTGCCGTCAACACCAAGAAATTCTAGCAGGTGTGTAGTGATGTCTCATTACGGTTTTTATTTTTCAGATACAATATCTTGCTGTGTCCTCCAGCTGGAGTACAGCAATCTTAGCTCACTTCAGCCTCAAACTCCTGAGCTCAAATGATCCTCCTGCCTCAGCCTCCCGAGTAGCTGGTACTATAGGTGTGCACCACAACACCCAATTTCATTATGGTTTTGGTTTGTATTTCCCTAATGACCAATGAGCTTGTGATGGCAGCCGTGGCCCATCTGCAGGGGCCACTGCGAAGACGCCAGCTGCAGCAAGGGAGGTGTGGCTGCAGTTGTGTGCTCTGTGGGGCCAGCAGGAACTGGGAACAGGTGGAAGCCCTGCCCCCTACCGAGTTGGTGCAGGAGTCCTGTGCTCCTGGGCACAGCTGCAGCCACTCAGCCATGGCTCCAGAATTGGGCATCCCTCTGCTCTTGGGGACTCGGGAAGCCCCCCCCACCACCACCCCTTGCAGTCTCAGAAGGGCCTGCTCCCACTCCCTGTCCTCTCCCTGCTCCTGCTCCCAGCACCTGCTCTGGTTTAGGAGCAAAGTTGTGGCTGAGCCTGGCTGCATGTGAGCATGCTCAGGGTGGTGCTAACACAGCTTTTCCCTGCTGCCTCAGCCCCCTCTGGAATTCAGGCACCAACGAACATGGGAGCAAGGTCGAGAGAGAGCTGAGGGTGGCTCAGCACGGGCTTGTAGGCACCCCTGAATGTAAGCAGCCTGGACACCATGGACAACATGTTGATGGTGGCAGGAGGCAGATAGGCTCCCGGGCAGAAAGGGGCAGGTACCCGGTGAAGCCCCACCTTCAAGCCAGGGATAACCTGAAGCCTGGGAGCCAGGCTGTCAGTTTTGGGTGGAGTCCACTGCCCAGAGTAAGAACTTATGTTGCTTTATCTGGGCCACCCCATAGCCACCCATGGACCAATCAGCAGGCACTTCCTCCCTTCTGAGTCCATAAAAACGCCGGACCCAGCCAGACTCAAACAAACATCAAGACTACCAGTTGTAGGAAGGAGCTACCCACTTTAGGTCTCTTTGACTTCTTGGGATGACCTGCCTGAGGAAAGGAGCTACCCACTGCGGGTCCCCTGAAAGCTGTTCTGTCACTCAATGAAGCACCTCTCTGCCTTTCTTACCCTCCAGTTGTGCATGTACCTCATTCTTCCTAGACACAGGACAAGAACTTGGGACCTGCTGAATGATGGGACTGAAATAGCTATAACACAACCCTTGCTCACCACATTGTGGGTGATGAGAAGCACAGAAGAGCTATGGCCTTTTGGGGAGCCCAGATCTAGGGGCTCCCCAAGACAGGGCTGTGACACCCTTTTTGGGGCTTTGTAGTTCCTGGCGTCTCCAAGCTTCCTGGCACCACCACATTCCCCAAGTCCAGGTGCAGATGCCTGCAGCAGAAGCCATGTGTGATAAATTTGGTCCAGCTGCAGCCTTGCATGGAGCCAGCACCTATGCCATGGCCTGGAGCTGCCCACCCTGCTGCAGCAGCCGGAGTATCTGGCTGTGCACAATGGCTGGACCCTGTGCTCACTCTCTCACAACCCCTTGCTGCTCTTCGCCTGGCTTGCCCTTGGCAGGTTTGGGATCCAGGTGTGAGCCAAGCACACCCTGCTGGGCTGAGTAGGTAGAACAAGCTCCATGGACACGAGCAATACTCAGGCAGAAGGTGCCGCTGGCCACAGATGTTTCCGACTGGTGAAGTGACACCCCAGGGATCCTGTGACAGTTGCAATTTAAACTTTTAATTTCTATTTATGGACTAGAATCTTGTTGACTAGTTCAAGTGATTTTAATACTCAATTGTAGGCCTAAGTGATTTTCATGCGTTTGTTGGTTAAGCTTGATTTTTTTTCAGCCCCTGTAGGATCAGGGTATCTCGGTGATGGCAACACAATCTACCCAACTGAATAATTTAGAAACTTAGAATCATTCATGACACTTCCTTCCCCAGCACATCCAACCGTTACCATTGTGCCCTTATAAATCTGCCCTTAAGTCTGTTTACTGAACTCAGGTTCAATGTCTTAGTTCTGGTGGTTGGAGCTGAATCACAGGTCTAAGTTCAAGGCCAAAGTTCACTAAGACTTCTTAGTACCCTTCAGCCTTTTCCCTAGCCCCACACTCTCATTTTGGCCTGAATAGCCTCCCACGTGGAAGAGAAAAGCAAGAAGGGAATTAAAGGTAGTCCTTCTTGCTCAATTAAGACCTGCTTGCTTAAGCCTACCAACCTTGCCTTCTGTCATTGATTTTATCATGTCTTCTTTTTCTTGGTAAATTACTAAGCACCTGCCTAGTCCAAAAACTTGGGACTATCAGTCTGTCATTTTTTTCGTAATTTCCTGATTTCTATCCTTAAAATTTTCAAACATACAAAAATGTTAATGGAATGAGACAATGAGCATTTGTAAAACTATGCCATGTTTGCTTTATCTGTTCTCCTATTTTCAGTTGAACCATTTTAAAGTAAATTGTAAACAACATGCCCTTTCGCAATTAAATACTTCAGCAGGAATCTCCTGAAAATAGATATCATCCTACATCCTTCAATATGCTTATCCTGTTCAAGAAAATTAACACTAATTCTCTAATATCAAACTGGTGTTCCCTTTGGGGAAACGCAAATTTCCCCAAATGCCTTTATTTCAGTGATCCAGAGCCTAGTCAGGGTTTATGCATTTGGTTGTTACATCTCTTCAGTCTCTTTTAATCTAGAAGAGTCCCCTCAAAGTAAGTATTTTCTTTTTTTTATTTTTCTTTTTTCTTTTGAGATGGAGTCTCGCTCTGTCGCCCAGGCTGGAGTGCAGTGGCGCGATCTCGGCTCATTGCAACCTCCACCTCCCGAGTTCAAGTGATTCTCCTGTCTCAGCGTCCTGAGTAGCTGGGACTACAGGCACATGCCTACACGCCTGACTAATTTTTGTATTTTTAGTAGAGACGGGGTTTCACCATATTGGTCAGGCTGGTCTCGAACTCCTGACCTCAGGTGATCCACCCACCTTGGCCTCCCAAAGTGCTGGAATTGCAGGCATGAGCCACCATGCCCTGCCAAAGTAAGTATTTTCTTACTTTGCCTTTTGTGATGATGGCAAAGTAATGTCCCAAATTCTGGGTTTCTTATGTTGTTTTATTATGGTGCCATTTAGCTTTGTCCTCTATTTTCTGCAGATCAAAAGTTGCATCTAAAGGGTTAGTTAGGCACAAGTTAAAGCATGCTTGCAAGCATCCTGCATGGGTGATGCTCTGCATTTTATAATGCATCACTTCAAAAGGCATGCAAGGCAACATGTACTACCATTGGTGATGCTAAAGTTTGATCACCTGATTAAAACGCTGTTTCCCCCCTTTGGTATTTACCTATAATCTACGGGAGTGAATTTTGGCACCATTTGAACATCCTGTTCCCCATCAGCCAGTCACCTAATGATTTTATCATCTATTGTTTATCCTTGCCTGAATCAGTTACCTCACTGGAGGTTTCCAAATTGTGACTTTTAAATTCTATTATATTTTCCATAGTTATTAGCTTGCATGTTTCTATAAAAATAGCTTTCCATCATTAACAAACTATAGTTCATCCTAAAAAACAGGGTAACTGCTTAATTTTCCCCTTAGTTATCAATTCTTAGAATAAGGATTTGGTATAATAATCACTGTTAGTGGTGGCAAGTGAGTTTTCATTTATTTTTTGTCTCTCTCTTTTTGTGCATCAGTAAAGATTCCTTGATTTTGCGTGTTTCAATCAACTACAGCCAGTATGTTTTTGATGCTTATCTGAAACTGAATTTGACCATTGAGAGCCCCTCAAGCTGCCTTCTGCACTTTTCGATATTCCCCCATTATCTCTGAGAACTTCCTCATTTTCTGGGGCAACAAGATATCCCAGACTCAGTTTGTATTTTTCTGCTGTAGACCTGGATTAGCAATTTCACAGAGGAGCCTTATCTTTTTTCTTATGGGGAATGGTATTTAGAAAGCAAAATCTAGGTGTTAGGGGTGTTGACTATTACTTGAGTGTCATTGTTCCTAGGCTCTCTGTGGGAACTGATATAAAATATATACAGATTTTTAAAAATATCAGTGCATGTTAATATTTCAAATTCAAATTAAACAATACAGTTTTTTCCCTTAACTTTGATTTCATATTACTGTATCTTTTTCCTTACATGAAACATCTTGGTTCCTACAAATATTGAGATACATACTTATTTGCTTTATCCTACACTATACATAAGCCTACTGAAAGTTATAATGCTATCAAAAGTGTTGAGTGGACTTGAACATTTCTTTGCAGTTATTATTATTTTCCCATTTTTCTTATACATACAAAAAACAATAGGATGCTAAATGTACTAGCCTGCACTTTGCAGGTTTTTCCCCATTCTTTCTCATGAATGGGGAAGGTCTACTTATCAATACATATAGACCTTATTGGTACGCATAGACCATCCTCATTCTTTCTTATGACTGCCTAGTAATGTGTGCAGTAAACATACTGTAGTTTATTCAGCCAGTCTGTGAGTTATGAGAATTTGGGTTGTTTCTAATAATATGCTATAAAAATCATTCTACATGATAGTATGTTTTTAAATTTGATAGGACTTTCCATCCTCTTCATTGCTGTTTTTATTCAAGGTTTCCCTGGCTATTCTTGCTTATTTACATTTTTTCTTTTCTTTTGTTTTGTTTTATTTTGTGATGGAGTCTCTCTCTGTTGCCCAGGCTGGAGTGCAATGACACTATCTCGGCTCACTGCAACCTCCGCCTCCCAGGTTCAAGCAATTCTCCTGCCTCAGCCTCCCAAGTAGCTGGAATTACAGGCACTCACCATCATGCCTGGTTAATTTTTGTAGTTTTGTAGCAATGGGGTTTCACCACATTGGCCAGGCTGGACTTGAACTCTTGACCTCAGGTGATTCGCCCACCTCAGCCTCCCAAACTGCTTATTTACATTTTTAAAAAATACAAACATTTTCTCTATCTCTTGGTGGGAGGTGGGGGGAGGTTTGTATGTGTGTGGAAAATGTCTTGGTATTTCTATTGGAATCATTTTAAATATATATTTACTTGGAAGGAATCAACATATTTATAATTTTGAGTCATCCTAACTAAGAACGTAAAAGGTCTTTCTATTTTTCCAAGTCTACTTTTACGTCTTTTGGCAGAGTTGTGAAACTTTCTTCACATAATTTTAGCCAATTTCTTGCAAAGATTACCTCTAGGAATTTTATCTTTGTTGGCGGCTTCAGCTAAAGATCTCTTTACTGTCCCTCGCCTTGCCTATATTCAAATCAAACTTCTGCCCTGCTAAAGTGCCATCTAAAACCTCCAAAGTCAATCTGCCTAAAACTCCACGATAATGGCCTCCCATCTCCCTTCTGCCTCCCCTGCTCCCTTCCGGCCTCTGCTCTATACCTACTGAGACATCCTCAATGTGCAGATGCCTTTAGCTTTGCCTAGTCCAGTCTTTGTTACCACCACGCCTTTCCATTCCATCCTCCCAATGACATATTCCCTGATATTTGTTTATCCTTCAGCTTTAGTCCATCCTTTGGAAAGCATTCACTGACTTTTCCAAGACTGGATGAAGTGCCTAAGCACCCCATGTGAGACTATTGTAAGATGCTCACGCTGTTGGTCACTGACTGACTACTCATCTATGTTCCCGCTGGACTGCCAGCTCCCCAAGGGCAGGGACTGTGTCTTCCTCAGAGCTGAAGCTGCAGGACCAGCACAGTTCTCAGCCAAACCAGCTCCTCATCCTATGCCACAGAAGGCATGCACACTTTGTACTCAGAGCCACTGCTCCCCTTAGCCTGAGCCTCTAAATGCAGGTGGACGGACCTCCTGAGAAACTGGGTGCCTGAATTTAGATAAAAAGAGTTCAGAGGCAGGAACAAAAAGTATTGCCTCCAGAAATCTTTCCCATGTGGACTTTGAATGCTCGTAGCTACATCCCCCCTTATTTCTCTGATCAACTTGGATCTCTACCCCTTAAAATTCACTTAGCACTTTATATGCTACTGGAAAGAAAGTGGGCTTTGCAGCGAAGCCTGGTTTTGTGTCTCATAGTATTCTGCTTACCAGAGTCTTGGACAAAATGGTAAGAAAACAGTCTTCCTCTTTCAATCAAGCAGGATGGGATGAATCTCCTCTCAATACTGCATGCATGCCTGTCTGAGGTTTACAATGCTTATTTCTCTATTCTAGTTCTACTAACATTTCACTGAGATTTGTGGGCATAGAGACTTATGGAAAAAAATCTAAAAAATAAATCTCCATTTAGCCTAGAGATGGCAAGTAAGATACCTTGTTTACCTTTGCTCTGTCAGAGTTCTGCCAGTGAACACACCATTTGCAAAGCCTGCAGCGTCTCCTATTTTGCTTTCTCACAGCAGAAGAATCCACGGTCATGCCAACCTAGTTCTAGCCCTAATGGTGTTAAAGGATCAGCAGTTCTCAATCACTGGAGTGCTTCAGGGTCTTCCGGGCTGCTTGTTAAAATGCAGGTTGCTGCACCGGCCGCACCCAGACCCCACTAAGTTTTGATTCAGGAGGTCTGGATTGAGAATGAATAATTTGCATCTCTAACAATTTCACAGTGATGTTGATGCTGCTTATCTGGGGACTACACTTTGAGAAGCTGTATTCTAGAGAAAGCTCAAGGTTGAAGCACCAGCCCCGACCAGGAAACAGAAGCTAATGCCTCCTCCTTATGGACAGATGACGGGTGTTTTCTCCCCGTCCAACGTTCTTATGACATACTACAGCTCCCCTATCTGGGACCCTGTCACTAAGGGTTTGCAGCATTTTCAAAGCCAAGCTAAGTTAAATTTAAATTACAAAATATGCCTACGTTATTTATTACTCTGAGGGGTGTAAAAGAAGATTAGAAATGAGGCAAGGCTTCAAAAACCAGAGAAGCAAGAATGTGTTAAAGACTTTAAAGTTACTAGGAAGCCCAAATAGAAACAGCTCTAATGAAGGGTTTTTTTTTTCTTCTTGATGTTTTGGTTAAATTTGGTTATGAAGGTTATAAAAAATGAATAAGACCTGACCCCAGCTCTCCGGGGGCACATAGACCAGCTGGAAGGCTGACATAAGAATAAAGCAGAAGGAAGTACGCTGTGCGAGACAGGCAGGCAGAAGGCTGTTAGAGCTCAGGGAGGAAGGGGCTGACTCAACCCAGAGATGGCACAGGAGAAAGAACTCGGCTCTCATTAGCGTCTTTGCTTAGGACTGTACGTGTCCTATCACATTGAATTTAATCCTCCAAATACCCTCGTGGGGTCAGTTGGGGTCAGTTATTTGTGAATCTTAGTGTCAGATCTTTGGGTAGCTTGAGTGGCCCTTTGACATATGAGGGTAATTGAAAGAAGGTAATGAACCACTTACCTGGCTGAACTTGAACTTGAATTTGGAGTTTTATTATTCTTGGGAAGCCTTGGGATCATAACAAAAATTAAGCCATTTAATACCTTAAACCTGCCTCAAAGGTTTGCATTGTTTGCCATGGGCTAAATATAGAACAAAAAACACCTCCCCCCAGCACATTTCTAAACTGTGTCTCCCCCCACCAACCCCTGGGGACCAGCCCTGGAAGCAAACCTCGCCCTTAGTCTGTGGGAACATGTGCGTTCTTCTGTGAGCCTGTGCTGTGTTCTGACACCCCACCCACACCCACTGGGGTCCTAGGCTTTACTGAACGCCTGTCTCCCATATTCAGGCGTCAGAAACTCAGCAGACAAATCCCTCAAATCATATTACAGTCTACAGGCAGCCAGCAGAAAATGGGATTGGGGGTATGCTGAGTCAGAGAGAGAGAAAGGTGATAGCTTTGTGACCTCAAATAACAGATGAGTACAGGCAGGCGAGAGACATTGCCTCACCTATTTTATTTCTGGAGTGACCAACAGCTCAGACTCCTAATCCTGAATCAGGAGCAGGGAATGCGCCCCCACCACCCCCAATTCTGATGGAGAGCACCCCAACAATGTCCACTTCACAGATGAGGGACATGAGGCACAGAGATATGTTAGGTTTTTTCTAGTCACGTAGCCTGTGTGACTCGGTCACTACAGCACACTGCTCCTCAGAGAAACTGAGGTCCCCCAGTGAATAAGCCATCTCCCACAGCTCAGAGGGCTCCTATTGCCTTAGTTGTTAATTCCTTTTTTCCTTCTCAACAAGCTCCAGAAAGCTCTGTCACTGTGCCTTTCAGGTCTCCAAGGTGAATAATTAAATAACTGTGGCTGCCTAACACCTGCTATGTCTCTGAAAAAGGGTTGTGAAGGGAACAACTTAAATTGCTTAAATGTATTTCCACACACCTGCACACACCCACATGTACGCTCATGCACATGCACACCATTACCTGCTGGGTGGATCTCGCCTCTGTTCCAGGTCCTTCACTAAGCCATAACCCCTGCCACACACTCCATGTTCCTTCACCTTGAGTATTTCTTCAGCCCCTCCCAGGATAACCTACTGAAAGCCTCCTTTGTCTACTCATTGCAGTCTTACCTTGGTGTTTTTCTTGCATCTTGAAGGTCCTTCCAGGTGTCTGCCTTCTCATCGTCTACCTGCTCCCTTGAAGCATCACCTCCTCTGGGAAGCCTTCCTCCCATACTCACAGGAATGATATGTCTGCCCTGGCCCTCACCCCGTCAGGGCTGGTGCAAACTGAAAACTCCTATTCATTTCTTACAATTGTCTTAGCTTTTGTACCAGCCCAGACTTCATAAAGTCCTGTCACCAGTTAGAGGAATGAAGTGTCTCATGTAGCCCTTTCAGCAGGAACTCCGGATTTGTCAAAATCGAACCAATAAAATAAGATCATTAAAAAGAAAAAAAAATCTCAGGTGTTGAAGCAAATCGTTTCCGACCACAGAGTCAAATAGCTGCGCAGGTATAAATGATGCCAGATTTGGTTCAAACTCATGCACATTTTTTATTCTATAGGATTTTTAAAAATCCTTTTTTTAAACAAAAAAAAACACTGGAGTTTGGGGGTGGAGGGAATGAGAGCGGGAGGAAAAAGCACAGGAAATGTAAAGGATTCTGGAATTTCAAATGTATGGGGAAGACAAGTAAGTTCCCCAAATCAATGCAGAAGGTAGTGGCTGGAAGTGAAATTAAACAATTAAGTGGACCACCTGCAGAAAATGGGGACCAGAGGAAAAACACTCCATTGGCACAAATAGAAACCACACATTTCTAAAAGCTTCCATCAGTGGATCGTTAAGCCTGCTGAGCCGCTAGTTTCAGGTTTGGATATCTTGGCAACCATTGATGGGAAGCGTGCCAAGGCCCATGCACCCGGGCTGGAAGCTTGCTCTGCAACTCCTGGCAGACACCTTTACTCCTACGCGAGAGATCTGGTGAGTGTTAAGGAAGAAAAGTACTTGTGTCAACGCTAAGAAAACCAGTTGCACTTCCAAAGCTAAGCCGCACGCAAACGCTGGTTTTTTTTCTGAGAGCCTAGAGCAATTTCCACACCAGTGAAAATATCCTGGAGATGAAGGAGAAATGAGGCCGCTCTGCCAGCCACGTCCACCCAGTACCAAAAATTATTTGTGCTTTAGAGTTTATTACATGGGTCCCATTTGTATTTACACTTTGGGATGGGTATTACCTGTAATTTACAAGAGAGTCACTGGACACTCAGTTTAAATCATTTCCCAGATAATTACGATTAATAATAATAATAATGCCCAGTATTTATCAAACACTTTCTATGCCCCAGACACTATGCTAAGAACTTAATGTACATGATCTCATTGATTAGTCACAAAATCATCCTTGTTAGTCCTACCCTCAAAGTCTTGAATTCCCTTTCTCTGTTTTCTTGCATCACATGACTCATGTCTTACTTCTTTGGTGGTTTCCTCCCGTGTTTAGGTAAAATCCAAAGTCTTCATCATAGCATCCAAGGCTTGCCACAATCAGTTCACGATGTTGTTAAGTTTAGCCTAAAGCTGCCTCCTTACATATTTTAAGTTCAGCCTAAAGATTTCTCCATAAATAGCAAACTGTAACCTAACTGGATGTGTCACAGACCATAAACTACTTTTAAATTGTAATTATTTTTAGAGACAGGGCTTCATTATTTCGCCCAGGCTGGAATGCAGTGGCACCATCATGACTCACTGCACCCTCCATCTCCTGGGCTCAGGTGATCCTCCCACCTCAGCCTCCCCAGTAGCTGGAACTACAGGCGCTGCCATTGTGCTGGGCTAATTTTTTTGTTCGTTTTTGTAGAGATGAAGTGTCTTATGTTGCCCAGGCTGGTCTTGAACTCCTGGGCTCAAGTAATCCTCCTGCCTAAGCCTCCCAAAATGCTGGGATTCCAGCCGGGAGCCACTGCACCGGGGGCTCTGTAACCTACTTTTACGATTGTGCCAATCACTGAGTCTGGGCCAATCTCATGAGGCCAACTGCTCAAACCATGTTCGAATAAGGCAAATGCGGAGCTGCAGCCAATCCCACTCTTTCTCTACCTCACTTCCGTTTTCTGCAAATCACTTTTGCTTTTCTGTCCAGAAATCTACCACGTGGCTGCACTGAACCCTCTCTCAATCTATTCCAGTATGTGGGCTGCCCCATTCGCAAATGATTCTTTCCCCAGTTAAACTCTGTTAAATTTAATTTGCCTAAGGTTCTTCTTTTAACAATGTCAAGCACTTTCCTGCCTCAGAGACTTTGTATTTATTTGCTCTTCCCTCTCTCCTGAGACACACTCACACACAAACATCACACTAATTACTAATTTTCACTCATTCTTTGTATCTGGGAGTAAATATCACTTCTTCAAAAATCCTTTGCCTGGCCCTTTTATCTGAATCAAGTTCCTGTCTTGTGAGCTCTCCAAACACCCTGTACTTTTCCTTTAGAGCACGTGTCTGTTTGTAATCTTTCACTTGCTTGGTTTTATCTTTCCAATCTGTTCATCTAGGGCCAGGGACTGGGAGTCTTTTGTTCACCACCGTATCCTCATTACTTGGCTGTACTTGGCACATAGTAAGTGTTAAATAATTATTTATCAAACAAATAAGAACAACATTTTGAAGTAGAAGTTGTCATTAACAAACTAATTTTTAACTGCACAAAGAAAATCAGTAGAACTGTAGTTCTGCAATGGTATTGGTTTTTATATTGTTTTCTGGGGTGCTGGTGAATGTTTAATGAGATTTTAAAGAAGAAGGAAAAAATAAAGAAAGACCCCCTTAGGGAGAACTTGCATATCTCTGTGGTGGAAATACTTCCACTGTGTTAGGCCCAAGTGTACTGTCTGCTTGGGAAGAGGTGCATACACATGGATCTTGAGAGCTGGGACAAGATGCTGCCAGCATATCTCAGGTCTAGAAAACCTGATTAATTACGTCATTCACTGGGAGGTAGAGAATTTCATTTAAGAAACTGAGTTTCTGTTTTTCTCACATTTGCTTTGAGTTGACTACATTACCATTTCTGCTTCAAGTTAGACCAGAACTTCTCACCTGCAGCCCGTGGTGAGGGCTCCGTGTGGGTGAGACATGCATCCCTTCAGCCCATGGGGTGGCTTTAGACTCCAGGCTGGTCTTCTCTGGCCAAAGTGCACTTACCTGAGCACATACACATGTTTTTGTTTTTTATGTGTGTGAGAACATGGAAGGAGGTTGCAAAGCAAAATAAATGAGGTGGGCAGAGGGGGCAGCAGTATTCCAGGTAACCAGGCTTCCTCCAGCTCTTCTTCTTTTATGCTAGTGGGCAAAGAGAGGGGAGAATGGGCCCACTGTGTTTTAGAGGCTGCTCCCCAGGCATCTCTTTGCTTGCCGCCTACATGCCTCCAATCATTTCTATCCCCCCAAACAACCACAACCCTGCTCAAGCTGGCACATAAACTTGCATTGTGGTTCCAAGAAACATTTGAGAAGGCCTGGAAAGGGCTCCCTCCTCTCTCATGAGGGTTAGGGATAGAGATCATTTCCCTTTTACAGACAAGAACGTTAACACATAAAGAGGTTAAATTATTCAAGCAAACTTACCTCTTGGCTTAGTGGCAGATCCAGGGGTTGAGTATGTATGTTACTGTGTTACTGTTTCTTAATCTTCTTGCCCAAGGCACAGATCACTAAATATTTCATATAGCACTCCCCACCTCACCAAACTAGCAGAATAAAGCAAAATCTTCCAAACCCTCACAGTCTTTTCTTTTTCTACCTTTTATCCCATATAAAAATCAAGCTAGGTGTGGTGGCTTATGTCTGTAATCCCAGCTACTCAGGAGGCTGAAGCAGGAGGATGGCTTGAGCCCAGGAGGTTGGGGCTGCCTTGAGCTGTGATCACACCACTGCACTCCAGCCTGGGTGACAGAGTGAGAACCTGTCTCCAACGCACACACACACACACACACACACACACACATACCCTAGATGCTTTTCTGTTACCTGTAAACTCTCTAGCAAAGAATATATATCCTGTGCTTCTGCTTATTCCACATCCCCATAGAACAGAAAAGATATTCTAAACGGTAGGTATTTGTTGGTAGACTCACAGAGTCATTAATAAGATAATTTATATTCTCATTTACTCATTGAGTTATTAATAAGATAATTTATATTCACATTTGTATGTATTTATTATCACAATAAAATGACTTTAACGCCACTTAACCCCTCGTTACACTTTGTTAGAAATATTATTTCCATGTCAGCCTCTTTTCTGGAATTCTTTCTTTTTCCCAAAACATGTATTGAATAAACACACACACACACATAGAGAAAGCCACAAAATATATACACAAATAGCTTAGTGAGTTACTAAAAGGTTAACAACCCTGTAAAACATCACCCAAGTCAAAGGAGAGATATGCCAGGCCACCACCCCCACCACCCCAAGCTACTGCATGTGCACCTTCCACTCCTGGCCCCCTGCCTCCCTATAAAAGAAATCACTATCTTCAACTTACAGAACACATTTCATCACATTTCCTTATGGAAAAGTGTGTCCCAACACAAAATTTAGTTTTCCTCATTGCAAACACACACACACACACACACACACAAACCGACCAAAAGGCCATGATCCAACAACAGTGAAACAAACTTAAATGTGGTATGATTTTTAAGCAATTGATGGAATCTAAGATAAAAGAACTCATTGGACTTTAAGAATATTCTGTTTTTAGTGGGCCAGGAATTGTGACTCTGGGCTTATTGAAATGGAAACACAATCCCATATGATTTTATATATTTACCTAACTTCTGCCAACTCCGCTTTTACGGTGTCAAGATTGTTAACATTTACCTTCTCTCCTGCAGTCTCCACATGCTTTTGCATAAAGCACGGAGAGCTTCATTGAGGTTGTAGATGCAAAGGTAAATGTTAACAACCTTGAAACAGTGAGAGTAAAAGCAGAATTGACAGAAAGTGGATAATGGGAGTGTGGGTAAGGAACGTGGGGGAACTCGCCTCACTTTACTAAGTAGGGTGTTCGTGTAAACGGTCTAAAGTTGATATCTTGAGAAATAGAGAAATGTTTGAATATATTATTTTAAAATAGAATGTAGCCAATATAAGAACCAAATATTAAAATGCACGTGCCAAATATTGAAGAATTAGGATGGTATTACAAGTGACTAAATATTCATATCGCATGAGGGAGTCTGTGGATATTGTCAAAATATTTTAATCGACAAACAAGAGATACATGCATTCAATTTGAAGTTTTGAAGACATTAAGAACCAAAGGAGTAAATAAAATTCGTCCCCGCAGAGTAGGACTTAGAAGGAGGAATGAGGTCCTTGGCTTCTATCACAGGAGATTCTGTGCTGCTTAACTGTTATTATCTTAGTTTGGGTCCCCCTAGAAGTAAATCTTGAACCGGGATTTGGAGGCACGCTGTCTGTTGAGTGGTGCAGGGCACAGCTGTCAGGGAGGAGAGGAAATGATATAATGCAGGATGAGAACCAGAAAGGCTCGGTTATTCAACCAGCACACCACAGCAAACAAGGAGAATTCATTCCAAGGAGAAACCAGAAAATGTCTTATACGTACCCCCACTGAGAAGCAAGGGAGCTGGGGGCTATTTCTATGCCAATCCCTATCAGCTATTAGCTGAGGGCGACTCTCAGAGAGTTGTTAATTTCCCAGCAACTGTGGCCCACCATTCTAGGACAGCCTGCTTGTGGTTCTAGAAAGAATGCGCTCAAGCACAGAGATGGGGATGGTGCCAGTCAGCAGTGTCGGGGACCACATGGAAATGGTACAGATGCATGGATATTCGGTGGGGCACTGACAGCATCTGCTACAACTACCCTGTGTGCCTATTAATCTTATGGGGACACAGGGAAAACTTCCCCATTGCCCTCTGAAGGTTTGCTGAAAATTACTGATAAAAGGCAGATTAATCGGAGAAAAAACATACGCATTTATTTGATCACAGTTTTATGTGACGGGGGAACTGTCCATTTTTATTCTTAGGTTCAACAAAGTATGAACAGCTGTATAGAAATTGGCTGGGCATGGTGGCTCACGCCTGTAATCCCAGCACTTTGGGAGGCCGAGGCGGGCAGATCGCCTGAGGTCAGGAGTTTGAGATCAGCCTGGCCAACATGGCAAAACCCTATCTCTATTAAAAATACAAAAATTAGCCGGGCATGGTGGCATGTGCCTGTAGTTCCAGCTACTCAGGAGGCTGACGCAGGATAATCGCTTGAACCCAGGAGGTGGAGGTTGTAGTGAGCTGAGATTGCAGCATTGCACTCCAGCCTGGGCAACAGAGTGAGACTCCATCTAAAAAAAAAAAAAAAGAAAAAGAAAGAAAAGAAATAGGATTGGACCAAAAGGTATGATCTAATGCTAATAGATTGAATGGGGAAACCACACAAGGTCTGTCTGTCTAAATTCTTCTTGGCCTTTCTGAGCATGCCTTCCTTCTGGATATGAGACAGATCCCTCTCTGGAATGGGGGTCTTATGGCCCGTAGTCAAACATGATGGGTCAGATAATTTATTTATGGCCAGTTTTTACATAGAAAAGCAGATGGAAAGTTAGAATAATAATTTTAGGTTTTATGGCTGTATTTGGGGGAAAAGCGTTCTGAACTGTGAGCTGCCTTGAAGAAGAAGGATTCTAGTTTCTACTGCTAACCTCCGGGAAGAATGAAGAGCCAGAGACAGGTGGGTAGGAGAAGGTCAGAGAAAAACTTCAGCTTCTGAGGCCTCATTTTAGGTATCATTTCCTGAGCCCAGACACTTTGATACAACAACAATTAAAAATGAAGCAACAAAATGTATTGTAAAATTTCTTGTGTATCCATGCAAAGAAATGAACATCTATTGCACATTGTCTACATACCAAAAATCATGCCAAACAGGATCATTCGTATTGTCTCAATTCTTATTACAACTATGTTGTTGTGTCTATTTGTTACCTATTTCAGATAAGGTAAAGGTGGCTCATAAAATCTTAGTATTACAAGGAATTTCAGCTTCTCAGTTAATTCATCACATGTAAAAATAAACAAATACTGAATTGGAATGAGGCCAAAATTGACTGTAAATTTCTAATGCAGAAAATCCTAAGAATGATAAAATAGGACAGTGAGAAATTACAGGAGGATAAAAAGATGACCATTTTACTTGGGAAGTTGCTGAGTGGGAGGACGGAAGGGTACTCATCAGATGTCCTGACAGCAGCTGCGAATCGGGAGCTGTGATGAGTGAAGGCTCTTGTCTAAAGCACAGTTCATAGGCTGTTCCCTCTGCCTGGAGTGCTTTACTCCCATATCTTTATTTTCCTGCGTAGCTCATTCCTCACAGCATTCAACCTGTTTAAAACCCTCCTCCTTGGAAAGATCTTCCATAACCATGCCAACTAGAAGAACACATCCTAGCCCCACATTTCCACACTGTCCCAGGCCCCATTAATACCTGGCATCTACCTCTGGTGGCCAATTTGAGAGGAGTGCTGATCTTCTGTGCATGAAAAAGTCAGCTGAGGAAACCAGGGAACAAATGCATTATGTTCTTTCTTGCTCCAATCTTCCCTCTCTCCAGTTTCCCACTGGCTGTGTCCATTCAGAAGGCAATGCACAGGGGACTTCATTATGCAGCCCATACAGGTCAGTCTTTTGGGCAGAAATTAGAGTGGAGAAGGGTAGAGATAGATGTGAAGGGGTGTGAAGGATTGCTTGTAAGAATAGTCCTAATTCTCCACCTCTCTCTATATTCATAATCTAGGCAATTTGATTTTATAGCTCCTCCGATCACAAAGTTCAATCTATTTTATTATTCCTTGAATCTGGGCTAATCTTTGACTTGCTTTGACCAACAGAAAATGATGGAAGTGATATTGTGCCATTTCCAAGCTCAAGCCTTAAGGACACTGTCCACATTCCCACATGCTCTCTTGAAACACTGCCTAGGACTTTGAGAACTAGCCTTGATAATCGACTACCAGATGAGAGACCATGATGAGCAAGGATAAGCTCTCTAATTTGAGGCCATCACATACTAGCCAGTCCTCAACCAACACAACTGACTGTAGTGCATGAGTGAGTCCAGCCATGACTAGAAGAACTGCCCTGCTGAGCCCAGCTCAAATTGCTGACCCTCAGAATTATGTGCTAAATAAATATTTATTGCTTTAAATCACTGGTTTGAGGGATGAGTTGCTATTCTGCATTATGGTACTAGATGACTAATATGGAGCACTGGCACAGTCCTCAAAGAATATTTGTTAAGATGAATGAATGGCTTTTCTTTATTTCTCTATTTCCTATCTTTACATAATTTGGCAAAATTTACTTTCACCAAACCAATATACACATATTATGCTTTACAATATCCGTAACTGTTTTTGTGAATATTTGGAACCTATATCACATTTCAATTGTTGCAGCGGGCTTCCCCCACTTAGAAGAAGACATTGCTTTGGGGTGCTAGGGCAACTTAAGTTCATTTTTATTCTCCCTCTATACTTAAGATTAAGGTGATTCCTGAAGTTCTGAAAATTAACATATTTTCTGAAGATGATAAATAAGAAGAGCTAAAGGTCAGGAAATGAAACTTGAGGCATGTCCATGCTAGCTATGTAGAGAGAGCAGAGGAAGGGATAACCAAGAAAGAGAGACTAAAGGCAGTCTTTGACTTACCTGGTGACTGGGCCAAGGTAAAACTGCTTGTGGATGTCATTTGCCTCTACAGTTTCTAGGGGCTCAAAGCATCTAGAGTCATGAATATATTTGGACTGAGAGACCAAAGCAGGACAATTTGAGGGAAAGCAGGAAACCCATTGCCCCTCTTATCTACACCAAGTCTCTGTATGACAAAGAGCTCCAAGCTCACACTTTTCTCTTGGTCTGGACTTTGGGTCACATCATCATAGGTCAATTTCTTCCAGGTCTGGAGAAAGAGGCTGTATAGGAAACAAGACAAAAAGTCTGGGTGAAAAATGAAGACATTTAGTCAATCACTAAATTGCTAGGTGTATTAGTCTGTTATTACATTTCTTTAAAGAACTCCCTGAGACTGTATAATTTATAAAGAAAAGAAGTTTAAGCGGCTCATGGTTCCTCGGGCTGCTCAGGAAGTGTGGCTGCAGGGAGCCTCAGGAAACTTACAATTATGGCGGAAAGTGAAGGGGAAACAGGCACATCCTACGTGGCTGGAGCAGAAAGGAGAGAACTGGGAGGTGCTAAGCACTTTTAAACAACCAGAGCTCTTGAGAACTTACTCATTTTCATGAGAACAGTAAGGGGAAAGTGCACCCCCATGATCCAATCACCTCCTACTGGCCCTTCCTCCAACATTGGGGATTACAATTTGACATGAGCTTTGGGCAGGGACACAAGTCGAAACTGTATCACTAGGCCTCCATGCCAAACTGCTCAGCACTGAGGAGCATCTAAGTAGTCAATCATTGTACACTTTTCATCTAGAAATGTTGGCAGATGTAGCCCTGACCGAAGACATCGAGAGGCTGCAGATCAATTCACCATTACAGCTTTGGGGAGCCCAACCCCATGAGGTCTATGACCACATGAAGTCCATTCTAGAAGGGTAGATTTGAGAAGGACCTCATATACAATCTAGGGTAACTCTTTTATTTTGTAGATAAAGAAGCTGAGGTCCAGAGAAGGGATGTCACTTGGCTAAGTCCACACAGCTACTTGATGACTTACCCTGGTTTAGACACTAGCCCTCTGGACTCCTATATGCTTTGTTCCAGTTCTCCATTTTCTCCTTTATTTAGAGGCAAAAGAAAACTTTCCAACTTATGCCTCAACCAAAAATAAATGAGTAAAAACCCCTCAAATAGGTAAGGTCATTTGTACAACACTTTATGGCTTATTCTGTGCTTCACCAAATGCTTTTTGGAGCATCACAATACTTGTAGCAGACAGCAGCTAATTGTATGCTTACTTACAGATGAAATTACATGATGGTCTTGCAATTGGAAAATGACAAAGCTGGCATTGGAAATCAGATCTTTTCCTTGCATTTCTTTTTTTCTTTTCTTTTGTATCACTCATTTTTTAGAGATTGTGTCACCCAGCGTGCCTTGCTTGCTCTGTCACCCAAGCTGGAGTGCAGTGGTGCCATCTTAGTTCACTGCAGCCTCTAACATCTGGGCTCAAGAGATCCTCTTGCCTCAGCTTCCCAAGTAGCTAAGACTACAGGCACACTCCACCATACCTGGCTAATTTTTTGTTTTTTTTTGTAGAGACAGGGTCTCGCTATGTAAGCCCAGGCTAGTTTCAAGCAGTCTTCCTGCCTCAGCCTCCCAAAGTGTTGGGATTACAGGCGTGAGCCACTGTGCCTGGCATGCATTTATTTTTGCAAATATTTATTGAGTGCCCACTTCACACACCCCAGATACTATGCTGGGAGCACATTTGTATCCATATGTATTAATGCCAGTTATAGGATAAATTGCCTGTGTATCGGTCAGCTTTGGCTAGATCATGCTGCAGTAACAAACAATTTCAGATACCTGTGGCTTATAATACAAAGATTTTATTTTGACTCATGCTACATGCCCTGGCTCTGCTACCTGTCCTTATCATCTCATTCCAGGATCCAGGCTAATGAAGTAACCAAGAACAATATGTCCTAGCCATTATAACTCTTCTTAGAGGCCTGAGTTCTGGAGGAAGGAGGAAGCAAGAATAAGGAAAGGGTGCCCCAGAGATAGAAAGGGAAGCCATTGTAAGAGTTCTGCAAAGATGATTTCATTAGTTACAATTGTAGGAACAGAAAAATGACTAGTTTGCATTTCAAACAAGGGAAAAAAGAACCATTGTTTTGTGTGTGAGTGTGAGCCGGCTGGGTATTGGATTCTGAATTCTTTGTTATATCCTTTGGCAAGAATTCAGCTGGCCTCTTACTTCTTCCTGTCAAACCCTGAAATGGACTACAGCCTTTGACCTAAAATGCTGCACACCCAACCCAAAACTCAGACCGCTCTGAAAGTGTTCACTGCTCAGCAGCCGATTTTAAACCGCTCTTGCCCTTGGCGACTTTAAATCATCTCCCCACCATCACCCTGGAACACATTAGACAACTTTATTGCCACATTCCTTGCCAATTTAATTTTTGTAAATCATATTCCAGCACTTTAGATTTCCTCATGTAACAGAGAGGTTTTCAAGTGAGACTTTGAATCCAAGAGTGGATTCCCGGGTCTGTGGGGATCACCGCACTCCATTCTTAAAAGGCAGCAGGAGTAATCGTTAGCTGACGTCCCTGGCATGTTTTGTTGTCTTCGGATACTGCTCTGATTATGACTGTTATGATAACATGACATGGGTGATTCTGTGGAATCTGAAATATTGCATGTCCAATGTCAGCCCAAATGAGAACCAGGAAGCCGGCAGAGAGGGACCCAGTCAGAATGGATTTGCTGACTCTGTTATGGCTTTAAAATCACCTGAGTGGATTTATCCAAATTCAGAGTAAATGTTCCATAAAAAACTCTTAAAACTTTTATTTCAAAATGGCTTTTTAAATTAAATTTTAAAAGTAACAATAAATATGATAAGTACAGAATATGGAAAATGGTCAATACAGATAAATCACAATAAAAAAGAAAAAATGAATCTTATTATCCAGTAATAACCACTGTGGCCTTTCGGCATAAGTACCTTAAGTCAGTTACTTTATCTGTGTGTATGTGCAATTATAAGTTTCTTTTTAAAACACAATTAGAATTTTATTCATGCCAATAAGGATCCTTATTCAAAACAACTTTTTATGACTGCCGTATAGATGTATTGATCAATTCTCTGTTGTAATGCATTTGTGGTCAATCCAGTTTTTCCCTATTATAAGCAACAATGTAATGAATACTTTTGATAAATATTTCCCAATCTCCCATCGGAATAGTAAAAGAAATGTTTGAGCACTCCTAGCACACACTGTAGTGTCTTCTATTTTATTCAGTTTATTAATTTGATCTTTGAAAAAGAATTTTTAAAATTTACTTTCATTTGATGAAGCTGAACCTTTTCACACTTTTGTATTTTTTTGTGTGTGTGTGTAAATTTTCTGTTTGTGTCTGCCCATTTTATTACAGGGGCCACTCATATTTTCATAGCGATTTTTAAGAACTCTGCAAAAGTTGATGAACAGCACCTTAACTGAGTAGAGAACTCTTGCGGCACATCATATTTCCTTCAAAACTGTTGACCTTGCCTCCCAGGCCTTTGGTGCATAAAGTTGTAAATATTGTAAATAGACTACTTTTTGTCTTTTTGGTGACATGTTTACCCTGCTTCAGTGATTTTCAGCCAGGGATGATGTTGCCCTGCAGGGGACATTTTTGGCTGTCACACCTTGAGGACGCTACTGGCATCTAGTGGGTAGAGTTCAGGGATGCTGCTAAGCATCCTACAATGCACAGAACAGGCCCCTCCCACAGCAGGGAATTATCTGCTCCAAAATGTCAACAGTGCTGAGGTTGAGAAACTCTAATCTAAATGCTTGGACAATTCATTCTTAAATAAGTTCACCAAGATATGTCTTGATTTTAGTCATTTTTAAATAATTTGCCTGTTGCATGTTAGGGCCTATCAACAATTTTTCAGAAAAATTCCTGCTATCTAGCTGCCTTTATGTGTTTTTTAAATTTTCCTCTGCCTTCTGGCTAACATCCTCTACATAATTCCATTTGTTATACCATCTTAATTTATGTTCTCTACTATTTCTTTCCTTTTCATAGGGGCTTTGTCTCCTACCATTGTTTTCTTAGCACTATCAGTTTTCTCTTCACCTTTGTAGAGTGCTTGCCCATCAATTTTAACTATATTGAAAAGTAAAGCATTTACTCTTCTAACCTTTCTTGTAGTTGCAGAAATATGTCTTTTTTAGACGTGTTCTCTTCGTCTTCTTTTTACTGCTTATGTTTATTTTCTTTTTTTGTTGTGTTAGAAAATTTTGTACAGATCCTATGTTGTGTTTCCTTTTTTTGTTGTTGTGCTGGTTCACTTATTTTAGAACAGAAACTAATCTATCCAGTCTTCCTATTTATCATAAAAAGCGTGGGTAGATTTACTTTGGGTTTCCTTCTTATTTACCTGGGCTCTCTTTGAATATCCTCCATGGAGGACACAAAGTGAAGGCTGGTTCAAGTTTATATAATTAGCCAGAATTTCAGGAGCCTGGAGGTAGGAACAGGGGTCGCAGAAGCTAAGCAACTTTGCCATTGAACACTTTTTCTTCTATATTTTATGTAACCATATTATAAGGTACCATCTCTACCAAGTTGGAGAAGTAGCCTTTCCCTTTGAGAGGATGTCCCAGTGGCACAAGGTTGATCATCATCTTTGAAATGACACAGGCTTATTGCTTGCAGAATAATAGAAACCTTACTAGCAATGTGTTATTTGGAAAATGCAGTCGTATATTTTTCTGTTTCTTTTGAGGCTGCTGGTCTACAGAAAAGCTACAAGTAAATTGGAAACTCTGTTGATCCAAAAGCCTACTCTTCCTAAGCCAGATTTAAGACTTTCCAACTAAAATTAATCTGTTAATCCAACTATATTTGTTTTAAAAAGATCCCAATGCGCAGCCTCAATGGAAAACAATATGGTGGTTTCTCAAAAATTAAAAATAGAATTATCATATCATCCAGTAATTTTAATCCTGGGTATATACTCCAAATAATTAAAAGCAAAAACTTCAACAGATATTTCCACACTCATGTTCACAAAAGCATTATTCACAATGCAAAAAAGGTGGAAGCAACCCAAGTGTCCATCAATGGATAAACAGCTAAACAAAATGTGGTTCATCGTACAATGGAATGTTACTCAGCCTTAAAAAGGAAGGAAATTATGGGACATGCTACAACATGGATAAACCTTCAGGACATCATGCTAAGTGAAATAAACCAGTTATAAAAGGATAGCTACTATGTGATTCCACTTACATGAAGTACCTAGAGTGGCCAAATTCATAGAGACTTAAAGTAGAATGGTGGTTGCCAAGGGGACATCAGGACAATCTTGTTAATAGTTGCTAATAGGTATAGAGTTTCAGCTTGGAAAAATAAAAAAGTGCCAGAGAGAGATAGTGATGATGGTCACACAATATAAATGTACTGAATGCCACTAAACTGTACACTTAAAGTGGTTAAAATGGTAAATTTTGTGTTATGTATATAATATCAAAATTAATTTTAAAAATTTTAAATTTCTAAGCAAAGAAAGAAAGAAAGACCCTGAGTGGAAGGATGTATAAGGTTATAAGAGATTGTGTCTCATCTAATAACTTAGACAAGCCAGATAAACCACGAGTCATACAGGGTTTCTTCCTTGAGCCAATAAAATAGCTGAGAAAGTTAGGTGAACTAAACTTCAGAAAATCTGTTCATAAACTTCCACAGATAGGAGAAGGAATGCACCATGAAAGAGAGTAGGGAGAATCTGATTGAAGAGTGTAAATACTTTTGGCAGGAATGTGTAAGCCAGCATGATGAATTAGAGCTCTGAGGAGCCCTAGACACAGAGCATATCTGTGCCCACAGGTGAAATCTGTTTCATGTGCTGGGCTATGAAACACATCTCACATGGAGTATATTATCTGATCACAATGGTATTAAATTAGAAATCAGGGCAAGGCATGGTGGCTCACACCTGGAATCCCAAAATGTTAGGAGACTGAGGCAGTTGGATCACTTGAGCCCAGGAGTTTGAGACAAGCCTGGGCAACATGGTGAAACCCACCTCTACAAAAAATTCAAAAACATTAGCCAGGCATGGTGGCATGCACCTGTAGTCCCAGCTACTCAGGCAGCTGAGGTGGGAGGATTGCTTGAGCCCAGGAGGTGGAAGTAGCTGTGAGCTCAGATCATGTCACTGCACTGAAGCCTGGGTGACACAGTGAGGTCCTGTCTCAAAAAATAAAATAAAATAAATTAGAAATCTATGACAAAAATACCCCCAGTCCAAAATATTTATAAATTAAGGAACACATTTCTAAATAGCTGAAGAATCTAAGAAAACATTGCATGAATTATTTGAAAATATTTTACAATGAATGATAATCAAAACACATCAAGTTTGTGAAATGCAGCTAAGTTAGTAGTTGAAAGGAAATTTGATAGTTTTAAATACTTGTATTAGAAAAGAAGGTATAAAATAATATAAGTTTCCATTTCATTAATCTATACAGAGAAAATTAAATCTAAAGTAAAAGGAAGGAAATGATTTTTTTAAATAATAATGATCAATAAAGCAAAAAATAAGCAGCATAGAAAATAAAGTTAAAAGTTAATTGTTTGAAAAAAATGAAAAGAATAAATCTTCAGATACATTAATAAATAATAAAAAAATACAAATTACCAAGATCAAGAAGGAATCAGGAGATACTACTACAGACCCTACATACACTAAAAAGAAAATTATGGTACATTATAAACATAGTTATGTCAATGAACTGAACAACTTTGACAAAATTGACAAATTCCCTGGTAAAACGTATGGAACTGACATGCAAAGATGCAGAAAACCTAAATAACTCCATATCTATTAAAAAACTGAATTTGTGATAATAGGAAAAAAATCTTCCTACCAAAGAAACTGCAGGTTTAGATATATTCGCTGGTGAATGTTATCAAATTCTTCAGGAAGGGATAACACCAACTATATGCAAACTGTTTTGGAAAATGGAGGAGGAGAGTAATTTCAAAATTCACTTTACTAGGGCAGAATTAGCCCGATATAAAAACCTGGCAAAGATGTTGCCAGAAAAGGCAATTAGACATTAAATCCTTCGTACACATAGATTAAAGATGCCCCAGCAAAATATTAGCCAATATAATTTAGCAACATATCAAAATAGTAACACATTATATACATTTAGGGATTAATTTCAGGAATGCATAGTGGTTTCAAAGTTTAAAAATTGATCTATGTAATTTACCACATGAACAGAATAAAGAAATAAAACATCATCTCTTCAGACACAGAAACTGCATTTGACAAGATGCAACACTCATTAACAATTTTTAAAAAATAATTTGAGAAAAGTGAGAATAAAATAAAATTTACTCAATTTGATAAATAACATCAATGAAAAACCTATAGTTAACATAACACTTAATTGTGAAATATTAAGCCCTTTTTTCCTCAGACAAAAAAAAAAGGTAATAATGTTCATTGTCATTACTATTCACCAGTATAATGGACATTCTAGCCAGTGCAAAAAGGCAGGGGGAATTAAAAAGAAAGTTCAGAAAGGTTAGAAAGGAAAACATCAAATGTCTTTTTTACCAGAATAACATTATTATATGTGTTGAAAACTCTGTGGAACCTATGAATAAATCTACTATAACTAATAAGTAAATTTAGTAAGGCCAAAGTCTATAAAGCCAATGTACGAAAAATAAAAAATAAATTTTAACAACAAAATTAAACAATCTTAAAATGCCACTTAGGCATCATTAAAACCAGTGAATACAAGGGAATACATCTTACAATAGAGATCTAATATAACTATAGGTAAAATTACAAAGCGTTACTGAGAAGAAAAGATACACTAAATCAATGTAAACAGATATTATCTTCACAGACTGGAAGAAAACAGTGTTAAGATATTTTTTCTCCCAAATTGGGAGAATCTCTACCAAAATCCCATGACTCTAAGCTTTATATGGAAATTCAAGGGATCTAGAATGTCCTAAAAAACTGGAGGATGTACACTACCTGATTTCAAGACTTGCAATCGTCTAAATAAAGTTGTCTATCTTTATGCTCACACCATACTGTCTTGACTTTGAAGGTAAGTAGTCAAGACAGTATGGTATGAGCATAAAGACAGACAACTAAAGCAACAGAACAGATTGAGCCCAGAAACAGAATCACACATATGGCCAATTGCTTTTTGGCTAAGGGGCTAGGTCAATTCGATGGCAAATGGAACACCTTTTTAAATAAATTATGCTGGAGCAACTAGATAAAGGTATGAGGACAAAAAGCTTAACCATTCCATACACACAACTTAATTTGAAGTGGATCATAGTCACCTTAACTCAAGCACAAAAGTCAGAAATATAAAACTTCTAGAAGAAAACAGGAGAATACCTTAGTGACCTTGGGGTAGAAAAAAAAATCTCTTGGACAGGATACAAAAGGTACTATCCATAAAGGAATAGAATGGTACATTTAACTTTATCATAATTCAAGATTTCTGCTCATCTGCTTTTATCTTCCTTAGCTTTAGTTCAACTTTTATTGTATTTGGAAAAATGTCCTTGTGGTATATTGTTACCACCTTGCCCTGATTCCCCATCCCTTCACTCCACCCCAACTTTTCTTTTCTTGATCCTTTTGGTCATGATAAGGAGAACTGTACTAGTATTTTTACTTAAATTATCTTCTGGCTTTTGTGCCCCCTATATTCCTTCAACCACTTAGGGAAATGGCTTGGAGTGTTCAGCCTGAGTCCATTTTTTGCCCTCCTTCTCAGTTCCTGGATCGGATGATAAATTTGTACCAATTCATACCTCAACACAATCAGCTTCATTGGTAAAGGTTTTCTTTGGGGAACCCTATTAAATGCCAGTGGCTATTTCATTTGACACCTCTGACAGTCCTAAAATGTTTGTTTGGAAAAGCATGTGACAAGTATAGTAAATAGCAAAGAGTGGAAAGAAAAGTAATAAAGATAATTAAGTGACTCTGAGCATTGTTTTATGAAGGATGATTGAAGATATTAATACAAACCACATTTCTTTCTGGAACACCCAGTGAAAGAGGGGGATTGATGAGGCAATAACTGCTAATAGAATAAACAGCCAAAGGAGAAAGACATCTGTGGGTGGTATCAAGGGTATAACTCCAAGTTTTCAGGAGGAATTTAATAAAGAAATGTTTAGGCTGAGAAAGTTCCAGTTAGTAGGAGGCCTGGAGCATGGCAGGCTACACCTAAAGACATGGGTTCCTGTCACAGACCTGAGATTCTTGAATCAAATAAAGCCTAAGGATACTTATAATAGAGCATCACTCAGAGACCAAGTGTGCGTGAGGGGTTCTCTCAGTCTTTCTTTCACTTTGCTTTTTATTCAGTGGCTATGAATACCAAAGAAAAGTGGTAATGGCGGTTTTCTGATCCATACAAACAATGGCTGTGTTTTTGTGTTTAAAAAAAAAATCAGTAGGAGAATCGCTTGAACCTGGGAGGTGGAGATTGCAGTGAGCAGAGATCGCGCCACTGCACTTTAGCCCAGGAGACAGTGTGAGACTCCGTCTCAAAAATAAAACAAAACAACAACAATATATATATATATATCAGTCATCTAGAAGAAGGGAAATCAATTAGTTTTCTAGCATAAAAAAGACTAAACTGGAAAATAAATGCTCCCCACACTCCCTGGCAACCACTGATCTTTTTACTGTCTCCACAGTTTTGTGGCACACAATTTGAAACAGCAATCAATATTTGGTTCCATTTTTCCGACAGCCAAAATAATGAGCCCAGGAACCAAAAGGTTGAAGTCATGATTACACCTGGTAACCCACTCAGGTACTGTACTTTTGATTCCTGTGGACTCTTCCGGTCTAAAGTTCTGATTTCGTAATGGAGGACTACTTCCATGGGTGACATAGAAAGGCTCCCATCAGATTAGCAGCTGAGACGATTTGGGCCTCCTCGTGCCACTGAACTGACGGAAGAGGGTTCTGGGTCCATTGTACGCATTTCCTTAATGGGTGTAGTAGCTTCCAACTGCTGCTAATTTTTGCATTGCCTCATGGTCTCATATATGCCTCCTCAGCACTCGTATCAGGATTTGGTAGATAAATCTTCTTTATTGAAACAGGTTGAATGGCTTTTGTTTGCTTGATTGAACCTTGTCAAATAAACAGGCCTCATTAAACTCATATCTCCCCTGCTTCTACCACTCTCTATCCCTCTTCCTTGATGTATTTCTCCATATCACTTACCAATGTATAGCTTACTCATTTTCACCCTCATTTAGTCATTTATGTATGTTTCACAAAGGCAGGATGTAGGTACATTTTACGTTTTTACTTCTGTATAGCTAATGCCTAGAACCATGCCTGGTATATGGTAAGCTCTCGGTAAACATTGTTAAATGAATAGATCAAAACGGGTATAGATTTCGAAGTGTATGTGTGTGGTGACTAACCCTCCAAATTAACGCATCAATTCAATGCAATTCAAATCAAATTTCAAATAAAGTCTTTCACTAAAATTAAGAAGCTAAGATTCATATGAAAGAATAAAGAAACACAAACAGTAAAGCATTTAGAAAATGTGGGGGAGAGGACTTGCCTTTTCATTTATTGAGATTTATCATAAAGCCATATTAATAAAGTATGGTAATAACCTAGGAATAGATAAAACAGTGGGTTAGAATAGAGATCTCCAAAACAGACAAACCCACACATGAAATGTGATAAAACAGGTGGTACAGGAAATTGCTGAGGAAATGATAAACTATTCAATAAGCAGCGCACCCAAAAAAGGCTAATTTTAAAGAAGAAAATGAAATTAGTTCTCTACTCCATACCATCCAAAAAGTTAAATTACAATCGAATAGATGAGCAAAATGTGAAAATCTAAACTATATGACTTTTAGAAAGAAATGCAAGAGAATATCATTATGATTTCAGATAGGGCAGGATTTCTTAACAGTGAAAAATAACGCACACCATGAAAGGATACATTTTTATGTTTGATTCAATGTAAATTAAAATCTTTTCATAAGATAATGGGCAAAAAATATAATGTGAACAAACTTACGTTGTTTACAGATTGGGCTAATTTATATTGTTTACAGATTGCCTATCTCATAGAACTATTAGGATTAAATGAGTTTCTGCCTTTTAAGGGCATGTAACAACACCGTGGATACTATAGCTGCTATTACTATTACCACTCCCACCATTCCTATCACATTTGCCAGCTTCATTCAGGCTTCTAAGCATGCTTTAGAGGAAGAAATGTCATATAATGGAAATACGGATATTACAAATTCAAGGGGCCCAAAATAGTATAATAATATTATAATTTGCATAATCGTAAACCCAATGGTTCAGCCTACATAGCTGACAAAGATATAGTGTCCAGGAAATATATTTTTTTAATTCTACAAATTAATAAAAATAGAAACAATAAAAAAAGACATTTAAAAGAAGAGGAAACCTATTCATAAATAAACATATGAATCAGATAATAATGTTGCTTTCATCCAGGGGAATGGAAGTGAAAACAGACAATAGTGATGTAACATTTCACACTCAAAAGAATGACAAAAATTAAAAATTTGGAATTCTAAATGGACGACAATATGGGAAAACATAAACTCTAACATCTTGCTAATGGAAGTACATACATGTATAAAACTATTTGAAGAACAATTTGGCAACATCTATTAAGACTGAAGCTGCCTAATCCCTGAGACTCAGTAATTGTACTAAAAAACTCTAGAGCGGATTCATGTGGAGATAAAAGAATATTCATGGCAGTGTTACCTGTTAAAGCAAAAAACAAAGTGGGAAGACCTAAACAGGCATCAATGGAAGATTTGATAAACTGTGCTATATCCACAGAACACTTTAAAGTGGCTGAAATGAATGAACCAGATCTTGATGTAGCAAGCAGAACAAATCCTGTAGTGAAACAAAGAAACCAATTTGTGGGAGGATATACACAAGATGGCATTCTTACACCTATTTTAAATTTATACGCAACAGTAGAATCTATTGTTTGTGGATATTTACATACATGAGAAGAATGGTATACTGGTGAAGGAGGGATGGGAAATGGTACAGGAGAGAAGTACAACGGTGACCTCAATTTTATAACATTTTATTTCTTAAAAGTAATAACATGAAACAAATGTGACAAAATGTTGACACTTGTTAAATTTGAGTATTTGGTATATATGTGCTTGTTATGTTATTCTTTTTTAGAAATAAATATATTATTTTCCATTTTTTCCTGAAGAAGTTAATCTAATACTCATATCTTTATAAAATTTTAAATGCCTTCTAGCACCTCTTTTTTGTCTATGTCTCATTCCTTCTTTATCCTCATTAGGATGCAATATTCATGTGGCTGCCAAGTGACTCAGGAAAGTTGGGGGAAAAAAATCAACAAATGTTAATGTGTCTCTGAAAAAACTTGCAGTGATGCTGTGCTAGCACGCACTTTCCACAAAAGACTGATTATTAAGTGCTTTAATCATGATGTAAATGTATAGGCATGCTACTAAACAAAGGTTAAAGGAATACATGCACGTAAATATACATTAGCACCTTCTTTTACAATATTTTACAATATTTTAACTCTTCTTGGATTGTGCTTTATCTAACTATGGTGTTCTCTCTCTCATAAATGTAAAACCAGGACTGTTCTGTTTCGTTTTGTTTGTTCAGTTTTAGGTCAGGGGTTTGTTTGATTTTGTGCAGGTTTGTTATATAAGGTAAATTGCATGCCACAGGGTTTTGGTGTACAGATTATTTCACCCTTCCACCTTCCACTCTCAAGTAGACGTGGTGTCTGTTGTTCCCTTCTTTGTGTCCACGTGTGATCAATGTTTAGCTTCCACTTATAAGTGAGAACATGAGGTATTTGCTTTTCTGTTCCTGTGTTAGTTTGTTTAGAATCATGGGGAGGCCAAGGCAGGTGGATCACAAGGTCAGGCATTCGAGACCAGCCTGACCAACATGATGAAACCCCATCTCTACTAAAAATACAAAAATTAGCGGGGCGTGGTGGGGCATGCCTGTAATCCCAGCTACTCAGGAGGCCGAGGCAGGATAATCGCTTGAACCCAGGAAGCAGAGGTTGCAGTGAGCCAAGACCATGTGACTGCACTCCAGCCTGGGCAATAGAGTGAGACTCTGTCTCAAAAAAAAAAAAAAAAAAAAAAAAGAATTATGGCCTCCAGCTCCATCCATGTTGCTGTGAAGGACATGATCTTGTTCTGTTTCATGGCTGTGTAGTATTCCATGTTGTATATGTACCACTTTTTTTTATCCAGTCTACCAGTGATAGGCATTTAGGTTGAATCCATGACATTGCTATTGTGAATAGTGATGCTATGAACATACAAATGCATGTGTCTTTATGATAGAACAATTTATATTCCTTTCAGTATATACCCAGTAATGGGATTGCTGGGTCAAATGGTACTTCTGTTTTAAATTCTTTGAGAAATCACCACACTGCTTTCCACAATGGCAGAATTAATTTACACTCCTACCAGCAGTGTATAAGTGTTGCCTCTTCTCTGCAACCTCGCCAGCATCTATTATTTTTTGACTTTTTAATCACAGCCATTCTGACTGGTGTGAGATGGTATCTCATTGTGGTTTTGCATTTCTGTAATGATTACTCATGTTGAGCATTTTTTTATATGCTTGTTGGCTGCATGTATGTCTTCTTTTGAAAAGCATCTGTTCATGTCCTTTGGCTCACTTTTTAATGGGGTTGTTTTTTGTTTGTAAATTTTTTTAAGTTCCTTATAGATGCTGGATATTAGACGCACAGTTGGCAAATATTTTCTTTCATTCTGTATGTAGGTTGTCTGTTTACTCTGTGGAAAGTTTCTTTTGCTGTGCAGAAGCTCTTTAGTTTAATTAAATCCCATTTGTCAATTTTTGTGTTGGCTGCAATTGCTTTTGGCATCTTTGTCGTTAAATCTTTGCCAGGGCCTATGTGCAGAATAGTATTTCCTATGTTATCTTCCAGCGTTTTTATAGTTTTAGGTTTTACATTTCAGTCTTTAATCCATCTTGAGTTGATTTTTGTATATGGAGTAACGAAGGGCTCCAGTTTCAGTCTTCTGCATATGACTAGCCAGTTATCCCAGCACCATTTATTGAATAGGGAGTCCTTTTTGTATTGCTTGTTTTTGTCAGTTTTGTCATGGATCAGGTGGTTGGAGGTATACCACCTTATTTCTGGACTCTATTCTATTCCACTGGTCCATGTGTTTGTTTTTGTACCAGTACCATGCTGTTTTGGTTACCGTAGCCTTGCAGCATAGTTTGAAGTCAGTTATCATGATGCCTCCAACTATTAATATGTTCTTTTTACTTAAGATTACCTTGGCTATTCAGACTCTTTTTTGGTTCTGTATTAATCTAAACCCTCTTAGCTTTCTTCCTAAGTATTTATTCTTTTATTTTATTTTATTTTTGTTTGTTTGTTTGTATGTTTGAGGCAGAGTCTCGCTCTGTGGCCCAGACTTGTTCAGTGGCACAATCTTGGCTCACTGCAACCTCCACCTCCTGGGTTCAAGCAATTCTTGTGCTTCAGCCTCCGGAGTAGCTGGGATTACAGGCACACACCACCAGGCCTGGCTAATTTTTGCATTTTTAGTAGAGAGAGGGTTTCACCATGTTAGCCAGGAGGTCTTGGACTCCTGACCTCAAGTGACCAGCCTGCCTTAGCCTCCCAAAGTGTTGGGATTACAGGTGTGAGTCACCATGCTCAGCCGGTATTTATTCTTTTTGTAGCTATTGTGAACGGTATTCATTCTTGATTTGGCTCTCAGCTTGAATGTTTTTGGTGTATAGGACTGCTACTCACCTTGGTACATTGATTTTGTATCCTGAAACTTTGTTTTTCAGATATGGGAGCTTTTGGGTAGAGACTATGGGCTTTTCTAGGTATACAATCACATCATCTGCAAACAGAGATAAAGTGACTTCCTCTCTTCCTATTTGGATGCCTTTCATTTCTTTCTCTTGCCTGAGCACTCTGGCTAGGACTTTCAGTACTATGTTGAATAGGAGTGGAGAGAGAGGGCATCCTTGACTTGTTCTGGTTCTCAAGGGGAATGCTTTCAGCTTTTGCCCATTCAGTATGTTGGCTGTGGGTTTGTATCGATAGCTCTTATTATTTTGAGGTATATTTCTTTAATACCTAATTTGTTGAAGGTTTTTAACATGAAGGGATGTTGACTTTTATTAAAAGCCTTTTTTGTGCATCTACTGAGATGATTGTGTGGTTTTTGTTTTTAGTTCTGTTTATGTGATGAATCACATTTATTGAATCGTGTGTGTTGAACCAAATCTGCATCCCAGAGATAAAGCCGACTTGATTGTGATAGTTTAGTTTCTTGCTGTGCTGCAGGACTCAGTTTGCTAATATTTTGTTGAAGAATTTTGTGTCGTGTTCATTAAGGATATTGGCCTGAAGCTTTTGTTGTTGTTGTGTGTCTCTGCCAGGTTTTGATATCACAATGATGTTGGCCTCACAGGATGGGTTAGGAAGGAGTCTCTCCTCCTCCATTTTTTGGAATAGTTTCAGTCAGAAAGGTACCAGCTATTCTTTATACATATGGTAGAATTCGGCTGTGCATCTCGCTGGTCCTGGGCTTCACTTTGGTTTGAAATGGTTACATTTTCTTGCTTTCTCTCATCCACCTCACACCTCTGCTGAGGAGCCGCTCTTTGGGAGGCCCAGGTGGGTGGATCACGAGGTCAGGAATCCAAGACCAGCCTGACCAACATGGTGAAACCCCATCTCTACTAAAAATACAGAAATTAGCCAGGCGTGGTGGCACATGCCTGTAATCCCAGCTACTCAGGAGGCTGAGGCAGGAGAATCGCTTGAACCTGGGAGGCAGAGGTTGCAGTGAGCCGAAATTGCACCACTGCACTCCAGCCTGGTGACAGAGCAAGACTCGGTCTCAAAAAAAAAAAAAAGATAGAAAAACATAGATAAGCACCTAACATTTTTTATATGTTTATGCAGTCTTTTATTTTTTTGCCAAGTATGAGTGTATATGTGTGTGCATGTATGCATTGTTTTGCTAGTTGAGATCATGTTGCATAAACTAATTTCTATGTGTAGATAACAGGAGCAGTTATACTTCCTAGACAGAGGAGGACATGTAAAGAACATCTTAATAACAGATAATATCTGCCTTTGGGAGGTTTATGATTCATTCTCAATTTTCAAAAATCTCAGTGACTCATTATTCCATATGGGTTCTTTGATTAACTGTTTTTAATTAAAAATTAACATTGCATTTAGAAAAAACTTCCAGAGCACAAAGTATATAGAACGGGAAGCAAGTCTGTCTTGTTTATAAATTTCCTTAGTCCCGTTCCTCAGAAATAATTACTGCTGCAACCAACTTAGCCCTCCAGAAATATTTTTTCAGACAGTAGAATAAATATATGTTACTGTCAATATCTATTGACAGTCAAACCTACATGCATTATTATCAGCTTACTATATGAATATATGTTATTGCTTTTAGTAATAATACCCATATCATCACCCATGTTTATACAAACAGGAATATAGTGTATATGCTGTACTACACCTTGATTATTTTGCTTAAATATTTGAAGAACTTAAAAGATACCAGTTTGTAAATATTAACTTCTTTTTTTTTTTTGCATGGCCATATAGAGGTATAACAATTTATTTGCTGAGTGCCTTAATAGTGGACCCACAGATCGTCTCTTACATTTTGCTAAGAAAAGCAATGTGGCAATGAACATCCTAATACGTACAGGCTAAATTATGAGATGTAGAATTGCTAGGTCAGCAAGGGTGCCAATTTTAAATTTATGTATGCTGCCAAATTGGTCTCCAAACTGGACACAATATACTAGCCATGTGAGAGAATGACCTGTGCTTTTGGTGTCATATCTAAGAAATTATTGCTGAGACCAATGCCAAGAAGATTTCCCCTATGTTTTCTTCTAGGAGTCTTATGGTTTCAGATTTTAAATTCAAATGTTTAATACATTTTGAGTTGATTTGGGGGCATAGTAAAAGAGAAGGGTCCAGTTTCATTTTGAGGGGTGAGGGGAGTGGATATCCAGTTTTCTCAACACTAGTTGTTGAAGAGGCTATCATTTCCATATTGTACATTCTTGACGTCCTTGTTGAAGCTCAGTTGACTATATATGCATGGGTTTGTTTCTGGGATCACTATTCTGTTTCATTGGTCTATATGTCTATTTTTATGCTAGTAGCATACTGAGATTTACCTTTGGGATGCAACGATTGTTCAATACACACAAATCAATCAATGATGCTATATTACATTAATGGAAGGACAAAAATCACAGTTGTCTCAATAGATGCAGAAGCATTTGACAAAATTCAATATTCTTTCACAATAAAAACTCTCAACAAATTAAGTAAAATTACGTCTCATTGTAGATGACATATTATATGTAAAACCCTAAAAAAATGCCACAAAAACACTGTTAGAAAAAATTCAGAAAATTTGCAGGGTGCAAAATCAACCTACAAAGATTAGTTGCATTTCTACATACCAATAACGAACTATCCTGAAAGGAAATTAAGAAAACAATGCCGTTTACAAATAGCACCAAAAATAATAAAATGCTTAGAAATAAACCTAGCTAAGGAGGTGAAACACTTGTTCACCAAAAACTATAAAATACTGAAGAAATCAAATCAGATAGAAATAAATAGAAAGACATCCTGTGGTCTATTTATGGATTGCAAGAATTAATATTGTTAAATATCCACTATCAAAAGCCACCTACAGATTCATTGCTATAGATGCAACATAATCCTGATCATAATCCCAAAGATATTTACAGGCATTTTTTTAAACTCTAAGATTCATATGGAATCATGAAAGACCTCCACAGACTACAGCAATTTTGAAAAAGAGGAACAAAGCTGGAGGCATCACACTTCCTGACTTCAATGTATATTACAAAGCTACAGTAATGCATTCACCTTTTCAGAAGTATTTTTCTGGAAATGTGTTTTTTCACCTTACTTTTTGTTTTTATTGACACTCTTCATTGTTTTTTGTCTATCATCTATTACATTAATTTATTCTATTTTTACTATTTTATTTCCCCTGCTTTATGGATTTAGTCTGGTTTTTGTTTTTTATTTTAATTTGGAGGCTTGAGTTATATGTTTTGCTCATCAACTTTCAATAGTATCTTCTATGCACTGAAAGCTGTTAGTTTCCCTATAAAGTACCATTTTAGCTGTATTTCTCAAGCTTAAATACATAGTGTCATCTTTGTTATTCAGAGCTAAACACATTCTCTAATTTTCCTTTTTTACAGATTTCTTCTTTGACTCTTGAATTATTTATAAGGGTACTTTTAAATCTCCAAATACATGAAACATTGCTTATCTTTGTTATTGTTAATTTCAATTTTTGTTAAATTGTAATCGAAAACTACATTTTATTATTTTTTGTTTTACATAGTTATAATTTAAAGTGATTAAAAATAAAAATTTTTGTTATAGTGGCCTTCATTTTTACATTTTCAACCTTCATTTATTTATGAAGATCCAAATTTTCATCTGTCATACTTCCTTTTACCTGAAGAACTTTCCTTACCATTTCTTGTTGTATAACAAATTATCTTAGCTTTTGTTTGGAAAAAGGTCTTCATTTCATCTTCATTTTTGAATGGTGTTTCTGCTAGGTATAGCATTTTGAGTTGATGTTGCTGTTTTATTTTCTTTTGGTAAAGATGTTTCTACTTTGTCATCTTGTTTCCATACTTTGATGAGAAGTCCACTGTAATTTTCATCTTCATTCCTTTGTATTCTGCTCCACTTTCTCTGCCTACAAGATTTTCTTTCCATCATCAGCTTTCAAAAGTTTGACTATTATGTATCAGGCTATGTTTTTCTTTGTGCTAGCTCTTTTTTTGATAGTTTTTGGACCTATAATTTGCTTTCATTTATTTTAGAAATTCTTATCTGTCATCTCTTCAAATATTTATTTTGTCCCTTTTGGGATACCAATTATACATACACAGTATCACAGCCTATCTGTTGGCTGGCAAATTTTAGTGTTTACTTATATATGTACAGATCTATTTCTTTGTGGCCATTATTTGTGAAAGCATTAGAGCCAGAGAATAAGCTGTTTTAACAGGCTGTTTAATTTTTGCTCTCTTTTCTCATAAATAATTCTCCTAACTGTAGCTGCCAGCCTCCAAAATGGCCCTCACTCATCCTCACCTCCTGGCATTCCCACCACCTGGCATTCATGTCTCTGTGTAGCGCCCTCTTGCACTGAATAATTAAATAGGATTGACATATAGAACCAATAGAAAATTGCAGAAAAGGCAGTGTGACTTATAAGGCAAAAGTTTTGCATCTTCTGTTTTGTTGTCTTGGATTACTTGCTCTTGGAGAATTCAGATCACACGGGGAAAACCAAGCAGCTATATGGAGAGGACTACATGGCAAGGAATTGAGGCCTGTGCCAACCACAAGCAAAGAACTAAGGCCTTCTGCCTACAGAAGTTCCTGTCAACGGTTCGACTGCACTTTATGACAGATTATGAACCAAACCCCTCCAGCAAAGCTGTTTTAGATTCCTGACCCTCAGAAATGATGTGACATAGTAGGTGTTTATTGTCTTAATCTGCTAAGTTCATGGATAATTATGCAGCAACAAATAACTAATGCAGATTTCATTTTGTTCCAAGGAGATGCATGCTTCATGTTAGTAGGCTCTCTCCTTGGCTTTCCATGAAGCTCTATGTCTCAGAAGACTTGTCCTTTACTTTTCTTTAATTGATCAAACTTAATAGCTATGGCGAAGCTTTCTATTGTTATGAAGAGACTGTTCTGCTTCACAGTAGCAGAGAGGATTCAAGGAGGCCTATAATATGGTTTGGATACTTGTCCCCTCCAAATTGCCTGTTGAAATGTAATCCCCAATGTTGGAGGTGGAGCCTGGTGGGAGGGGTTTGGGTCATGGGGCAGATCCTTTATGAATTCCTTGGTGTCCTCCTCACGGTAATGAATGAGTTTTCACTCTTTTAGTTCACCTGAGAGCTGGTTGTTTAAAAGAGTCTGGCACCCCTGCTCTCTCCTTTGCTCCCTCTCTTGTCATGCGATGCACCTGCTCCCCCTTCACTTTCTGCCATGAGTTAAAGCTTCCTGAGGCCTCACCAGAAGCCAAGCAGATGGTGGCACCATGCTTGTAAAGCCTGCAGAACCATGCACCAAATAAACCTCTTTTCTTTGTAAATTACCCAGCTGCAGGTATTTCTTCATAGCAACACAAAAATGGACTAACACATCTTGTATTCACCCTGTACTCCTCAATCTTAAAATTTTCAGCAAGGAATAATTCTGTGCTCTGTCCTCTAGTTCTGGGGCCTCTGACACTTATTCTCTCAGCATACTTAATACCACAACATTTTCAGCTAATATTTAAGAGTGGTGTTATTGCTAGGTCCCCATTCTTTCCACATGTTTGAGAAGGTAAACTCCTTGTACTCTATAGAACTGTTTTAGAGAAGTCCCCTAGAGAAGAGGAGCAAGACAATTATCATAGTGTGCTTTATTATGTTCTCATAATAAAAATTAAAATTACTATTTAATGCTTACCATTTATCAGTGTAAGAATTAACTTTATAAGGACTGAGTTGACTGAGAGATGATGAAAAGTTGTGCTGATGAAGTTGTGGGTCTGGCCCATTTGTCAGGAAAAGGAAATAGATGATTAGCAAATACTGAGTTATTGAAGGAAACATGGAGGAAGTTGTAGAAAGGAATAATGCTGGCATTTTTGGTTTTGTTTTGGGATATGTGTATATGTGTGTGTGTGTGTGTGTGCGTGCGTGTGTGTGTGTGTTGATTTATCTTTTTCAAGAGAGGGTGTGCTTGTAATTGGACTATGAAGATATTTCAGGGTATGTAATGTGTCATTTTTCTCACAATCCACTTGTTCAAGGTGCATGTTGCATGGGCAGGCCTCCACGGCTTACCAGAACTCAATCAGAGCAGAAAGACTGAGACTGATGTGAGGCTGCACACCTACCACCACTTTGTTTCCTGCTGATGATCATAGCTGGCATGGCAGGTCTCTAGAGGTTAGTATCAGATCTACCCCTTCAGTGTGAACTTGATATCTGCTTAATTGTCAACCTTCCCATCAACTCTTGATTGAGTATGGGTTTCACCTTTTTACACAATGAAACTTAAAGAGATAATGTAACTCCTTTGAGCTACAGGGTGATAAGTGTTGGAACTCATGTATAAACTCTACATTTTTTATTCTGAAAACCACAAATTTTCCACTATGTTACCCATAATTGAAGTAGCACTGATTTATATTCTTCCATGCTGTATTTTTAAGTAGCACAGATTTCCTGGCAAGTTCAGAGCCAGCTTTCTCCTCCTTGAGGGACACTTCTTTAAGTAGAAACTAAATGATGTGCAATAAATATAGTTGCTCTTGCCATGGACTCCTCACAGATGAAAGCTCTTCTCTGACCCATGAATGTGACCCTGACGGATCATGATGCCTGTCCTCAGGCCAAAGCTGGGCTGTGAATTGCTCTCTAAAATTCACTCACAGCCACAGCCCTTGTCTAACAGAAGCACATTGCCTGCTTTGAAATTAAGTGCAGCTGCGCTGTGTCCTGCATATGGACTAATTAGCTCAATCATGTAAGCTTATTGCTTAAAAAGGCCAAGTGCAGGGATTCGATACCTGGGAAGGCCCATCTGCACCAAGAAGAAAATTGGCCCCCACATTTTAGAACAGTGTTTCTCCAAATGCAGCCCCTAGACCAGCAGCATCAGCATCAGCACCACCTGGGAACTTGTTAGAAATTTAGATTCTTAGGCTCCAACTCAGATCTGCTGATCAGAAATTCTAGGGGTTGGGACCCCGCAAATCTGAGTGTTAATAAGCCTGCCATGTGAGTCTGATACATGCTCAAGTTGGAGGACCACTGGCTTTGAGTATATTTGTAATTGCATTAGAATATTCAGAAGGGACAAAGAGGTGTAGCTGGTTATTTTTATCCCTTCTCTATTACAGAAAAAATGTCACAGACAATCATTCAGTCTTCTCATAAAACATCATTCCTGCACGTACTGCTTTAAATTTTTAAAAATTAGTGCTTACTCATCCAAAGAAAAATCAACTCATACTAATAGGGAGAACATTTTAGCCCACCATTGACTTTCTGAAAGCTGAGTAGCTTTATATGGACATAAAATCATTCCAGAATGGAAAACTACTGCCTCAACTTGTTACAAAAATTGCTAGAAGGTTACCTTAAGTTAGAGGGAAAGAGAACTTGTCACCAGTTGCCTTCTAGAGCACAGATTTAGATATAAGCACAGGTGGAAGGTGTGAGTCTGGGGACCTCCTTCATGGTAGGTACCCTGACTACATCAAGCCTAGCAGATTCAGCACCCAGTCCTCTCTGGTTTATCAGCTTCCAGACAGAGCCAGCCTGCGGGACACCCACGATTCCGATTCTCCCATTTGGAAGAGACAGAGGAAGAGCAGTCCGCCTGGTTCTTGTCACTGGTGGAGCTGACAGCTTTATATGCTCAGTGGAGGGAGGAGCTGAAAGGAGGTGCCATGAGAGTGCATCTATGTGACAGGGAGGAAAGATGGATATTTTTATAGAGGAAGAAATGTAGTGAACAAGGGAAATTAGATGGAAAGACCATAAAGGTCTCAGGTTGGCAAAACCAATTAGTAGATGTTTACAAAAGATAACCCCTGAGGTCACATAGAATTTGCTTTGATGTCGATACTCTTGAGTTTGAAAAATGGATTAGCAACCTCCACACCATTGTGACTGGAAAGAGACCCAAGGCTTCCTTCTGCTGGAGCCTCCAGCCAGCTGTGCGCCCTTGGGCAGGTTTCACAAAGTCTCAGACATCCCTTTCCTCTTCTGTTAAAGGAGAGGATTGTATAGAGTCTCTTGCAGCTCTGACATGTCGGGATGTCCTCTTTAACTTCTAGATACGTGGGAGGGGGTGCATTTCAGGGCTCTATAGTTCATAATGTGGCTCCTGAGGATTTTCTGGGCAGTCTATGAACTTCTAGAGTTACCTACTTGGAGGGAAAGAGCTTCTCATCTCTTTTACTTTGAGTTTATCTTAGCCATTTTGAAACAGGAGTCATTTAAATCAAAATGAGGGCAAACTCCAGGAAACATCCTTTGAGAAGTTCCCAGGTGTCTGATGAGCTTTGCCTTAATGCGAACCCACTGGTTCAAAAGACAAAACCAGAAACTATGGTACTAGGTCCAAATAGGCCAAGTGTATAATTTCTTTTTGAAATTTCAACTGTGCTTTCTTGGATGCTCTTGCTAAAAGTATCATAGGGAAAAATGTCAGGACATCCAGGGAGATAAAAACGGATTCTGGAGAAAGAGAAGGGCAGGGAATTGTTATCTCACCTCCCTCTGGAAAAAGGTGGAGTCCGAGTAAGTAAAAAGAGGGAAAGTCAACTTGCCCAAAGTCAAAAATGGAGCTAGGGCCTGACCCTAAGTCTTATTATTGTGACTGTTTATTCTATTATTAAAATTAACACCTCCCCTTGATTGGACTCTTGTCATGTCCCAGCCACTTATGCCAGTCTGTGGTATTTCAATGAATGCTGTCAACAATTGTGGAGGGATATTCTCAGTGCTTCTAAATGTTTAACAACCAGCTCCTCATATATATTTATATAGAAATATGTAAAGAGAAAAAAGCCCTGCCTTGTAGCTTTTGCCAGTTTTAATGGTGTAAATATTCCCACCATGGCCAATTTCAATCTGCCAACATTACATCACTGAACACAGAGTTGGGAAAAACATATGTACCGCTGGCTGTCACAGGCAGGTGAAGGCTGGCTTCAGCACCGCCCTGGTTCTTGTCCCATGTTAAATATGACGACTCAGAGACCCAGAGAGAATAACTTGGATAAGACACACAGCAAGTAGGTGTTAGAGCCAGATTTTGCACCCAGGCAGCTTGACTCCAATCTTGGGTTCTTCATCATGATGGTTCACTGTCTATCTCTAAAATGTAGCAGTTGAACATCTGGGGAAATGCCTAATGCAGACGCCTCCACACACTGATTATGAACTTCTATTCTAACCCTGTATGTCATCAATTTGTTCTACCAGGTTTCTACAGGTTCCAGGTACATAAAAGAGAACTTACTCTCCTCAGGACTCCCAGTCCCTACTTGAACCACCACCTTGATTGACCCCCAGTACCTCTGTTTGTCCAGAGTCTTTTCATCCTCTCCCATGAGTCCCAAGAAAAGACAGAAAACATTCTGAATACTTGAAAAACCATATCTGAGACCTTTAACCAAGTTCACGAAGTTCCATTTTCTTTAGTAATCTTTGTCGGTCAAAGACCATTTGTTTAATGTTCATGCATGGGTATGATGGGTTATGCAGAAGCAACTATTTAGTATCTGAAGCTTACAGCAATCTCAAAAGCATTTCTATTTCTTACTCCTGGCTCTCAATGAATGGATACACTTTTGCAATGGAGTCACTGCCACCTGTCCTGTGAAATTACGTTTCATGAAGCATTAAGGAGCTGCTTCTGATTTAGATGGAATGTCTTGGTGTAATAAGAATAGTGGGAAGCAGAAAATCCTCTCTGAGTCCAAAGATCTCAACTGCAGTCCAGCTCTGAAAAAAGGAGTCAGTGTTTTCATCTCAGTTTTCTCAATGGGAAAAAATAATTGTAATATCTGTCCTGCTTATCTTCCAGGATCGCTCAGTGGATCCACATGAAAGAGTTTTGAAAACTGTAAAACTATAAAACATTATACAAATAGAAAGTAGGATCATTCATCACAGAGTAATACCAACTTAAGGGCTGTATGGTTTTGGCAAAATTCACAGATTCCTTTAGAAACAATGAAACTAAAGTTTTATGCATATAATTCTTCCCTGAACGTCTAAAGAGGTCAGTTTCTTGATATGTGGAAGGTATCCTTCATATTTAAATGTCTAGACCCGTGTTTATAGTATATATATTGAGAAATTGTGAAGAGATCCATTGATACAAGTCACAAAACTCAAAAATTTTAAGTTATGTCAATTTGGATATTTGTATAAAATATATTAACTAATACATTTTTTAAAAGAATGGTCACTTTTATTTAAATCTTAGAATTCATTAAGGTATTAGTAGAAGTATTTTCTTTAATTTTCTTTAAGAGGAAACTAACACATCATACCAAAACATTGCAGTGAGTACTAAAATTATAAATCTAAGAACACAGTTTAATAGTTACTACTTTTGGACATTTGCCCTGAGATTTGTCTTTATTTGTCTAAACACACTGTGCATTGTTTATCATTTTTATGATTACTTATTTTAATTTGCTAGGAAAGTAGATATTTTTCAGGCAAAAAATATTAAAAGGTATGTCAGTGCACATCTCATACCAAGCAAATACATCTCATACTATTGTTTGTTTCAGTTATCAGCTGTTTCCAAATGTCAATCACATTGGTAAAAAGTTATGACAGACTATTCCAAAAGTCTTAATCTAACCGTAATGGAAACAAATCCATGAAAACATTATGTTGATAAAGCATAATCCCTCAAAAGTGGTAAAAATAGCTAAAAGTGGAGGAAGTAAATAAAACACAGAATTTCATAATAGGAAAGAAATGTTGCTATGTTATAAATATACAGCTAAGGCTTTTGGACAGAATTTAGAGAGGCATTGACAATAAATTAACTAGATGTTTCTAAAACATGTCAACCAAATGAATCACTAGCTAATACTTTTTTTTTTGTTTGAGCTGGAGTCTTGTTCTGTCACCAGACAGAGTCTTGCTCTGTCGCCAGGCTGGAGTACAGTGGCGTGATCTTGGCTCACTGCAACCTCTGCCTCACGGGTTCAAGCAATTCTCCTGCCTCAGCCTCCCGAGTAGCTGGTATTACAGGCACCCGCCGCCACGCCAGACTAAATTTTTGTATTTTTAGTAGAGATGGGGTTTCACTATGTTGGCCAGGCTGATCTCAAACTCCTGACCCCGTGATCCACCCTCCTCAGCCTCCCAAAGTGCTGGGATTAGAGGCGTGAGCCACCGCGGCTGGTCCTAACTAATACTTTTAATTAAAATTATAGTTGTTCTGGTTTATACCACAGTTGTGGGGTTTTAAAATATATTTTTAAAGTTTTAAGATGTGAATTTGGTGGGAATTGCTGTAGGGAGTTCCTCATTTTAATCTACTGGAAAAACAGAACTGCATAATTTTAAAATTGAAGAAAAGCTTCTAGAGAGTGTTTTACAAATTTTGGCAGCATCAGAGTCAAACACAGACTGCGATGCCTCAGCTGCAAGAGTTTCTGATTCTGTAGGTCTGGAGTGGGGTCCCAAATATCCATTTCTAACAACTTTCCAGGGGATGCTGAGGCTGCTGGTCCCAGGACCACACTTTGAGAATTGCTGCGCTGAAGTAACTAACATGATTTTTTAAAAATCAACTTTCCCCAGAGCTCAACCTAGATGCAGGAATTGAATTTCAAGTCCAACATCATCCTGCTACTTCCACCCGTATGAATTCTCTGCAAGGATCACAGGCTTTGGGACTTAAGCCTTGCTAATGATGAGAAGGCTCTCTATACACTATTGCGCAGAAGAAAAATATACATTTGCTAATTAGCTCTAATTGGACAGACTTCTGAGCAATAAAGTCTGTGCTAGGAGGCTCAAAGAAAAGCTGACATCCTTTTTTTTCTGCTTTAGCAACACAGGCTAAATTCCAGAGCCAGAGGGAGGAGGAAAACTAACCCGAAGAAAGTCATCAAAATTAGAATTAAAAAAAAAAAAAGTTAAACCTAACAAATGTTTTAAATCATTTAATCTAAGTAATTAGCAAAGTACCTTACATTAATAGCACACCTTCCTTATAAATCACATATTATGTTTTACTGTGTGTAAAGTACATTTAATTATCAAAAGCTTGCAAGGTGCTTATCATGTGCCAGACATTGTTTGAAGTGCTTTACGGATAAAAAAAACCTCAGTTAATTTTCACCATAGCCCTGTGAAGGAGGAACTCTTCTTTTCCCTGTTTCATAAGGTGAAGAAACTGGCACAGAGAAGCTAAGGAAATTGCTGAAGTCACACAGCCTCGGAAGGGACAACCCAGGGATCTGAAACCAGTCAGTGTGAGTCCAGCATTTGTGCTCTTGGCCTCCAGGCTCTGATGCTTGCTTAATGGCTCAGGTTGAAACAATCTTGTCAATTTAAAACGTGGCTGCACTTTGGACTCACCTAAGGGGATTCTAAAAAGTGCTAATACCTGGACCATCCCCCAAACAAATTGAATGAAAATCTTCGGGGATGTAACCCAGGCATTGGTATGTGTTAAAAGCGCCCCGGGTGATTGTAATATGCGGCCAGGATTGAGAACAACTGTGCTAAAATGTCAGGTGACTATGTTGACCCCGCAGATTTGCTTTATTTTTTATTTTTATTTTATTTATTTGTTTTTTTTGAGACAGAGTCTCGCCCTGTCGCCCAGGCTGGAGTGCAATGGTGCCATCTTGGCTCACTGCAACCTCCACCTCCCAGATTCAAACCATTCTCCTACTTCAGCCTCCCCAGTAGCTGGGATTACAGGCGCTCACCAGTGCTCGCCACCATACCTAGCTAACTTTTGTATTTTAATAGAGACGGGGTTTACACCATGTTGACCAGGCTAGTCTCGAACTCCTGACCTCGGGATCTGCCCACCTCGGCCTCCCAAAGTGCTGGGATTGCAGACGTGAGCCACCACGCCCGACCTATTAGGTAACAGGAGCACCCTAATGGCGCTGGTTCCGAGTTCTTCTTCCTCCCCAACACAGGCCCGCCAGAAAGGAGCCAACCAGAGGTCACGCCTTCCCGCCTCGGCCTAGGCCCAGCCCCTCAGCCAACCAGCAACCCCCACCTAACGTCCCCGGGCATAAAAGACGGAGGCCGCAGAGGTCTCTGTCTTCCCTTCCGCTTCGGCTCCCCCTCGGACTCCTCCAGTAAGGATCTCTTGACTGCAACCGGTGTGGCGTGGTCTTAGTCTGAGCCTACAGAGCCACTCTTTCACGGCCTGCTTTTTCTTTTAAAGCAACTGAGATGACAGCATCATTATGGCTACATTGTACACTTTTGGGAAGGGAGCACTAAGGAAGGACAATTACATAAGACACTGCTCCAGGAAAGCCAGAACCAAGAAAGAGGCAGGTGAAATTAAAGCAAGGCATCGACTTAACCAATTAGTGGCTTCTGGATATTGTTGACGAAACTTCTCGGCAATTACAGATTTACTCTTCCTATGCTTTATTCTTATTCCTTCTCGTTTCACATAGGACCAAACTAATTTTTCACACACGCCTTGATTTTTTTGCCTCGGAGCTTCTAGTTTCTGACCTAAACCTAAACTAAACTCTTTCCTAAACCTTTTTCTGTTACCTGGCCAGAAAGTCTCAGTCTCCAGGCAGCGGATTTCAGGGGAAACTTACGACATCTAATGGCGCAGCCAGCCAGCCTGGTAAGGATTTGAGACTAACATCAAGAAGGAATTGTGGCTGACACAGTTATGAGGAAGTGGCTGGCCTCAGGGTTACATAGTTTCCCTTTGAACAGTTACTCCTGTTTCCTTTAAGCATCCAATGACGCCTGATCATCTTAAAACAAGAGTAACCACAAGGCTTTAAAACCAATTACATGAGATTAAACAGGAAATGATTACCAAGAATTAAATGTGAAAAATAGTAATACTAATAGTGTAGTATTGGCACAAATTGTGCTCAAGAATGGCTGCTAATGGGAGCAGCATCTGCCCGGGTCATAGCAGCAGCTGCTTGTCATCACATGCAGCCTCAGAGCCCGGATCTTATACATCCCACCTAGCCTCCCAGCAACACCATTAGCCTTATTTAAACCAAAGGAAATCAGATGGATGGAAGTGAAGGACCTTTCCCCAGCACGTGGCATTCTTGAAAGGAAGAGCCAAGATTTGAACCCTACCTTGACTCTGAACTAGGACTGGATACCATTTGCAGAGCCTAATACAAAATGAAAACACGGACTTCCTTGTTAAAAAAATTACGAATTTCAAAATGGCAACCACAGAGCACTAAACCAAGCACAGGGCCCTTTTAAGGGTGGGGCCCTGTAGAACTGCACATGTCACCAGCCCATAAAGCTGGCCCTGCTCAAAGCCCTTCCTCCTCAAAATGCAGTTCAGAGTCAGCAGTATCAGCATCCCCTGGGAGCTAATTAGAAATGCAGAATCTCAGGCCACACTCCAGACCCACCAAACCAGAGTCTACATTTTGACAAGATTCCTTAGGAGACTCCAGTGCACATTAAACCTACAGAGGCCCAGCTATGAAGCCTCAGTCCTCTCACTCTGGGCTTGCTTTCATCAGACAGATTTTCAAAGCACTGGTTTCTGGTCTCAAATCCCCCCCACCCGTCACCACCTTGGAATACAAATGTGGTCAATCTTTTATTTCTGCACATAGTTGCACACATACCATCTGTACATATTAGCAGAAAGTCTCAAGTCTCACTGAAAGGTGAAGCCAGCTGGACTTCTGGGTCGGGTGGGGACTTGGAGAACTTTTCTGTGTAGCTAAAGGATTGTAAATGCACCAATCAGTGCTCTGTGTCTAGCTAAAGGTTTGTAAATGCACCAATCAACACTCTGCAAAAACGGACCACTCAGCTCTCTGTAAAATGGACCAATTAGCTCTCTGTAAAATGGACCAATCAGCTCTCTGTAAGATGGACCAATCAGCTCTCTGTAAAATGGACCAATCAGCTCTCTGTAAAATGGACCAATCAGCAGGATGTGGGTGGGGACAAATAAGGGAATAAAAGCTGGCCAGCCGAGCAAACAGCCGCACTGTGGTTGGGTCTCCTTCTGTGTTGTGGAGGCTTTGTTCTTCGCTCCTTGCGGTGAATCTTGCGGCTGCTGATTGTTGGGTTCGTGCCATCTTTAGGAGCTGTAACACTCAATGTGAAGGTCTGTGGTTTCACTCATGAAGTCAAGCGAGTCTACGAACCCACCAGAAGGGAGAAACTCTGGACTCCGAAGGAACAAACTCTGGATACATCAAATTTCAGAATTGGGACACTCACCACGAGGGTCCGTGGCTTGGAACCTCGTGGCTTCCTTCTTGAAGTCAGCGAGACCAAGAGCCCACCAGAAGGAACCAATTCCGGACAGGTCAGCTATGTGAGTTACTTCTTCCCTTTTTCTCCTACTCACCAGTCCCCACCACCAGTTATTTGGTGGCTGCCTTCAAAGAGCCACTGGGGCAGAGAGGTCCATCCTTTTGTAGATTCTGTGGTGCCAAACCACTATTAATCTCAAGAGGCATAGCATCAGGTTCAGGAAGCCAGAACCTTGGAGCTAACGAGTGCGACATGGGGTTTTATGAGTGGGAAATTTACAAATAGAGTGGACCAGTGCCGGCACGCTGGATAGGAGAACCACCACCGCTTGCAGAAAGCGTAGAATATGTAGCATTTTCCCTTAGCACCCTCCTGTTAACAACCGCCACCTGGCAAGCTTCGCTTAACCCCAAAGGGCCTTGATCCCCTGTACCAGCCCATCTGTGTTTAACAGGATGGGCTAGAGACTCAAAAGTTCCTTATAGATAAGAAAGGAATTGGCCAGGTGCGGTGGCTCATGCTTGTAATCCCAGCACTTTGGGAGGCTGAGGCGTGCAGATCACAAGGTCAGGAGTTCGAGACCAGCCTGGCCAACATAGTGAAACCCTGTCTCTGCTAAAAAATACACAAAATTAGCTGGGCGTGCTGGTGGGCACCTGTAATCCCAGCTACTCGGGAGCCTGAGGTAGGAAAATCTCTTGAACCCGGGAGGCGCAGGTTACAGTGAGCCGAGATTGCGCCATTGCACTCCAGCCTGGGCGACAGAGAGACTCCATCTCAAAAAAAAAAAAAAATTTCCAGGTTGGCCACTCCCAATTCCCTTAGCTTGGAACCCTGAACAAACATTCAGGTGCATCTGCCATACAGGGCTGTTCTCAGGGTGTTCTTTTTAAATTTTATTTTGTTTATTTTTTTGAGATGGAGTCTCGGTCTGTCACTGAGGCTGGAGTGCAGTGGCATGATCTCGGCTCACTGGAGAAACTCAACTTCCCGGGTTCATGCCATTCTCCTGCCTGAGCCTCCCCAGTAGCTGGGACTATAGGCACCCGCCACCATGACTGGCTAATTTTTTGTATTTTTAGTAGAGACGGGGTTTCACTGTGTTAGCCAGGATGGTCTCCGTCTCCTGACCTCATGATCCGCCCACCTCCGCCTCCCAAAGTGCTGGGATTACAGGCATGAGCCACCACGCCCGGCCCTGGGTGTTCTTAAGTGATTGCTGTCAGGTGCATCTACCATGCAGATGCAGGTCCTCTGCTACAGCGATGCACTTGCTGGTGCCGATCGCCAGTGAACTCCCTGAATTGGGTTCAATTAAGTTGCTCTTTTATTCCAGGACGTTGTTCCCAAAGCATGGCCCTGTGTCAGAGTGGCGGGGTCTGCAGGTCTCTCATTCTTCCTCTGCCTAACGTGCATTGCTAGGCAACCCACATAGACAACCCCTTCCTCCACAGGGCAATGCACTGTGGGGACCTCAGCATCGTTTCCTGGCACGGGAATTATTTGGGACCATCTCAATCCATGAGTGAGACTCTGATAACACTTAATTTCAGAATGCTAGGTGTTCTGATTCATCTCCTCCCCATATGAGTTCCTCTGGTCAGCAGGACAGTGCCTCCCCCAAAGATGTACATGTCCTAAGACCCCAATCTTATGAATATGTCTCTTTACATGGTGAAAGGGATATGTCAAATGTGACAAAGTTAAGGATCTTGAGGTGGGGAGACTATTCTGGATTATCTGGTGAGCCGGATGTAATTGCAAGTGGCCATATAAGAGGGAGGCAGGAAGGTCAGAGGCAGAGAAGGTGATGTGATAACAGAAGCAATGGTTGTGTGATGCAGCTGTGAGCCAAGGAAATGCAGGAAGCCTCTGGAAGCTGGGAAAGGCAAGGAAATGCATTCTCCCCAGAGCCTTCAGAAGGAATGCAGACCTGCTAAGCTGTTACATGCTTCTGACTTTCAGAATTGTTAAGAAAATAAATGTGTGTTGCTTTAAGATACGAAGTTAGTGGTAACTTGTTGCAACACCAATTGGAAGCAAATACAGCTCTTAAGCAAATGTGTCTGTCCCTGCCGAAGCAATCATTTCAGTGTAATGGAACGTTGTGGAAAGGGCAGTCTTCAACAGGCTAGCAGGTCTCCATAGACCTGTCTCCTGGTACAACAGGTGCTTATTACATGCCCCAAAGAGACCACTCACATGATTTTCCCCCCCCTTAAAAATGTGTTCCAGTGACTAATTTGTTGCCCTACTCATAGATGTATTAAGAGAACAGGCTGGCATCACTTTACAATTGAACCCCGTCAGTCATGAGGTTACCCGAGACATTGCAAAAAGAGTGGAGATGCCCACGAATTAACTCTCCACTGAATCCAGGACTTCCTTCCCCTCTGTTTCCTGCCTGTTCTAAACCAGTTGTCTTTGAAACTTCAAGACTCTCCCTTGTCTCAGAGCCACTTGACTTGTTCCATCCAAGGACAAATGGAAGCTCTCTACTTATTTTGCAAACTTTCCAAAGCCATTTTTAGTGACCACATCCTCATCTCTCAGATCCAATTTTCAGTCAAAAAGACGGGTGTAGTCCACAAGGGATGGGAAGGAGAGTACAAAGTCACAGTGTGTCCCCTCAGACTCGGGGGAATGGTTCCATCCACCTTAAGGAGTGCCCAGATCCTGGCTGGATGTCTGAATCCCTTGAGGGACTTTAAAAAATGCCTCACCACAAACCAGTTAATCAGAATCTTTCGTGATAACAGCTTGGACATCTGTATTTTAAACAAGTATTCCAGGTGATTCTGAAGTGTAGCCAATCCCTACTTAGATTATGGTCTGCTCAGGAGATGAATCCTTCAAAAGTGAAATTCTCCGTTACAGGTTAGAAGTTACCCTGGAAAGTCCAGCATAAACCTTTCATACCAAAAACCCATTCTAAGTTGAGGGTTACCAATTTAAAGGGCTGCGAACTAGTAGGTATTTAGAATCCTTGGGTGCTTAGGTGCCTTTGACATTCTCCCTTAGGGGTCTCAGTGCTGAACCATTTGTTACATAAGTCATCTCACCTCACTTAGTCTCAGTTTCCTCCTTTTAGAGTGGAATAATAGTCCTTGGTTCTCTGGACAACCAGGAGAATTGCATTTTCTGAGGCCCACCATAAGCACCCAACCATTAGTATTTCCGTGCTTCTCTGTCCATCCCATGGAGCCTGGGGCTTGAGGGACTGTGCAGTGAGGCAGCAACTCACATCTCCAGGTGTTGAACTGGTCCTGCCAGCGACGTCTACTCGGTGGAACAAGAGGCACTTCCCACAGCTCTGCACTCTCATTTCTGAGACTGAACACCCCATGCTCACTCTACATGGATGGGTAGGTTTCCTGAAGGCAGTGCAGTGGATTTTAATACCCAGGGCCTGGTCTCCTGTGGCAGGTGGCACTTAAGTTCTCTGCAGAGACAGACATCTTTCGTTTTGGAGTCTACAAGAATATCCAGCCATCACTTCCCCGCAAGAACAATGGGTGATGTGCTGTGTTATACCTGGATCTAATAATTGATGAATGAAATGGTTATAACATTTGGCTTTAGAACTTGTTTCAAATGCAATAAATCATACCTGGCACACAAGCAGGCTGTTATAAAACAGCTGCTGATGGAACCTGTCAATGACACCTTCTCTTTGAACGCCACTGCCTTCCCCGGTGGCCAGGGACAGTTTTGTAAGCAGTTACTCACCTGAGGCCCACGAAATGGCAGCGTACAGATGAGAGGTGTTTCTCCACGGCAGTAAGCCTCCTTTCTCTGGATCTCAAAGAGTCTGATCTTAGACCTGCTCTCCCCTGGCAAACAATAGGGATGTGCTGATGCCAGACCTGCTGAGCACTGGTCACCTTTGTCTGCAAAAATGCCTCTTGCACAGGCGTGTTTACAGCATGATGTGAAGCCCTCCCCAAGACCTCTGGAGGATAAGTTAGGAGCCAGGACACATGGAGAAGACCCAGACAGAAGATAGGTTTGGGAAGGGGATGGAAAAAGACTGCGGACCAGACAGGTTGGGGAAGGGGCATAGGGCATATCTTACTGCTTGAGTTCCACAAAGCCCAAGTTGTCAGAGGTTCTGCTATTTTCTCTCAAAGACATTGTCTGCTGGAACAGGAAAAATATCCCGAAGGAAAAGAGCAGGACAATCCTATCCCTGCAGCAGGGGGAGTCATAAGCTTCAGGGGCTGGGGAACTGAGAGGGAAGAAGCCCAAAAAGAGCTTTCTGGAAATCTGGAAATACAAGATGTTTCCCTGGTCCTTTGATAAACAGCCCCTATCTGGGGGCTGGGTGTGGGCCTCTTGTCACCTTGTAGATCTATAGGTCATGCAGACACGGGGAATGCCTAACTTATGAAAGATAATGAGTCCATGAAATATTTGTGAAGGTCCTAGAAATTAACCAACTTGAGGGATTTGTTGTCCATATTTTAAAATCTTTTTCTTTCCTTTTTTTCTAGGCTTTAAAAAAACGTCTTTCTTTTTCCCTCATGTTTTGGTCTGCTGTGGGACTCAGATATTTTCTAATTTCACTGAGGTCTATTTTAGGAATAAATATGGTTTGGCTATGTCCCCACCCAAATCTCATCTTGAATTATACTTCCCATAATCCCCACAGGTCATGGGAGGAACCTGGTGGGAGGTAATTGAATCATGGGGGCAGTTACCCTCAGTGTTCTCGTGATAGTGAGTTCTCAGGACATCTGATGGTTTTATAACGGGCATTACCCCCTTTGCTCGGCACTTCTTCCTGCCACCACGTGAAGAAGGATGTGTTTGCTTCCCCTTCCACCATGATTGTAAGTTTCCTGAGGCTTACCCAGGCCTGTGAAACTGAGTCACTTAAACCTCTTCCCTTAATAAATTACCCAGTCTTGCGTATTTCTTCATAGCAGCATGAGGATGAACTAATACAAGGGCTAAAAAATAATTGCTTATGTGGTAAGCTGAAGGAATGTTCCAACTAAGAGTCCTATGCCGTAGGGAAAAATCATTTATTTATTTAAATTAATAATTCTCATTTTTTTAAAAAAAAAAGCATTGTATATATTTTTTGCATCTTACTGAATCTTTTTTTTCTTTTTACAGGTTAGTTTCCCTTAGAAAAGTATTGATAATCAACTGATGCTAACAGCAACAGTGTTAAAGGCTTTTAACACTTTTAAAGGTGGGACCTTTGGGAGTTGATATAGGTCATGAGGATAGAGCCTGGTGAATGGGATCAGTGAAAGAAGCCTGACGTGAGGTAAGTGTTGATCAAAAGAAAAAACTTCAGTTAGGAACAATAGGTTCAAGAGCTCTATGGTACAATATGGTGACTATAATTTTTTTCATATATATGAAGGGGAGTTTATTACATATTAACTTACACAATCATAGGATCTCACAATAGGCTGTCTGCAAGCTGAGGAGCAAGGAGAGCCAGTTCGAGTCCCAAAACTGAAGAACCTGGAGTCTGATGTTCGAGAGCAGGAAGCATCCAGCCAGGGAGAAAGATGTAGGCTGAGAGGCTAGGCCAGTCCTTGTTTTCACGTTTTTCTGCCTGCTTAATATTTGCTGGCAGTTGATTAGATTGTGCCCACCAAATTAAGGGTGGGTCTGCCTTCCCCAGCCCACTGCCTCAAATGTTAATCTCTTTTTTATTTTATTTTATTTTATTTTATTATTATACTTTAAGTTTTAGGGTACATGTGCACAATGTGCAGGTTTGTTACATATGTATACATGTGCCATGTTGGTGTGCTGTACCCATTAACTCGTCATTTAGCATTAGGTATATCTCCTAATGCTGTCCCTCCCCCCTCCTCCCACCCCATGACAGTCCCAAGAGTGTAATGTTCCCCTTCCTGTGTCCATGTGTTCTCATTGTTCAATTCCCACCTATGAGTGAGAACATGCGGTGTTTGGTCTTTTGTCCTTGTGATAGTTTACTGAGAATGATGATTTCCAGTTTCATCCATGTCCCTACAAAGGACATGAACTCATCATTTTTTATGGCTGCATAGTATTCCATGGTGTATATGTGCCGCATTTTCTTAATCCAGTCTATCATTGTTGGACATTTGGATTGGTTCCAAGTCTTTGCTATTGTGAATAGTGCCTCAATAAACATACGTGCGCATGTGTCTTTATAGCAGCATGATTTATAGTCCTTTGGGTATATACCCAGTAATGGGATGGCTGGGTCAAATGGTATTTCCAGTTCTACATCCCTGAGGAATCGCCACACTGACTTCCACAATGGTTGAACTAGTTTACAGTCCCATCAACAGTATAAAAGTGTTCCTGTTTCTCCGCATCCTCTCCAGCACCTGTTGTTTCCTGACTTTTTAATGATGGCCATTCTAACTGGTGTGAGATGGTATCTCATTGTGGTTTTGATTTGCATTTCTCTGATGGTCAGTGATGATGAGCATTTTTTAATGTGTTTTTTGGCTGCATAAATGTCTCGTTTTGAGAAGTGTCTGTTCATGTCCTTTGCCCACTTTTTGATGGGGTTGTTTGTTTTTTTCTTGTAAATTTGTTTGAGTTCATTGTAGATTCTGGATGTTAGCCCTTTGTCAGATGAGTAGGTTGCAAAAATTTTCTCCCATTTTGTAGGTTGCCTGTTCACTCTGATGGTAGTTTCTTTTGTTGTGCAGAAGCTCTTTAGTTTAATTAGATCCCATTTGTCAATTTTGGCTTTTGTTGCCATTGCTTTTGGTGTTTTAGACATGAAGCCCTTGCCCATGCCTATGTCCTGAATGGTATTGTCTAGGTTTTCTTCTAGGGTTTTTATGGTTTTAGGTCTAACATGTAAGTCTTTAATCCGTCTTGAATTAATTTTTGTATAAGGTGTAAGGAAGGGATCCAGTTTCAGCTTTCTACATATGGCTAGCCAGTTTTCTATGGTGACTATAATTAATAGCAATACATTGCATTCTTGAAAATTGCTAAGAGAGTAGATTCTAAGAGTTCTTACCACAAAAAATAATAAGTATGTGAGGTAATGCATTTGTTAATTAGCTTGATTTAGCCATTCCACAGTGTAATCATATGTCAAAGCAAGTATTTGTCATTTTAAAATAATTAGTAAACTAGTTTAGAAACAAAAGGCCCTAGAGAGACACCTTCTACAGCATAAGGACAGAGAAGTCCGTAGTCTTCAACTAAAAAAGGGTCCTCACCAGAATTCCACCATGCCAGCACCCTATCCTCAGACTTCAGCTTCCAGAGCTGTGAGAAATAAATTTCTGTTAATAAGCCACCCAGTCTACGGTATTTTTGTTATAGCAGCCTGAACAGACTAAGAAAGGAAAGAATTTAGTCGAAAGGCCAAGAGACTGTTACCTAATGACAATTTAGAGAGACTATTCTAGGACACAATTTTTTTTAACCAATGTTTTCTTTCAAAACTCCCTTCAGTTTGACTTTTCTTACCACTGACATGAATTCATAAAGATTGTCACATACTTTGTGGTAAATCTGGAATCTTTCTTCAAATTATAGATGCCCCCCGGGGCTTAGTCATTTTGTTTAAAAATAATATATGTTAAATTCTTGTTTAAATGGAAATTTTTGTATGTGCTCCAAGAGTCAGCTTCCCCTACTTACTCTCGTATAAACCTAGTTTTTCATCAGAAGTGAGTCATTAAATAAGTTCTTAAGAGGATTGCTACCATTTTGTCAAATCATGTAATTACTGGATAAAGAAGACCTGGAGAAGAGGAGAAAGGAGGCTGTTTTCAGTCCTCTTAGGATAATAAATTGTCAGGAAAATGTCTGACTAAGGAAAAAACACAGGATCCTACAGTGATACTTGGTGGGACACTAATACATAAAGAATGCAAAGTTTATGTTCTATACAGTCGTAACATCCTGATTTTGGTATACAAGTAATATATGATTGAGGCTAAGACAAACTTCTAGATGTAAGAGAAAATTGCTGACAGGATTTTTATTAGAAAGCTTGTTCTGAATTTTTGTGCAGACTTCAAAATACAGATTCAGGGAAAGTCAGAAAGAAGCAACATTTAGATCAACTCTTACACCTAAACCTCAAGATTAGATTCAGCACTGATAAATGCAAAGCACCTAAATCACAGCCAAGTGCTTAAACTTACCTCCCAAGGTAGCCTCTAAATGTACTTCTAATTACAGTTGACATACTAACCTGTTGCTTTAAAAGACCTTTTTCCTTTTATTTTTAAAGTTGATATAATTGTACATATTCATGGGGTACCTAGTGATGGTTCCACCTATATAATGTATAGTGATCTGATTAGCGCAATGAGCATATCCGTCATCTTTTTTTTCTTTTTTTTTTTTTTTTGAGATGGAGTCTCGCTGTGTCACCCAGGCTGGAGCGCAGTGGCGCAATCTCAGCTCACTGCATGCCTCCCAGGTTCACGCCATTCTCCTGCCTCATCCTCCCGAGTAGCTGGGACTACAGGCACCCACCACCACGCCCAGCTAATTTTTTTGTATTTTTACTAGAGACGGGGTTTCACCGTGTTAGCCAAGATGGTCTCAATCTCCTGACCTTGTGATCTGTTCGCCTTGGCTTCCCAAAGTGCTGGGATTACAGGTGTGAGCCACCGTGCCCGGCCGCATATCCGTCATCTTAAGCCTTTATCATTTCTTTGTGTTCAGAACATTTGATATCCCTCTTCCAGCTATTGGAAATTACGTTAACTATAGTCATTTTACAGTCCAATAGAACGCTAGAACTTATGCCTCCTTTCTGACTGTAATTTTGTATTCTTTAACAAATCTCTATCTACCCCCTTCATCTCCTCCCATTCCCAGCCTTCAGTATCCTCTTGCACATTTTACTTCTATGATACCAACTTATTTAGCTTCCACATATGAGTGAGAATGTGTAGTGTTTAACTTCTTATGCCTGGGTTATTCACTTAACATAATGTCTTCCAATTCCATGCAGGTTGCCAAGAATGACAGGATTTTATTTTTTTATGGCTGAATAGTATTCCATTCCAAAATATATACTACAATTTCTTTATCCAGTCTTCTGTTGTTGGACACCTAGGTTGATTCCATTAAAAGATTTTTTTATAAGGAGCCACATGAAAAATCACGCAGACCTGGTTGTTGAGACTGGCAGGTGTTCACCTGGCATCCCCAAAGTTCAGGGACACTGTCTAGAAATAAACTCTTGAAGAGGAAACAAGCTGAAATCTACAAAGAAGCTCTGTTGTAAAACTTCCTTGTGGCTGCACCCATAACCTACGCCTTTCTTACCTTCTCCATCACAGACATTTTCTCACCCCTTGGACAGTTGTCACTACTTTGTCCCGATTGCCCTGGTACTTGTTAGCCTGCACATTGTTTCCCACACTTACGTTCCTGAAGTTTTAACTCTTTTACTCCCCTCTGTGCAGTTTTCCTTGGAAGAGCCCCTCCAAGCCTCCAACCGTCCCCTTTGTTTCTTTGGCTTAGAAATCTCTTTCTCGCAGAAATTTCTTTTGTTTTCCAATTCCAACAGCTTTGAAATGCTTTATTTGGTTGGATATAGTCAGAACTACCACAAGGTGTTATCCCAACAAGAATAGGAAAATTAGATTAGTTTCATTCGTATTTTGAAATTGCTATAAAATGGATTCGGCCAGAGAGACCCTAGGGAAGAAAAACCAAAATGATCCCAGGCATTTTACTGTAGCCTTTTGTCTAAAGCAAAATGCGTCACTCTAAAAGGGATGTGTGGTGGTTCCTCCAATGAAGTTCAGAGGAAGTGTCTCTAAATGCCTTGGGCACAGTCTAGGGGAGAGGGAAAGGGAGACTGGTTAGTTGTCTAGTTCATGCCCATCACCCATCTTATCACGGATACATCTGCATCAGGCATTTTAGGCTTGCTAATTAGACAGTAACTTCAGCTCCTTCGCCTTTTGACTTTATGCCCAACAAGATTCATGATTATGAATTGACTTCATATGTAGGTTTGCCCATAAGGAAGGAATGTGCTGGTCATGCTGAAAGGCATATTCTGGGCGGGTGACATCTCTTGTTATAAATGGTTAAATTAGAACACCGGTTTTATAGCTCAGTCTTCTGAGTTTGATTAATGTGTTTTCCCCTCAGTCCCAGTACGCTGAAAGGACACGTTTCTAAACCTGTCAGGCCAAGAACCAAACCCTGGACCAGAGTAAATTCCCCCAAAAACTCCAACTGACAAGGCATTGTGGATGACTGACATTCCTGCATGCTCCTGACAATGCTCCGACCTCACCCAACATTTTCTCCTTTGCATGTCTACAGATGCCTTATGTTTGCTATGGGTCAGATGTCTGTCATTATGGAAACTCTCAGTAAGTTCAAGTTGACTTGAACTTAACTTGCTAGTAATGGAAGGATTTTCCTATGCCAGTTTCCAAGTTTTCCCATTATTGTCAAGAGTACCAGGATTCTCAATAAGACAAGCTTGGCCAGGCACTGGCTCACGCCAGTGATCCCAGCACTTTGGGAGGCCGAGGCAGGCAGATCACGAGGTCAGGAGTTCAAGACCATCCTGGCCAACATGGTGAAACTTTATCTCTACTAAAAATACAAAAAAGCTAGCTGGGTGTGGTGGCACGCACCTGTAGTCCCAATCGGGAGGCTGAGGCATGAGAATTGCTTGAACCCAGGAGGCGGAGGTTGCAGTGAGCCAAGATCGTGCCACTGCACTCCAGCCTGGCAACAGAATGAGACTCCATCTCAAAAAAAAAAAAAAAAAAAAAGCTCAAAAGACTCAGCAGGGTTAATCCCAACCTCATAGCTCATTTTTATTCAGAAAATGTGTCCTGTTGGTAATTTTTAATATCTCAACTGCTTCATCTGCTTTTTTCTACCATGATAGACCTAATGCTATACTTTATCAACTCATGCTGGAATTAATGAGGTGGCCTCGTAACCGTCATTCTGGTCTCTTAATGTCATTTCTAACCTCCTCCATCTGGTATACCTCTTATGATTAATATTGCCAAGTATAACACATCCGATTCCCTCATAAGGGTTATCCATAATTGGGCCCAATACCACTCACCCATCTTACATTCATTGCTCAAATATATATTTTACACTCACAGTCATGTGGTCCATCAGTTTTGTATTGCTGAGTAGCAAACCATCACAAATCTTCAGGCTAAGACAACAATTATTCATTTTGCTCACAACGCTGCAATTTGGGAAGGACTGTGTGAAGACTGCTAGTCCAGTCTACATGCAGCAGAAGCTGGAGCAGCTTGACTGGGGGCCGGATGATCCACTGTGAAGATGGCCCACTCTCATAGCTGGCAATTGGTGCTCAGCCAAGACTGCAGGATGGTGGTGCCTCTTCACGTCCTCAGGCTGCTTGGGCTTCCTCACAGCATGGTAGCTGGGTTCCAAGTGTCAGCATCCTAAGAGAACCAAGAGGAAACTGTATCACATTTTATTACCTACCTTTGGAAGTCAAATAGTGTCTACTCCACTGTAGTCACAAGAGCAGCCAAATTCTAGGGGAGAAAATATAGATACGTTTATTCAATTGAATGAATCAAGATCACACTAGAAATGAAGACAGAAGAGAGAAAGGGAGAGAGAAGAAAGAAGGAAAGAAAGGAGAGAAAAAGGAAGAAGGGAGGAATGGAGGGAGGGAGGAAGAAAATAGAATGGGAAGTATTTTTTGGCAGTCTTTTTAGAAAAATGCAATCTGCTGCACTTTGAATCAGTGGTTGGTTTAGGAGAGTGGTCAAGTAACACTTCCTATCTGGAGGACAATGTATTATCTAATCACATTCGTAGATCTTGGAGTTCTGTATCTCATATCACAGTTGAGAAAACTAAGGCCCACAAGAGTTGTGACTTACCCAGGTCAGGATTAGTGGCAGATCTGGGAATAGAACCTAAGTCTATTTAACTACCCTGGCAGATTTTTATTCAGTACCTCCAGATGAGCATTGGGAAATGCATATTTTTAATACATGTACAAGGTGAGTCTTATAAGCAGACAAATTTGAAGAACACTGTGCTACAGCTTGCTGCACACTGCTGCAGTTACAGACTGGCACATGGGCAGCTTGTTACAGAAATTCAGAAGGGTGTGGTTGCATAGCCTGAATATGTAAAGCCTTCTCCAAATGGAAGACGTTATTAGTCCATAGCCTGGGTGCGCAAACTAATCTCCCTGGATAATGAGAATGACTAGTCAAGTTCCCCATCCTGCCCTTGAGAAATAGGAATCAGGTACTGACTTGTTGGGGCTAATTTAATCCATGCTGGTGTGCTGGCATGTTGCCTTTTTCCCTCAAATGATTCCAGAAGAAAGTAACCTGTTGCCACAGGCAGAAATTGTTCAGGTACCAGCTGCAAATGTGAACTGGCAGAAGCGAGAGAGCCCTTCATTATGCAATTATCCATAATTAGGTGCTCATTACTACTTTATCATCAGGGAGCCAGCTCCCACCTGTGCAGGTTTGTCGTGGGGACTGGCAAGCAAAGTGGAACAGAGCTTTGCTTGTTCCCTAGGAACGTGACATCTGAAATCGGCAGTTCCAACCTGCACATGGGGAGAGGCCATACTGACATGCAGACAGATGCAGACACATGGAGGCCAACTATGTAAATTATGTAGATGTCATAATCCTGGCATTCACTTCAGGTTTTGTGATAGATGCATGATAGAGAATGGGGGTGGAAGGGAAGCGGCCACTGCTACTTTATCCTCAGTTGAGAAATAGTTTATATTCAGAAGAAAACGTCTTTAAGTCAGAAATAAGAGCTTGAAGTGGTGAAAAGTGGAAGACTCAGAATTTGCTTTACCTTTTGTTAAGAAGAAAAAAAAAAGTTCTTATTATTAAGTGCTTCCTGGCCCACATTAAGAGCAAAGACTCTTTGTCGTTTTATCTCCTGCCATATATTACCTAGCAAACACTGGACCGTCAGTAAATGTTTCCATAAATGGGGGGTGGCTGGACAAACATAATGTTAACAAATGAAGGGAAGATGTGCAGAGAGGGTCTTGCTTTAACGCATAGAGAAAAAAACGTGATTAGCTTGTGAAATACTCATAAGGAAACAGGAAAACACAAGTCCAAGTACTTATACCAATTATATAAATAGGGGGCCACTTTTCCTGCGTAAATAAGCACAAGTGATACAAAGTATTACAGATCTTGAATTCAAACCGGAGTCAGTAAGGGATAACAGGCATCATTCAATGTGGTGAGTTAAGTACCGTCGCAATCTGTTTTCATTAAAGTAAAAATATTGGGGTTTCTTGTATCCCATAAATGATAACTGCTCTGCGGAATTATCCATGCTTCCCTGCCTTCCAGAAAGGAAAAAGCATACGAGTAAACTTATTGATTTATATACATTCTTCAGCTTTAGTAGTTAAAAGATTCTGGTGTTACAGGCACCAATAGACACAGGTATCTTTAACTGAATGCAGGTTTAGAATTAGCCTCAAAATATATAGGGGTTCTGGAATTAGACAGTGGTGATAATTGTACAATTTTGTGAATATACTAAAAACCACTTAATTTTAGAATATGATATAAATATGAGTTTGGAATATGATAAAGGTGACACTTCTGAAATTTCTAGATAACATTGGTTCAAATGAATTGATAGTGTAGGAAAAAATAGAGCATCACTTTGCTTAATATACCAAATTTATTGAAAATGCACATATTGAAGAAAACATTATATTCTACAAAAAACCCAGGCAAACTATTTTTTATCATCCTATTGTGGGAGGGCCTTTTAAAGCATTATAAAAATCTTCCAAACCCAAACTGATAATTTTATTATTATTTTTTTTCAACTTTTACTTTGGGTTCAGGAGGTATATGTGCAGGTTTGTTACATGGGTAAATTGCCTGTCGCTGGGGTTTGGAGTACAAATGATCCCATCATCCAGGTAGTAAGCATAGTACCCCATAGTTTTTCAACCCCTACTGCCTCCTTCCTTCCTTCCTTCCCCCTCTAGAAGTCCCTACAAAACTGATCAGTTTAATCACATAATTTAAAACTCATATAATACATAGCAAAATTCTTTTTAAATGCCACATACAAAGTCGAGGCAAACAGTATAAGGGTAAGAAAAACTTACAGCATGTGATGAAGGGCTAATTTTTGTGACACACAGAACTCATATGGATCAATGAAACATCATATAACCCAATAGAAAAACGAAAACGTGTATACATGAACAGTTCACAGAAATAAATATCAATAGCAAACAAATACATTAACTCTTATTCATAAAGTAGCAAATATTACGATAACCATGCAATGCCAGTTTTTAACCTGTCAGAATTGGTAAATATTAAGATTTATAGGTGGTAAAAAAAAAAGTAGCATCTTAAATCAGACTATCCTTGGGTTCCAAGCTTGGTTTCACTACTTACTAGCTGGGTGACCTCAGGTAAATTACTTAGCCTCTCTGTGCTTGACTCCTCTTCTATAAAATGGAAAGAAACTTACAAAGTTGTGAAGAAGGTAGAGTGAGAAAATACACAAAAAGCACTTAGAAAAGAGGCTTTCACATAGGATGTACTAAATAAACGTTAGACTTTGAAGGAGTGTGCAAAAAATAGCTACAATTTTGATTTGTTGGGAACTTAGGACAATCTTTTTGGAGGACAGTTAATGATATCTGACTTTCTTTTCTTTCCTTCCTTCTTTTCTTCCTTCCTTCCTCTCTCTCTCTCTCTCTCTCATTTTTTTGAGACAGGGTCGTACTCTGTCACCCAGGCTGGAGTGCAGTGGTGCCATCTCGGCTCACTACAATCTCTGCTTCCTGGGCTCAAGTGATCCTCCTGCCTCAGCCTGCTGAGTAGCTGGGACTACAGACAGGCACCATCACACCTAGCTAATTGTTTGTAGAGATGGGGTTTTGCCATGTTTCCTAATCTGAAATATCTGACTATATTTAAGTTCACATACCCCAAGCAATGACTCAGCCGTTCCACTGCTAGGATTTAACTATATGGCTATATTCATAAAAGTGCACTGAATTATCTGTGTAGGATTTCTCACTGCAGCATTGTTAGTAATCAATCACAAAATGGGAAACAAGTTTGTCTGCCAATATGAAAGCTGCTATTAGAGTACAATGCAGCTCTCAAAAAGTACAGGGATTGTTACACATAAACTGATAAAAGAGCTCAGAGGTATTTTGAGTGAGACCAAACAAGGCACAAGATTTTATATGAGGATGAAATGAACTTGTTTATATAATTAAAAATACATGAATTATTAAGGAAAAAGAACAAAATTATATTTATCTCCTTTTTTTTTTCTTCTCCCACATGCAGAGAATTTAGTTTCTCTAAAGGTCTGTGCTTTTTTCATATTCTCCTTCTTGAAAGAGTACAAAAGCCATTAGAGTGTCAGGCTCATGAAGGACACTAATGTGGGGGTCCAGGTATGTGGAAATGGAGTCCAGTGCTTGGAGTTAGAAGGGTAGAAGTGACTAATCCTAGAAATTCGGATGCTTTGTAGAGCCCTCAAAGACTGAAAACCTAGGGGAAATTAGGTTTTGCAGTTTCCATGAGCAGTAAGGACTTAAGGCTCCTCCCCCAAGAAGGGGGCTTTTTATCAGATGGGACTGGGTAGAGGGTCCCCAGGCAGGCCAGGCAAGGAACAGAGAGGCTATCAGGCTTGGACGTTGCCCTTGAGCCTAAAGTGGAGATCAGCTTCTCTTGCTTTCAAGAAAACGTAGAAATCCAGACAATGATCACATCAAAGGTGACCAATATGGACTGAAGACCAGAGGACCCTTCTCTAAGTCGTCTGGACAGCAGAAGACTGTAAAGATTCCAATGCAATGTGGGGAGGGGGAAGGGCCCCCCAAAAGATGTCTGAGATTTAATGTCCCTACTACCAAAAAGATGGCTTTGGATTCCAAGGATTTGAAAAGAGGAATTTTAGTTTTTGCCTTTCCATATTCTTCAGAACATTAATATATAATAATAATATAGAAAATGTGCATACTTGCAATATAGATAATTTATGAAGAAACGTTTTATAGGATTTGAAAGTAGAGTAGTGTTCCTTTGGGTAGGGGATATCTCTTCCAGGACTCTTGATTCTACCTTCTGTAATGTGGAAACAGCACCTAACTTACTCCTGGGGTGGTTGTGAGATTGAATGAGATCTTTATGCAATCTCTATGAGATCTCTATATCCCTAGTGTGTGGAAGATGATAAAGGGCTGCTAGTCATATTCTATGAAGCCACGAACAACTGCCAATAAGGGTGGGGGTCCTATTAGAAGGAGGAGTTAATGCTTCATGTGTCTTTCTTTTAACGTGTGGTCCCCAACATCACTATAAGGACAATGGTGGCAGAAAGGGCAGGGGAATCTTAATAAAGCTAAGTTGCCTGTTAAGGGGACTTACCATGTGAACATTTGCCCTGGCTATTTCTTCTGCCTGGAAAACTTTTCCCTTAAATATTCACTCAGGTAACTCCTTCACCTTTAAGTATTCTCTAAAATGTCATTGTAGCCTACCTGGACAATCCTAATTAACACTTGTCATCCCCTTGGCACTCCCAATGCCCATGACCTTGTTCTAATTCACCCCTAGCCCTGTAGTTTTTAATCATCTAACAAGTTACATATTACATTTATTTTCTAATTGGTTGACTTCTCTACACACACACACACACACGCACACACACACACAAATGCCCTCAGGTCTGCAGGCTGCATGCAGGAAGGGATTTTCTTCTGCTTATGATGAATCGGAAGCATTTAGGAAAGTGTCTAACCCATGATACATGCTCAAAAATTAGTTGAATAAAGAAAATTGTGAATGCCTCTTATTGCTTCTATATGATACCCTTTAATGTTAGAATCTATGTACTTTTGTTACCATTACAAGAATAATTAGTGATCTTGATCTTTAGGATGGAAAAAAGTCCAGACTAACAGTAGTGATGGAAAGAATGTGACATTTTGTCTACTCTCCTCTCTGCCACGAGCAGTCTTTGTAACCTTGGAAGTCATTTTACCCTCCAGGATTGGCATGAAAATCTAAGACGTCCACGTTTAATATCTCACTTTCAATAACTCACTATAGAAGTGGACATGCCAGATGCTGGCTGCATCCTTTATGTGTAATTTCGCTGGGTGATATTAATTGGGATGAATAGGGCAGTAATCTTTCCTTGGGAAAGGAAGAGACTGGGCACCAAAAAACCTGATGAGAAGTGATATCATCAGCAGAGAGGTGGTAACAAACTGAACTAAGGCAGTGAGATTTGAAAAGAAAAACACAATCTTAAAGCTGTTAGGCTTTAAAACTCCAGGGTGTTCCATTTGCCCTGTGCTATAAAAATGACAGAGTTGGGTTAAGGATTCTGTACCCCTTATTAGCCATTAGCATTAACAACAAAGATGAAAGATGTTAAGGGCAATTTTTGTCACTGAGATCTGGATTTATTTTCCTTCACTGAATCTTAAATTAGTAGTTAACTGATGGCAAGACCTGTACCAAGAAGGTCATGTTTCCAGCCAACATTTCCTAAACCCCTTAGATATCAGTATCCTACAGCCCATAAATTTGGAAGCTGGAGTCTGACGAGACCAAGACTAACAGAGGGGGGGAATATCATACACACTCAATCACACTATCTTAAGTTTATCTTTTAGAAGCAGATGTTGGCCTATCTCTTGCGTCCAACAGGATGAAACATAAGAAGAGCTCATGGATCGGAGCTTTAGTCTAGAATATCCTTTTAGTTTTTGATCTTTTCCTTTTCCAGAAATACTGTCAGTTCCTAGGAACCATTATCTACTTACTAAGGTTTAAGTGTTACTTAGATGTCTTAGGTTACTATTAAGCTAAAATCCAGTTGAAAAGAAAGAACAAAGAAAGATTGTTTGTTTGTTCCAAACAAAGAAATTGGTTGGAGTGGTCCTGAAAGACTTTCTATATTCCACTTTGTTCCAGGGAGGTTTTTGATTCTACCTTCTGTTTCTAAAAGTTTCAGTACAGATAACAGTTTCCCAAATAATCTTTTTAATTAGGCTGCCTTTTAAATAGCATAACACTTGTTTGTGGGGAACAATAGAGACCGAGGAAAGATATTAGCATTTATTGCATACTAATTGTTTATAGGACACTGTGCTTTCTCATATACTAGAATTTAATTTTCCCAATAACCTTCTTTGAGAGAAATTATTCCCATTTCACAGATGAAACTATTATCTACAAGCACTGGAACCAGCAGCCACATCATAAGCTGTTCTGGAGACCCCAGTTTGAGAACCATTTACCTAGACCTTGCTCTAATCTTTGATACTTCTGCTTGGTATGCCATCATACCTTTGCCTTATTTATTCATTCAACAAATACTTACTGAATTTCAAGTTTATTTCAAGCACTAGGCAAGGTTCAGGATGCATAAGTTATCCAGATTGCCATTCCTTGTTTTTATAGAGCATTTGGTCTATTGGGAAATGAATATTAAACGTGATTGTGTTTAATCATGTTTAATCATGTAAACATGATTGTGTTTAACATATACAATTCTATAATTGTAATAAGTACTATGAAGGAAATATCCAAGGTGCAATGAAGTTAAATTAGAAAAAAAAGTTTAATCTGGTTCTTAAAGATTAAGAAGAGGGATGTGAAGTGGGATAATAGGAGAACAAGGGACCTAGCAGAAAAACTACCCACGGAAACAGCACATGTGAAGAACAGAGAAGGCCGAGGTGGCTGGAAATTATTACTGGACAGAGTTTGGGAGATAAGGCTACAGAGGTAAGAAGAAGACAAGTCATGGAGAGTGTAGTGCATCATGGAAATAATTTTTGACATTATCATTAAATCATTGTGGAGCTTCAGGGGGAGTTTAAGAGGGACATGACAACCAATTTGCACTATTTAAGAAGCTGGAGAGGAGTCTGTTTGCATGTGCGTGTGTGTGTGTATTTCCAGGCCTTGTTAGCTGGATAAATGATGATAGAAGATGTCATTAGTGAATCCAAATTGGAACAACTGGAAGAACAGGGTGTGTGTCAGTTCTTATATTACTTTAAAGAAATACCTGAGGCTGGGTAATTTATAAAGAAAACCGGTTTAATTGGCTCACATTTCTGCAAGCTGTACTCGAAGTAGAGTGCTGGCATCTGCTTCTGGTGAGGGCTTCAGGAAGCTTACCATCATGGTGGGAGGTGAAGCGGGAGCCAGTGCCTCACTAGTGGAGGAGCAGGGACAGGAGGAGCTACACACTTGTAAACAACCAGATCTCCTGTGAACTCACTCATTGCCATGGGGATTGGCTAAGCCATTCATGAAGGATCCACTCTGATGATCCAAATAGCTCCCAGCAGGCCTCACCTTCAACACTAGAGGTTACATTTCATCATGAGATTTGGAGGGGACAAATATTCAAACCATATCAGGGTGTTATCTACTGAGATGGGGAATTCAAGGCAAAAGCAGATTAGGAAGAGATCTGGGGAGGAAGGTGTTCAGAGTTCAGTTCTGAGCATGTTGAGCTGAAGCAGGTGGTACGCTGGCACTTGACTGTCTGATTCTGAAGTTCCAAAAAAGTGCCTGGACTGGAGCTAGGAACTTGAAATCCTAACAATAGGATTGTTAGGAGTACAATGATGAAGAGCAAGGTTTTGGAGTCAAGTAGCCTGGGACTTGACTAGCGACAACAGGGTCTACAACTTATTGTGCAACCTTAGGCAAATCTTACCCTACTGAGCCAGTTCCTGTTTTTTATGTAATATGCTTATTGTTTGTATAGGGATTTTGTGATAAGTTACTGAAAAGCTAAGATGTGCAAATAACTTAATAAATCTTATTAGTTTTGTAAATGGTAGTAATAACATTATTTATAGAGATATTATTTAAATGTAAAAGACTGATAAACTTGCCTAAGGAAAGTACAGACCAAGAAGGAGGGCAAGCCCCAATTTCTAAGGAGTTAATAGAAGAGGGTGAGTCAGAAAAGTTAGCTGAGAGGTAAATGCCAGAGAAATAGGAGAAAGGAGAGAGTGGTGTCATGGAAACTAAGAGAAGAGAAAGTTCTAGAAGGAGGAAGGAGTCAATTGAAAGCACAAATGAAGATTAAACTATCTCTTATTTAGCCACATGGAGTGAAATGCTGATCTTTCCTGAGGCAATTTCAATAGAATGGTAGGGTGTGAGATTGAATGGAGGAGGAAGAGAAGATGGTATATATCTACAACTGTTTAGAACAGCTCAAGATGCAGGATGCAGTGAGAGTTCATTCAGATGGGAGAACCTGGAACATATTTGATTTTTGAAGGCAGTGATCTGGGAGAAGAGAGTAAGAGAGAGACAGAAGAAAATTGAAAATGCATGTGGGTGAGGAAATGAGGTCAGTGAGGAGGCAAAATGGATGGAGTTGGTCTTAGAATGCAGGAGAGGAATGTCCACTGTAATTGGAGAGAGAAGACAATGAGTGCAGAGGCAGCGGGGGCTGTAGTTGTGGTGATGGAAATTGGTCTTTGTTTGGTATGGGTGGAAGTCAAAGGTGAAAAGGAGTGGCAAAGGAGGTATGAAAACAGTCACTACAGAAAGCAGAACACACCAGGAGATGCATTCTGATTCTGGGTAGATTCACTTCAAATCTTTGCTTATGCATCTGCTGTGTTGTGAGTCTTTTTCCTAGCAGGACTTAGTTGTGCAGGGCTGCCCTCGGGAGGCTTTTGTTAGACTCTCCCAGGTTTGGGATTTTCTTGGTTGAGTGTCATGCAAGAACAAAAGCACAAGGAAATGCTTGGAATTTGCAAGATTTGGTGAAACAATGGTTCTTGCACTTCTGAGCTGTGGCCAGATAGGAAAGGCTGGAGAAATATTCTGTGAAAAGACAAGTTTATTATGGGACAAAGTTGCAGAAGGCACAGTGGAAGTATTTGGAAGAAAATGAACCCGTGGAAGTCTAAGACAGAAACAGCCCAAGATAGTACAGGAAGAAAGGGGATGGGGATATGCCCACACCTTGCTTAGGGATATGACCTGTGTGAGGTTAATCCCCTTCAGAGTTCCTATAGGTGGATTTGGCTATAACTGTGTGTGTGTTTGTTATTGGGTGTTGGGATCCCAGCAATTCAGAAGCCACAGGTGAAACGAGAGGCTAAATTTATAGGTAAAGAGGTAGGTGCAGAAAGAAGCACTGTGTGATATGGGCCCATTTTCCCAGATCAAAATATTTGCTACATAGAATGAGAAAGAAAACACAGTAATTTCTATTAGAACAGGACTCTCTTCCTGGCATATGCATCACCCTTTCTCCCAGAGTGCATTGCCTGGCCAGCAGGTGCCCAATTAGCTATCGTGAATAGGAAAAATAGAGCCCCCCCGATTGTCACCATAGCTCCTAATTGCTGTGCATTCTGATTCTGGGTAGATTCACTTTAAATTCTTGCTTATCCTTCTACTAATTGCTGGTGCCTCCGATCTGCCCTCCAGATTGTGCAGTCATGGGGCTAGATGGGGTTGAATCTGGAGGATTGTTGGGAGAGGAGCAGTCTTCACTACAAACCACTCTTGAATACCCTCCCCCTCCTCTCCTCTCATCTACCTGGCCAAATCTGAACAATCAGTTAAGGCCCCTCCTAGTTCTTATCCCTTTAAAGGAGGGCTTCTGTGACAGCCTCTACTTTTAGTGTTCCATTTCATAGAGAGTCTGTGTTTTATTTAAACTATCTCTTATTTATGCAAATATAGATTTCCTCTCATTTTTCCTATTAGTGTTGTTTGTAGTGAACATTGTTGTACATACATTTGTAGGACCATACAAAGTTCTGTCAATAAGATAAACCCCAATAGAAAGTTGCTAAGTCGAAGGATATATTCATTTGATACCTAGTCAAATTGCTGTCCAAAAATTTCTACTCCGATTATAATTATAAGAATATGTTTTCTTGCATCCTTGATAACACTGGATATTAGTAAGCTTATGAATTTGTGCCACGCTGATAGGAGAAATGTGGTAGCTTGTTGTTTAATATCTTATTTGTTCAATTGAATGGGAAACTTTTCTTTGGCCACTTCTTGTGTTGTTGTTGGCTGCTGTTTTTTTAATATATTGTTCATTTTTCCATAGGGTAACTACTCATTTTATTGAGTTACACCAGTATTTTATGCATTTAGGAAATTAGTCTTCTGTCATGTATATTTTTCCAGTTTGCTACTTTTCTTGCATCAAGCAACCTGCAGGACAGTATGTTCCCATTTGTACGTGTTCCTTTTTCAAAGGTGATTGTGTGCTTACAAGTGCCTAGAAATTTTCATGAAGCATACATAATAAACTTAACATTAATTGTCAAAATGTAGGGAGAGAGGGTGATTAACTTTTCACTCTACACCAGTCAGTACTATCACTTATAAATACTCAAACTGTATTGTTTTTGTAATTATAAAGTTCATGTCTCATTCTCTCTCTCTCTCTGGATATTTTAAAAGAATGAACCAAGACCACACAGTTTGGAAACAGAGATACACAGTGGCCTTCTCCGCTTCTTCACCATCTCTCTTCTTGTTGCTTTTAAGCTCCCAAGTTGCTCGTTGGGAGCTCTTTTGAGACAGGAGAACCATAGTACAATAATTCTGTGGGCCACGCTAATGTTAATGGGTAACATTTGGGGCAAAGGTCTCCTCCGTCTCCACATCTGCAGCTTTGTACAGGCCTCACCTCTGAAATGCCTGAAAGTGTGAAGCCAGGCAAGGCCTAATGTGTATTAGCAAGACAAAGAGCCCACGAAGGGAGGAGCGGGGGATGAGCTTTAATTTACTGAAGATTTATTAGACCTCATGAAATCTGCCCGAACCACCCATTTTCTATCTCATCTGCCCACATCTAAATAGGATGGCTTTGTTAGTATGCGATGGTCATTTAGAATTATCCAGCAACAAATCTTGCTTCTTAAAAAGGCAGACCGATGGGAGCAGAACGTTTGAGAGAGTTCATGCTCTGAACACAGAACCCCAAATCTGGAAATATGGAAATGTGGGAATGTGTTGGCCCCTCTTTCTGGGCCTCCCCCTTGACTTTTGTGTTTGGTCTGAGTCCTTCAGCTTCAGCGTGGCTTGTTTACTTGAGCATATGAAGAAAGCTTGAGAGGAGAAAAGGCAAAGGTGCTTTCACAGAGCAGCCTGGATATTTTAAACCAGGGTAATTTTCAGAGCAATACGTTGAAGTTCTGCTTTTCAGATAAATTCTGCTCAAACCTTAAGACTCAATGGAGCATATCCAATAATACTTTAAAGCTCAGCTCACGAGCAGATCTCTCTGGGGCTATACAAATGTCAAAATAGAGTCTCCTTAATTTGAAGGAAAGGTGAAAATTACTGGGGCTTGGTTTTCCATTTAGCCTTAGGCTTGCAGCTCATTCATAAGGTGTTAGAAAATTCACCTGGATTTTATTACCAGAAACTTCCCCTCGGGTTGCCTAACTTTGCAGGTCTCACAAGTCTCTATTTGCCCATCTATGGAATGGGTCGATACGGAAAGCTTCATGAAAAAGTAAGAAACCTGAAAGAAATGTGAGGGCTTACTAATTTCTTTTATTATTATTATTATTATTATACTTTAAGTTCTGGGATACAGGTACAGAACATGCAGGTTTGTTACATAGGTATACATGTGCCAGGGTAGTTTGTTGCACCCATCAATGTCATCTACATTAGGTACCTCTCCTAATGCTATCCCTCCCCTAGTCCCCCACCCCCTGACTGGCCCTGGTGTGTGATGTTCCCCTCCCTGTGTCTGTGTGTTCTCATTGTTCAACTCCCACTTATGAGTGAGAACATGTGGTGTTTGGTTTTCTTCTTCCTGTCTTAGTTTGCTGAGAATGATGGTTTACAGCTTCATCCATGTCCCTGCAAAGGACATGAACTCGTCCGTTTTTATGGCTGCGTAGTATTCCATGGTGTATATGTGCCACATTTTCTTAATCCAGTCTATCATTGATGGGCATTTGGGTTGGTTCCAAGTCTTTGCTGTTGTGAATAGTGCTGCAATAAACATAGCTGTGCATGTGTCTTTATAGTAGAATGACTCATAATCCTTTGGGTTTATACCCAGTAATGGGATTGCTGGGCCAAATGGTATTTCTGGTTCTAGATCCTTGAGGAATCACCACACTGTTTTCCACAATAGTTGAACTAATTTACACTCCCACCAACAGTGTAAAAGCATTCCTGTTTCTCCACATCCTTTCCAGCATCTGTTGTTTCCTGACTTTTTAATGATCATCATTCTAACTGGCATAAGATGGTATCTCATTGTGGTTTTGATTTGTATTTATCTAATGACCAATGATGATAAGCTTTTTTTCATATGGTAGCCACATAAATGTCTTCTTTTGAGTAGAGTTTTTTCACGTCCTTCACCCACTTTTTGATGGGGTTTGTTTTTTTTCTTGTAAATTTGTTCAACTTCCTTGTAGATTCTGGATATTAGACCTTTATCAGATGGATAGATTGCAAACATTTTTTCCCATTCTGTAGGTTGCCTGTTCACTCCGATAATAGTTTCTTTTGCTGTGCAGAAGCTCCTTAGTTTAATTAGATCCCATTTGTCGATTTTGGCTTTTGTTGCAATTGCTTTTTGTGTTTTCGTCATGAAGCCTTGTCCATGCCTATGTCCTGAATGGTATTGCCTAGGTTTTCTTCTAGGATTTTTATAGTTTTAGGTCTTATTGAATCTAGCAGCATGTCAAAAACTTATCCATCACGATCAAGTTGGCTTCATCCCTGGGATGCAAGGCTGGTTCAACATATGCAAATCAATAAACATAATCCATCACATAAACATAAACAATGACAAAACCCACATGATTTTCTCAATAGATGCAGAAAAGGCCTTCGATAAAATTCATTACCCCTTCATGCTAAAAACTCTCGATAAACTCGGTATTGATGGAACGTATCTCAAGAATAAGAGCTATTTATTACAAACCCACAGCCAATATCATACTGAATGGGCAAAAGCTGGAAGCATTCCCTTTCAAAACCGGCACAAAACAAGGATGCCCTCTCTCCACTCCTGTTCAACACAGTATTGGAAGTTCTGGCCAGGGCAATCAGGTGAGAGAAAGAAATAAAGGGTATTCAAATAGGAAGAGAGGAAGTCAAATTGTCCCTGTTTGTAGATGACATGATTGTATATTTAGAAAACCTCATCGTCTCAGCCCAAAATCTCTTTAGGCTGATAAGCGACTTCAGCAAAGTCTCAGGATTCAAAATCAATATGCAAAAATCGTAAGCATTCCTGTACACCAATAATAGACAAACAGAGAGCCAAATCATGAGTGAACTCCCATTCACAATTGCTTCTAAGAGAATAAATATCTAGGAATCCAACTTACAAGGGATGTGAAGGACCTCTTCACGGAGAACTGCAAACCACTGCTCAAAGAAACAAGAGAAAACACAAACAAATGGAAAAACATTCCATGCTCATGGGTAGGAAGAATCAATATGAAAATGGCCATGCTGCCCAAAGTAATCTGTAGATTCAATGTTATTCCCATCAAGCTACCATTGACTTTCTTCACAGAATTAGAAAAAATTACTTTAAATTTCGTATGGAACCAAAAAAGAGCATGAATAGCCAAGACAATCCTAAGCAAAAAGAACAAAACTGGAGGCATCAGGCCACCTGACTTCAAACTATACTACAAGGCTACAGTAACCAAAACAGCATGGTACTGGTACCAAAACAGATATATTAGACCAATGGAACAGAACAGAGGCCTCAGAAATAATGCCACAAATCTACAACTGTCTGATCTTTGAGAAACCTGACAAAAACAAGCAATGGGGAAATGATTCCCTATTTAATAAATGGTGTTGGGAAAACTGGCTAGCCACATGCAGAAAACTGAAACTGGACCCCTTCCTTACACCTTATACAAAAATTAACTCAAGATGAATTAAAGGCTTAATAATTTCTCCCTGAGGAGGATGATCTCACTCCACTTAACTGAATGTTGGAATTTAAAGGAAGTTAAGGGAGGGCTTTGTCCACCTTAATAAAATTCTCTTCTGTGGCCATTGCTGCTGTAACGTGAAAAGAACACATTCCTAAATTTAACAAGGAGAGGGATGAATCATTCCTTCTGCTGGTCTTAAAAGTAGTAAGTAGGACTAATGAAATATAGTCAGACAAGAGGGTGGACACAGTAGGAATATCCACAATTGGGCCCTTAAAATCAACACTAGGTCAGTGGCTGAAAAGGAACATATGCAGACATGATAATATGCCAAGGGCACTGCATTCTTGACTTTTGATAAGGAATTTGGAGAAAGCAGGAAGATGGCAAAGACTCTGCTTTAAGCCATGCCTGGAAATTCTGGTGACTTTTTAGGGCCAAAAGTGAATAGCTTTAAAGCAACATTCAAGCTACTTGTTTTCCCCTCAATGTAATAATCTCTGTTTGACTGTAGGTTATAGATGTACATCAGTCTTAATCTGTCATTGCCAAAATCTCCTTGTACACAATGGGACAGTTTTCAATTAATGCAAATTAAACCACAGTTGTCTTGTCTGTAATTGTCTAAACTAGCAATGTGCCTTTTTTTGTTGAAAAGAGCCATCCAAAACTACTTGCTCTGTCTACCCCGAGGGCCCCGTGCATGTTCCATGCTTTATCTCTTTCTTGTGGCTTTTATCCACACAACATTAAAGGGACTGTCTTTCCTTTATGCAGGCAAATAAAAAGTAGATTTAGAGAACAAAGATGAAAAGAATTCATTCCACTGATGATGTACTTCAGAATCCAGCAGCCTGGTTTTCAGACATTGGCCAAGTTAAAAGTTGCACTGGGTTCCTTTACATCAGAAGTTCAGATGAAAAAATGAAATCAAGCATGTGCCCGTAAGGACTTGTAGTACATTAAAATGAAGTTATGTCATTGGCAGCTCTTGAAAAGGGATTTCCAGGCCTGCCTTTTAGCCTTGGTTAATGGGGAAGAAGAGCTCAAGAGCCACAGGTTTGCCATTTGCCCTCTCAATCTGTTTCCATTTAAAGAATATTTTCTCTGAAGCTTAAAGCAGGTAATAGAGCCTGAACTGCATCATTACCTCTAAAAGATCAACTTCCCCGCAAGCTAAGCATTTCTCACTAGGCATGTTCCATGGGAAACTTTTCAGGAGCTTGAGCCATTTTTCCCAAGCAGATAATCATCAGACAAGTCATAGTTAAAATTCCCTTAGCTCTCCAAATGAGAAACATCAGAAGAGAGAGGAGCTAAGTTCTTTCCAAAACATGCCCAATTTCAGAAGAGAACTACCTGGAAGAGAGATCATGGGTCTGTTTCAAGGTTGATTCAGGCAACTAGCTTTGTGTCAGAGGGGCCCTTTGGGGCATAATCATTGTGTACTCTCACACTCTAAACAGAACTGGAGCTGCTCCTTTAATTGTTACCAAGTAAGTTGACACACCTGGATTCAGATGACGTCTCTACGCTAGCCTCATTTTTGTCTTACACACAATTTGATTGAAACTATCTTCCTCATTATTGCCCCACACCCTCCTATACCCCCATAACCACAGGCCCTACATTCCCTTAAAGTGATTGTTAGACAATGCAGATCACTCTAGGCTTTGTTCTAATGCACATACTCTTCTACTGTACTCCTGGTCACCTCTCCTGTCCATTCAACCTGCAGTTCATTCCAGAGCCAATCTGCTCAGACAGTGCCATGTCCTCCCTTCGTACATTCCATGTGGTCTCAAGCTACAAATTAAACTCAACTATCCTTGGTTGTGAACCCCTACTCAGGCACTTACTAACCCTGGAAAGCCATGATACATTGAGACTACTACTGCTTCAGGCTGCTCCTCCAGAATCCCAGGTGACCGAGACACAGCCACCTGCCCTGAAGCCCACTGCAGTGGGTATAGCATGGATTGAGGTGCCAGAGAATTCTGGGTTTAAATCCTACATCTGTCACTTACCAGTTTCTGTGCTTTATTTTTTCCATGTGTTACACAGAATGGATAGGAATAAAAAGAAATAAAAGAGGATCTGACATACTTTGGTAGCCATCCCCCAAGATGGCCCTCAATAATCATCACCTCCTGGTGTTCACGTTCTTGTGAGGTGTCCTTCTACACTGAATCAGAGCTAGTCTTGTGAGGCCAAGACTAGCCCTCTCTTATCAAAGTAGATTATGAAGGGCATTGCAGTTTCTGCCTTGTTGTCTGGGATACAGGCCATGTCATGAAGACACTCAAGCAGCCCTATGAAAACATTCAAATGGAGAGGACCCTGAAGCCTCCTACCAAAATCCTTTACCAAAGTGTCAGCTTTGTAAGTGAGTTGCCTTGGAAAAGAATCCTCCAGCCCCAGTTAAGCCTTTGGATGACTGTAGCCCTAGCTGACATCACACTGCAATAATAAAAGAGATCCTGAGCCAGAACTACCCAGCTAAGCTGCTCCTGAACTTATGATCGCATATTACAATAAATGTTTCTCATTGTTTTAAGCCACTACGTTTTGGGATCGTTTATTATATAGCAATAAATAACTAATACACAAGTGGTGGATGCTCAGATGTTTGTTTCATTTCTTCTCGAATTAGAAAGTTGAAGTCTGCCCTTTACCTTCCCAAACATGCTGTTTCTTACATTAGCCCACTACCTCAGAATTAAAAAAATTATTCCTAGCTATATGTTGTACAGTCTCTCCTGTATAAGAATCCTTTCAGAAGGTGTGGCACATGAATCATTTTTTAAAATCTGCCTTACCTGTGTTCAGCATAACCCAAGGGTCATGGTACAATGTCTATTTCTGCAGTGAGAATCTTCTATAACAGTAAACCATTACACAGGAAGTGGGAGAAAAGGCCCAGAGACCATTTGTGGATAGAAGATACATGTTAACAGTTGTTGCATTTCAGCTATTCTCTGCTTTTGTTTCAAAAATAACTATGAAGGTCATTGAATTCTCCACTAAGTATGCCTGAAACTTTGAAGAACTGGTATTAATTATAAGACTGAAAGAAATGGATTAAGAAAAGTTCTACTCAGACTTCAGCTCATGGTTGAACTTTGAATCACAAAAACAAGAGGTCATGGAAAATGGTAGAAGGTACGTTGAATCAGGGGAGAGGTGATGAGTGAATATTGACCAAAACTTGGGGCAACTGGCCTCCTCTGTTTTCTGGTGCTGCTCCCTGGGACTATCAAAATTTGGTAGTTTTCTGCCTCTCTTCCCTCTTCTCCCCCGACCTGCTACTCCCACCTTCTAGCCCTGATGCACTTCTACAACCAGACAGAGATTGAGGATCCCACAAAACATTTGGGAATAAAGCAGAAGCAGCAAAATAGGCAACTCCTAGTGCCTACAGAGAAGAAAGGAGCTTCAAGTCAAGTGGTGGAAGAAGGGATAGGAAGGGCTGTGGTGGAGATGCCTGCTGATAATTGGCCTATGTCAGATCAGAGAAGAAGAGGACCAGGTAATGAGAAAAGAGGAAGATGTGTCCTCCTGAAGGTGCAGAGATACACTAAATCCTGTTAGAAACCGGGGGCTGGACTTGAAGCCATGCACAATAGCCTGCCTTCATACCTGTGACTTCGACAAGCAGATTCATTCATTAGGCAAGTGAAGGTAAGAAGGGTTGCAGGGCCAAATGCAAGCAGCTTATGCTGACTGGTCAGCAGAGTTCACATAACAGTTTGGACAAAAATGAAGAAAAGGGAAAATCACACCACAGACAGAAAATGGAATGGCACCTGAGGTTTTAAAGCGATGGTATGCCAAGGCAGATAATATATCTTAGATTTCAAAGCACAGGGAGCCATGGCTTCTCTGAAGCAAGAACTGAGAGTCATGAGGAGAGGAAAGGCTGACATCAAAAGGTCAACTGGCTGAAACATAAATGTCAGATTTGGAAAAGCATTGGCTACACAAGGCAAGGGGCTGATAATCTCTTATAGGAAGAGTTCACACCAATATAAAAAGAGGTCACAGGATTAATTATGTAAAGGGTATAAGTAGGCCATTTGCCAGTCATCAGAGAAAAGAAAATCTGAATATGAAGGCTGTTACTTTGGCTAATGAGATTGGCAAATATTTGAGAAGTCCACTGCAGGCCAAGGTTTGAGTAAACAAAAACTCTTACAGGTACTGCTGTTGAGAATGTAAAATATAATTTTTCTGCAGGACAACTGGCAACATGTATTTTAAAAGTATTTGTAATGTTTGTAAATTTTGACCCAAAAGTTCTAGTGCTTGAAAATTATGCTAATAAGTATAAGAGAATGGATAAATTATGGTACATCTATACAGTAGAAAATTTGAAGCCTCCTAATATTGAGAATATATTTTTGCCTACATGCTAATCTAATGGTGAAATTTAAAGCACTAGAGTACAGTGCCTTTTCACATATTGATTTTTGCATGCATAAATAGGTTCTAGAATTATATAAAAATTCTAACAGTGGGATTCTGGGGTAACAGCAATACAGGTGATTTTAGTCTTGTTCTTTCAATCCAATATTATCTAACTTTTTCTATAATCAGCACTTATTGCTTTTGCAACTGAACAAGTATTTTATATTTAGGTTTTCACTGCCTGCAATTATCTCTCTTCATTCTTCATATCTATCTTAGTGAAAATTACCTTTTACGCATTGATGTAATAAGTACTATGGAAAATAGTGCCATCAGTCAAAATGTGAAGACATAACTATGACAATTACTACTGTAAACTATGTGCAAACATCCAGTGTGAGGATCATTTCACTGATAGAAACATCTATGAGAGATTGCTAGAAATCTCTGTTTATGGAAACTGTATTTGGCTTTACGAAAAAAACTGTCATACAACTATTGACGACCTCATTCACCAATAAAGCATACTAGATGCATTATTGTACCTGCACTCTACATTTGAGATTCTTTATAGTACAGGTAAAAATCACTTTCAATAAAAGTTTTTCTAGTCAGCAGTGGTTTTCAATTTATACTCAGAAATAAGTCAAGCAAACCACATCATGCTGACATGCTCATTTATTCCTCCTGAAATAGAATGCAACTCATTTTTCCCTCTCTGTACCCCTTCCCCTGCCACTTTCTTACTCAGACATTCAAAGCTTCTTCACACAAATTTCTTTTGTTAATGTGTGAGTTCAAAATAATAGGTGGAAACAACCCTATTCTGCTGCGATTTTAGAAAACTTTGTTCTGATACTCAGAAGCCCTATATGACCTTGAACAAATCATTTAAAATTCTAAGTTTCTACATCAGAAGAACAGGAAAAATTCCTGCTCTTTTCTTCCTCACCATATTATTGTGAGGATTTAAGATAACACAAGTAAAATGCTTTGTGTTATAAACCCCAGGCAACTTTTATTGGTTTCAGGAATTTGTGCCATTTACAATGTTCTTTTTGCCTGATTAGATCTGTTAACAACGTTGCCAGTGCCTCCACCTACGGTGCTCTCACAATCCCATTGCACAGAATGAGGTGAGTCAGGGCTAGCATTCACACTGAAATCTGCAAGGATTGTAGATTCCACATTTTACCCCGGGCTACCTACCCAAGAGCCTTTAAACTCTTCCTCTTCTCCCCTGTCCTTTACAGATATCCTTAGCTGTGTCAAAGAGGCAGACTGCAAAGCCCATCACTCAAGAAACCTCTCCACATCCAGAGCTGCTGCACCTCGTTGTTTTGTTTGGTTGGATGCATTGTTAAAGGTTGATTTGTTTGCAGTTCAAACAATGGGTACCACCATCAAAAGCAGCAGATTCAAGTCAGTAAATGTTTGAGCAAGCAGGGCATTATCCAGTCAGCCTTACCTATTTGGAATTCAAGCTTGAAAGGCTACTCAGAGAATAAGCAGTTTCCTTGACACATTGAATGAAGTCCAAACCAAACAAATTCCTCACTAGGCAAGACCTGGAGTCTGACACTTTTTCTTTGATTGGGACATACAAAAAAAAAGTGTCCTCATGATTGGTACCGAAAAAATAACTGATTCCCTTCTCACTGGGCCCACCTTTTCCTAAATGTCATTTAGTTCATTTTTATCTATTTATGAACTCTTACTCCTTTTGCTGTTAAAAATGAACAACAAAATAATAATGCACCATCAAGAGGAAAACTAAATTCGCATACGTGTGCAAGTGTATAAAACCATGTTTTCAGATGGATTTTAAAATGGTCATGGAGCTCTTCTTTGAATATCAATATTCACGTGCTGTGTTTTCATAGTTTCTTGGTATTTATGTGACAGCTCTCTAATGTTTTAAAGCAATTCATTTTGTCAGGAATGTAAGTGGTTTCCAAATTTCCACCGTCCAAACCACACTGCACGGCAATGAACATTCCTATAACTAAATCTATGCTTATGTCCTTACAGTTAAATTTCCTGCACTGGAATTACTGGGTTAGGATAAGAACATTTTCAAGACTTTTGAAATATTTGCCACACTTTCCTCTAGATAAGTTGTTCCAATTTTCACCCCATTGGCCATATGTACTCTCTGAAGTATTATAATATTGAAAATATGTGTCAAATAAATGAATTCTCGATGTTTACATTTAAATATTGTTATTACTAATGAAGGGGAGCACCTTAGCACATACTGGCAACTGGGGAGCACCTTAGCACATACTGGCAAACTGGTCTTTCTGTGTTTGAGTGGGTGTGAGTTTACTGCTCATCTATCCCGGCCCATTTTTACTGGGTGATCTTTTAATTCATTTGCATGGGTCTTTGCATACTAATAATATTAGCTCTACATCTAATTGTGTTGCAGATATATTCATATGTAATTTTGAATTGCTTTTGAATTGTCATTATGGTTGTTGTGGTTTTAATGTTGTCAAATGAATGTCTTTTTCCTCATGAGTTTCCTCAACTGAGAGTCAAAGCCCCTGTTTTGGAAAAAGCGCCAGATGTGCAGGGAAGTGGTTGGCCACTTGGAGACTGTCCCAGCATTGACATGGCGGCCCCATAACCTTTGCTCTCAGGTCTGTGGTGCAGCTGTCTTTGCATGTATTGATCTGTAGCAGGAAGAGGGTCTCCAGACAGGGTTATTCCTACTCCTGCTCTTGCTGCCAGAACACTAGTGCCTCCAAATTAGAAGGTGTTGGTGGCCTTCTGCCAAGATTTTCTCTACTTATTTCCCTGGGCACTACACTTCTTTCTCACAAGAAAGAATTATTACTTAGTTTTAGTGAATTCATTAAATTTGTTGTTATCTGCACCGTGTTTTATAGAAAATTCCTCAAAGTTTGAGGCATGTCTATGACACATCTCTCTAGTTTTAGTGCGATTCAGGTTTCGTGCTATTTAACTCACCTTTGACCATGGCAGACAGGTGCCACTTCTCATGGCTCCATCTTTCCCTGGACATCATATTATAATTACGCTATCCATTATAAGTGCATTTTCCCCTTTGTTTCCTCTCTTTATATATGGCTGATATATTGGATAGATAGTGGCATTTCATTTTTTCACAGGCAATCTTACTGAAATCTTACTTTGGCACTTTCCTACTTGGCCCGTAGATTACCTGAGTGGACAATGAGAGCATCTGAAAATAATACTTTGTTGATTTTTCCGATATTTACAAGTTTTTGTTTTCGTGTATAATTGCATTTGTTGAGATATTCACAATATTGAATAATGGCTGTAATAGGAAAAATAATGAGCACCCAGTTTTTAATAGAAATGCCTCTAGTGCTAAGTAAAATGCTTATTTTACATTTTCAATGTCAACCTTGAGGTGCTACTGGTACCAGTGAGCAGGGGCCAGAAATGCATTAGATACTGCAATGTTTAACTATTGTAAATGGAAATTGTGCCAAATGTCTTCTTTTTTATTATTATTATTATACTTTAGGTTTTAGGGTACATGTGCACAATGTGCAGGTTTGTTACATATGTATACATGTGGCGTGTTGGTTTGCTGCACCCATTAACTCGTCATTTAGCATTAGGTATATCTCCTAATGCTGTCCTTCCCTCCTCCCCCCAACCCACAACAGTCGCCGGAGTGTGATGTTCCCCTTCCTGTGTCCATGAGTTCTCATTGTTCAATTCCCACCTATGAGTGAGAACATGTGATGTTTGGTTTTTTGTCCTTGCGATAGTTTACTGAGAATGATGTTTTCCAGTTTCATCCATGTCCCTACAAAGGACATGAACTCATCATTTTTTATGGCTGCATAGTATTCCATGGTGTATATGTGCCACATTTTCTTAATCCAGTCTATCGTTGTTGGACATTTGGGTTGGTTCCAAGTCTTTGCTATTGTGAATAGTGCCGCAACAAACATACATGTGCATGTGTCTTTATAGCAGCATGATTTATAGTCCTTTGGGTACATACCCAGTCATGGGATGGCTGGGTCAAGTGGTATTTCTAGTTCTAGATCCCTGAGGAATTGCCACACTGACTTCCACAATGGTTGAACTAGTTTACAGTCCCATCAACAGTGTAAAAGTGTTCCTATTTCTCCACATCCTCTCCAGCACCTGTTGTTTCCTGACTTTTTAATGATGGCCATTCTAACTGGTGTGAGATGGTATCTCATTGTGGTTTTGATTTGCATTTCTCTGATGGCCAGTGATGATGAGCATTTTTTAATGTGTTTTTTGGCTGCATAAATGTCTTGTTTTGAGAAGTGTCTGTTCATGTCCTTTGCCCACTTTTTGATGGGGTTGTTTGTTTTTTTCTTGTAAATTTGTTTGAGTTCATTGTAGATTCTGGATATTAGCCCTTTGTCAGATGAGTAGGTTGCAAAAATTTTCTCCTTATCATCAAGAGATGATCGTTAAGTCTTTAGGCATTCCTCTTCTGCTTATAAAAGATAGTATTACTAATAGATCTTCATATATTGAACTCTCCTAGCATTCCTACTCATGATGTATTATTCTTTTAAAACACTACTGAATGTAATTTTTCAGCTGGTTTGTGAAAATTTTTCATACTATACCACATACAAATTTAGTTGCACTCTTTATACACCCTCAAATCTTAACCGTACCAGTAGCCTGCATAACTCTGTATTGAGGTCATCATGTCATTTAAACAAATCTCTCAAACTGGGTTCAAGGGAAACCCAATGATAAAGCAAATATTGAATTAAAATTTTTGCAACACATTTCAGTCAACACAACAAAAACATTTGATGCAGTGCTCCTTCATGATAAAAATACTCAACTAACTGGGAGTAGAAGGAAAGTTCTTCAACCTGATAAAGAGAATCTATAAAAGATTCACAGCTAACCTCACACTTAAAAATCAGGAAAGGAGAAGAATGTCCATTCTTACCACTTCTATTTAACATTGTATTGGATAGGCTAATCAGAGCATATTAGGCAAGAAAGTGAAATAGAAGGCATCTAGATTGGAAGAGAGGAAGTAAAACTATCTCTATTTGTAGATGAAATTATTTTCCATATAAAAAACACTAAAGAATCCATTTAAATCGATTAGAACTAATACGTGAGCTCAGCAAGGTTGCAGAATACAAAATCAATACATTAAAATATAATTGTATTTCTATACAGTAGCAATGAATAAACTGAAATTGAAATTAAGAAAGTGATTCAGGCTGGGTGTAGTGGCTCATACCTCTAATCCTAGCACTTTTGGAGCCCGAGGCAGGTAGATCACATGAGGTCATGAGTTGGAGTCAAGCCTATCCAACATGGCAAAACCCCATCTCTACTAAAAGTACAAACAAACAAAAAATCAGCCAGGTGTGGTGATGCATGCCTGTAATTCCTTCTACTAGTAGGGGGGCCTGGTGCACAAGAGTCACTTGAACCCGGGAGATGGAGGTTGCAGTGAACCGAGATCATGCTGCTGCATTCCAGGCTGGGCAACAGTGAGACCCTGTCCCAAAACAAAACAAAACAAAACAAAACAAAAAAGATTAAGAAAGTGATTCAGTGTATGCATAAAATAATAAAATTCCTGAAATAAATTTAATAAAAGAAGTGCAAAAAATTGCTGAAATCTATAAAAATTGTCAAAAAATTGAAAACTAAATTAAAGACACCCCATTCTCATAAATCAGATTTGTCATTGTTAAGAGGGCAATATTTCCAAAACTGACCCACGGATTCAACACAATCTTTATCAAAATCGCAGTTGGCTTCCTTATAGAAATTGATGAACTGGCCCAAAAATTTATTTGGAAATTCAAGAGATCCAGAATAGCCAAACATATTTAAGAAAGAAAAAAGTAGAGTACTCATACTTCCCAACTTTAAAACTTACTGCAGAGCTAAAGTAATCAAGATAGTGTGGTACTGACATAAGGACATAGATCAGTGAAATAGAATGAAGAGTCAAGAAACTAACTCACATTTGTGGTTAATTGATTTTTGACAATGGCACCAAGGCAATTTAATGGGGGAAAGAAGAGTCTCTTTATCCAGCGCTGCTGGGATTACTGAATATGTAAAAGTATGAAGTTGGACCCATACCTCACACCACATACAATAATAAACCCAAAATGAATCAAAGACCTATATGTAAGAGATGAAACTACAAAACATGTAGGTGATTTAAAACAATTAGAAACCCAAAACAAGCAACAAAATAAAAAAATAAATAAACTGGGCCAGGAGTGGTGGCTCACACCTGTAATCCCAACACTTTGGGAGGCTGAGACAGGTGGATCACCTGAGGTCAGGAGTTTGAGAACAGCCTGGCCAACATAGTGAAACCCTGTCTCTACTGAAAATCCAAAAAAATTAGCCAGGAGTGGTGGTGGGCACCTGTAATCTCAGCTACTCAGGAGGCTGAGGCAGGAGAATCATTTGAACCCGGGAGGTGGAGGTTGCAGTGAATGGAGATCGTGCCACTGCACTCCAGCCTGGGCAAAAGAGTGAGACTGCATCTAAAAAGTAAATAAATAAAGAAACAAACTAGACATCATCAAAATTAAGAACTTTAATGCTTCGAAAGGCATCATGAAGAAAGCAAAAAGACAATCAGCAGAATGACAGAAAATTGCAAATCATATATGGTTGACCTTTGAACAACAAAAGGGTTAGGGGTACCAACCCTCAGCACAGTTGAAAATCCACATTCAACTCTGAATCTCCAAAAACTTAACTTCTAATAGCCTACTGTTTACCTGAAGGCTTGCTAATAACATGAACAGTTGATTAACACACATTTTATATGTTGTATGTATTATATATTGCATTCTTATAATAAAGTAAGCTAGAGAAAAGAAAATGTTATTTAAAAATCATGAGGAAGAGAAAATATAGTTATTATTAAGGGGAAGTGGATCATCATAAAGATCTTCATCCTTGTCTTCATGTAGAGTAGGCTAAGAGAAGGAGTTGGTCCTGCAGTCTCAAGGAGGGCAGAGATGGAAGGAAATCCACATGTAAGTGGACCCACATGGTTCAAACCTGGGTTGTTCAAGGGTCAACTGTATATAATAAGGAATTTGTCTCTAGAATATATAAATAATGCCTACAACACAAGGATAATAACAGATTTCAAAAAATAGAAAAAGATCTGAATAGAGATTTCTCAAAAAAGATATATGAATGGTCAATAAGCACATGAAAAGATGCTCAACCTCATTAGTAATCAGGGAAATGCAAATCAAAATCACAATCTTATACACACTAGCATGACTGTAATAAAAATATTAACAAGCGTTGGTGAGGATGTGAAGAAGTTTAAAGAAACTCTTGCATTCATTGCTGATGGTGATGTAACATCTTGCACCTGCTTTGGAAAAGAGTCTAGTAGTTCTTTAAAAGGCTAAATGTAAAGTCTTCATATGACCCAGCAATTCCACTGCTAGCTATATATACAAGAGAAATAATATCACATCTGCTATTTTATTGGCTAAAGCAAGTCAGACATAGCCAAACTCAACCTTGAGAGGGCAGTGAAAGGCATACTGCCTCGTAGCAAGAAGAAAAAAACAGGGATATTTAGTAGACCACACTGGTACCTACTATTATCTGCTCTTCTTCTCACAAAATATTCTTTCACAGAGCACACCTCTTCACAGGAAACAAAATTCAGTGCATCCACCATGGTGTCTGGAATCTCTAAGTGATATTCACAATCTCTCTATGAGGACTGAAGGTGATTCCTCTTGGTCTAGAGCCCTTTGAAATTAAAAGACAAATTTATTTCCACACATACTCAATATAAAATAGTGAAACAGGCAGAATGAGAAAAAAGAGCAATCACCACTCGATGGTAATTCTGAAATCTCCCTGGGAAATCATTGCAGAGACCTCTCTCCCCTGAGGTTATAGAACATTTCTGGATTTTTTCACTGAGCTGTCTACCGGTTTGGAGCCCTTAGAACCCTTGGAACAATTCTCTCTTCTGAGAAGTTCTCCCTTTTCTTGTCCCACTGTGACCACTTCTAAACAGGACATCAGAACACCACCCCTTGATCATAGTTGAGGTCCCAAGCTTGTTAGAAATCACTGTCTTATTCAGTGATGCAATTCTCTTCAAAACTTAGCCAACATTTCCATTTGATTAAAGTTGATAGCACCTGCCAATACTCCTTCTCAACAAACTCTTGGATTTGCTATATTGCCTTGCTTTTTTGCTCTCTGTTCTTCTTTCTCCATCTTCTTTTTAATCCTCTCTTTGACTGTCTCTCTGTTTCTTTCCCTCCTTCTCTCTCTCCCTTCCTCCCTCCCCCAGCCTTCTTTCTTTCTTGCATGGTGGCTTCCTTGTTTTCTTCTTTTCCTCCCTTCTTTCTTTGTAGTTAAGTGCAATGAATTTGTATAGATTTCCAAGTTCTTGACAATCTGGGTCACAGGCCTAACCATTCCCCAAAACTTACAAAACTCTACGCAGGTTTGTCAACCATTACTGAAATCCAGGACCAAATATACTAAAAAAGATTGGAAACATTCCAAATAAAAAAAAATCTATGAAATAGAAGTTGTAATGATGTGTCCGTTTAGGGAAGAATGACTCATAGCTTATGCAATATATTTTTAAGTAATTTTCCCTTTGCTATCTTACCAACTGGAATTCATAAAACTTAGAGTAGAATTTAATAAATAGTTTAAAGTTAAGTCCTATGCTGCTTTGAATTTGGTGAAATTTAAAATTAACTTTATTCCTTGGATTTTATTCCCATTAAACCTCTCTAAACATATTTAAGCTTCTCCCAGGCTTTAGATGAAGACAAGAAATCTTAATGTAATCCATAAAACCTTCCTTGGCTGAACTCACGTTTCTTGTCGTATCTCAATCCACACTTTCTTACATGCTATTTCTGTAATCTAGCCACAGTGTCTTTTTTAGTTGCACAAACATGACATGTTCCATCTGAACTCAGGATGTATACATGACAGTCCCTCTACCTGAACCTCTCTATCTTCTTCCTCAAATCCTTTCCTTAGCTTCCTTGAGTTTTCTTCCTTGAGCTCCCCGTGTTAAGTGGCACATTTTGAAGCTGTCTTTTCTGACCTGCCTGTTACGGCCCACTCCTCCCTTCTATGCCATCACTAATACCTTCCACTACTCTTTCAGATTACTCATGGGCATTGTAAGTTCTTATTTATTTGTGGGCTTGTTTGCTTAGCATAATCTCTGCAACCAGATTCTAAACTTTGCAAAGGAAGAGATCATACTTTATTCTGTATCCCAGATACTTAGAAGAGTTTATGGTTCACAATAGGCACTTAAAGATTTGTTAAAGCAGAAACCTGGGTCATTTCACAACATAAGAAACAATCAATGATTTTAATTTTTCTAAATTTTAGTATCTGGCATTGTAGAAATAAAACAGATTTGATTATTTTCAGTTATTAATTTAGCCATTTGGGGCTTTATTTTGTTTTTATTGCTTTAGCCTATACAAAGGGTAAATACCTAGCATGATAAATATTTTCTTGAATTTAGTAATAAAATATCTTCTTGATATTTTGCTTGTGAATCTTTTACCCACTGAACAGGTATTGTGATGTCTTATTGACTCAAATTATTATTTTTCAAAAATTTGTATCATTTAACGAGTTTTATAAGGTAGGAAAATATACAAATTTTTCATTTTGACTTGAATTCTCATAAATATTTAGTCCTATTCTTGATTTTGCTTCTTTACAAATGTATATTTATTCATAAAAAAATACATATAACTGTCCTTCACTTCAGAAACGAAACTACTTGTTGGTAGAACTCTGACGAAAAGAAAAGGGAAAGGAAAATATTTAAAGGAAAGTTCGGATGCAGCTGGAATAGCCATAAATTGGAAGCCAAAATCCTTACAGCTGATTCTTGAAAAATCGTTCTAATCTATGAGACTTAAATTACTACATGTAGCATTTTTTAAAAATTTTGTCAACACTTTTTGGACACTTTTCTACTCATTTTATGGTAGATAGTTGTCATAAGATTTGATAAGAAGAATAGGTTTTTTTAAAAAGTGTGTTCCTCTTTGCCTGCTCTACGTAAGTATTGATATGCCAGCCAAAGCCACCAGATAGCAGAAAACCATAAACTATGACTCCGGGTTCATATGCCACAAATGAGAAAATGCATGTGATAGCGTGTGCCTGGTGTTGACACATAATTGGCACTCTGAGTTGTACATTCGCTTCTACCCTCAGTTGGGGATGGGAATGGAAGCAAATTGACCTCCATTCATAGAGCTACAAACAAATTCTCTCCAGGATTTATGTCTTTGCACCAACCCTTTCCCCAGTCACGTTCTGCCTCATGTCTAACTTCGCAGCCTTGCATGCTTTACCTACTCATCGTTCCCATTGAATGCATTTTGGTGCCATAATATAATCTCATTAATTATCGCTAAATCAGATACGAACCTTTAGCTTTAAGAGTCACATTGCCATAAGGTAAATTTTGGGAAAAGTGCTGTGTAACAAAACTGTATGCTCAACTGTCAGCATAAACCTTGACCTAGGTTCTGGCCAGATGGCAGTGAGGACCTGACACCCGACTATTTCGGTCCTCCAATAAAAAGGATAATAAAATGAATGTGTGGTGAGAAAAATGCTTTTATGGAAACTTGTGTAATTCAAACTTTTTGGTGGTGGTTTAACATCAGATTTTACAACAGGCTAGTTAAATAGTTGGCTGAATTTTTTAAAGGTCTGGGGAATTTAATGGCAGAATGTATACTCTTTGTAGTTTTGTCAGTTCAGAGAAGTAGGCAGGCAGATACGATATTTCGGATTCAAGTTGCTCGACTGTGGGACCTATGGCTTTCTTTCTCTGTATAATCTTCAAGTTTGTGATCTGCTCTGCCTTAAACAAAGAGCGAGATGAGTAGCACATTGTTAGGATGTGCTGCTGGCTTTCTGAGAGAGGAATTAGTCCTGAGTCCTCCATACACTGGCTGGGTCATTTGCAGTAATAAATTTGGACAGACTTATACTATCATCTGCAAATGGGATTGTCTGTGAACAGAATGAGGCTGAAATCCACGATCCTCATTGTTCAGTGTCAAAACCAACGGAGCTTCTTTTTTTTTTTTTTTTGAGATGGAGTTTCACTCATTGCCCAGGCTGGAGTGCAATGGCTTAATCTCAGCTCACCACAACCTCCGCCTCCCAGGTTCAAGTGATTCTCCTGCTTCAGCCTCCCAAGTAGCTGAGATTACAGGCATGTGCCACCACACCCAGCTAATTTTTGTATTTTTAGTAGAGACGAGGTTTCTCCATGTTGGTCAGGCTGGTCTCAAACTCCCAACCTCAGGTGATCTGTCCGCCTCGGCCTCCCAAAGTGCTGGGATTACAGGCGTGAGCCATCGCACCTGGCCCAAAACAAGCTGAGCTTCTTAAAGACAACCTTTATGAGTGATTAGCTCAGAGGGCCTCTTCCTGGGTCCCTCAGAGAGTCCTTAGTCCCTTTCTTGGACAATAAAAAGGAGAGCACGAGAGGATGTTTTACCATATCTTTCTCAGAAAAGGGTGAGCATTTAGCAATCCAGATAAAAATATTCATAAGATAAAGACCATATCTATACCCTGTGGTTATCATTACTAGAACATCACTTCTGGGTTAAAGAGAAAAAAGAAATAGAATAATGGTCTGGCTAAAGAGAAAAAAAGAAATAGTATAATGGTCCTTAAAATAAATGAGGTAATTTTCTTTATGTCTAGCATTCTACAACAAACATTTTTCATTGCACCGTATTTCTGTGTTCTTTCTTGCTTCAGTAACTTGGTGCAACTACAAGATTACTGTTTGTAGCTCTGTGAACTAGGTAATTCCAGTTTAGAAAACAAAGAATGACGCATCACATTTAGAGACAATGCTACTGTCTACTTTTAGAGAAGTAGAATTTATGCTTTAAGTTAATTATTCTGAAGTGGAGAGATTGATCTCTTGTTTCTTTGTAGTCTCATAATTTTTTGTTAAAAAATGAACATTTTTAATAATAACACGTGAAAACTCTGGAAATCAGATTTTACCCCTTCTACAGAGTTTGCTATTTATGCTGTTCATTGTTCCTGTTGCTTATTGGTTTAGTGACCTCTCTGAACTAACTCTTCAAAGTCTGTATTCTTTGTTGTGTGTGGCCATTCAAATCTGTGTTTGGTTAGCTTAGTAGTCAGTTAATGATTGGACTGACATTTTTTTTTAATGTCGGTAACAAGTAAGTCTCCCAGTCTTTGTTGAGAAACTGTGTGTTGGGGCACGCCATTAACACTCAGCCATGCAATTTTGACAGCCCTGCCTTAGTCTTCACTTTTTGCTAATGCAGAGCCTCAAGGTCAGCCAGAGGTGAGGATTTAAGGCCTTGGGCCTTTCTAAGCATGTGTACAGCCCTGGGTTTACACACAGCCCTGCATGTGCACATGGCCTTCCAGAGTCCCAGAATATGTTGGAGCTTTTCAAAGCCCCCTGGGTGTCTCATACCCCAGCTTTTCCTTTTAAGTTTTCTGCCAACCCATTGTTTGTCCAAACAGTATCCATTTCTTCAGGCAGCTGTGATGTTTAACAATTAATTCTGATTGATTTTGGCAAACACCCTAAGTCTGTTCACATTAAGTGACCTTGAGGTTAGTGCAAGAAAGATAAACCTGGTGAGTGAGGTCTTCCGGGAAACCACCAGACAGGTCAAATAATAATTCTCAGAAACTGGGACTCTGAAGGAGTTCCTACTGCATTCTACTCCTTCCTGGGGCTGTGATTGTGAACTATTGATTTTGTCCTATGTGGAACTACAGGCAATCTCAAGAGGAGAGGAGGGAATGGGACTACATATTAAAATATAATAACACAAACCTCATTGTTTTTACCAAGACTTTCTTTGTGTGTGTGTGTGTGTGTGTGTGTGTGTGTGTGTGTGTGTGTGAGAGAGACTCTCTTTGGATTGCTGTAAGCAAGCCTTTGGCTAATTTCCAGAGTTTTGAAAAAATTGATTCTGAGCATTTTTGCCAGTTTTCTTATTGCTTTTATGAGTGAGACGGTTTTCAGAGGTCCTTACTTCTCCATTCCCATTGACTTTACTTAGTATTTTGATCATTTTTAGGTTTTCTTATTATTATTACTGAGCTGTAAATATTCTATAAATTCTGGGTCAAAGCCCTTTGCAGATATATGAGTTGTGAATATTTTCTCTAAGAGTATGGCTTGCTTTTTAATTCTCTTGGGTGTGTCATTTAAACAACAAAAGTTTTCTCATTTATGGTCAATAATTTTGTATCCTAGAAAATCCTTTCTGGTCCCAGGTTTGCAAGAGTTCCTCCTATCTGTGTTTCTGGGAATGTTACAGTTTTTGCTTTTACATTTAGGTCTGTGATTCACTTCAAGTAATTTTGTAAGATGTGAGGTAGAAGGCATGGCTTATCCTTTTTAAAATAGATATCCAGTTGTTCTAACACCATTTTTAAAAGCCAAAAATCAATAACATTGAGAATAAAATACCTGGGAATAAATTTAACCAAAATGGTAAAAGACTTGTACATTGACAAATAAAAAACTTCGCTGAAAAAAAAATTAAATAAGACCAAAATAAATGGAAAGATACCCCAATGTTGACAGATAGGAAGACTTAACACAGTTGAGATGTCAGTATTACTCAAAGCAACCTATAGATTAATGCAGTCTCTTTATTTGTTTGTTTATTTATTTATTTATTTATTTTGAGATGGGGTCTGACTCTGTTGCCCAGGCTGGAGTGCAGTGGCTCAATCTCAGCTCGCTGCAACCTCCATCTCCTGGGTTCAAGTGATTCTCCTGCCTCAGCCCCCCGAATAGCTGGGATTACAGGCACCTGCCACTACGCCAAGCTGATTTTTGTATTTTTAATAGGGACGGGGTTTCACCGTCTTGGCCAGGCTGGTCTCAAACTCCTGACCTCATTATCCACCCACCTTGGCCTCCGAAAGTGCTGGGATTACAGGCATGAGCCACCCCACCCAGCCGTTAATGCAATCTCTAGCAATAGTTTTTTGCAGAGATGGAAAAGACAATCCTCATATACATACAGAATTACAAGGGGTGCTTTATAGCCAAACAGTCTCGAAAAGGAACAAAATTAAAGTGCTTACACTTTTCAACATCAAAGCTTATTAAAAAGCTTTACATTCATCAAAACAGTGTGGAACTGGTTTAAAGATAGACAAGGAGAAAAATGGAATAGATTAAAAATCCAGAAATAAACACACATATCAATGGGCAACCGATTTTTCAACAAGGGTGCCAAGACAAACAAATGGGAAAAGAATAATATCTTCAAAAGTCAGTGCTAGGACATTTGGATTTCTATGTGCAAAAAATAAAATAAAATAAAATTAGATGCCTACCTCAACATCATAAATAAAAATTAACTCAAAATGGATGAATGACCTAAATTTAAAAAGCTAAAATCATAAAATTCTTGGAAGACAGCATAGAAGTAAATCTTCATGATCTTGGATTTGGTGATGGATTCTTGGATATGACATTAAAAGCACAGACAACAAAAGAAATATGGATAAATTTAACCTCATCAAAGTTAAAAACTTTTGTGTATCAAAAGTCATTATCAAGAAAGTGATAAGACAACCTACAGAATGGAAGAGTATATTTTCAAGTCATTCATATGATGAGGGAATTATGTCTAAAATATATAAAGGACACTTACAACTCAATAATAAAGAGGTAAATAACCCAAATAAAAAATAAGCAACACATGGGAATAAAAATTTTTCAAAGAAAATTCTCGAATGACCAAAAAAGACAAGAAAAAGTGTTCAACATCATAGGTCATCAGAGAAATGCATATCAAAACCACAATGAGATAGCCCTTCACACTGGTAAGAATGGCTGTAATTGAAAAGTCAGATGATAACATGTGTAGGTGAGAATGTGGAGAAATTGAAACCCTCATGCAATGCTGGTGGGAATATAAAATGGTCCAGCCACTGTGGAAAACAGTTCCGCAGTTCCTCAAAAGGCTAAACACATAATGTCATATGATCTAGCAAATCAACTCCTAGGTATATACTCAGTATTTTTGAAAGGAGGGACTTGAATGGATGCATGTATGCCCATGTTAATTGCAGCATTATTCACAATAGCCAAAAGGTAGAAACAACCCAGGTGATCAACACATGAATGGATAAACAAAATGTGATCTCTGCATATAATGGAAGATTATTATATTTTATAAAAAGAAAGTTCTGAAACATGCTACAACATGCATAAACTTTGACAACATTATGCCAAGTGAAATAAACAAAACACAAAAGGAAAATTATTGTATGGTTCTACTTACATGAACTATCTAGAATAGTAGATTAGAGGCTGTGAAGAAGCTGGGGTTGAAGGGAAGTGAGGCGTTATTGCTTGATTGTGACAGACTTATTGTGTGTAGGTGATTAAAAAGTTTTTATGTAGGTAGTGATGATGACTACAAGGGTTGTGAATATAATTAATGCCACTAAATTGTACACTTAAGAATGGTTAAAATGGCAAATCTTGTTATATATTACTATAATTTTTAAAAGTTAATAATGTGATATAGCACAATCATTGAATTGTATACTTTTAAGTGGGTGGATTTTATGGTATGAATTATATTTCAATAAAGCTGTTAACAAATTATAAAATATGGATTTTTGTCATGTCAAAGATGAAAACAAACTACATTGAAATGTGTCAAGTTATTTAATTCTATAAGTGAAAGTCTGTTTCTGGATTCTAGTTCCAATTTTCTGTATTTCTATTACTCCAACATTTTTTGTTGAATATTATTGCTAAAGATTTTTTCATTTTACCAATATTTGTAATAAATCAACCTTTGCCTTTGTTGTTTTATTTTTTTTTTTTTTTTTTTTTTTTTGAGATAGATTCACTCTTGTCACCCAGGCTGGAGTGCAGTGGCGTGATCTCAGCTTATTTCAATGTCTGCCTCCCGGGTTCAAGCAATCCTCCTGCCTCAGCCTCCCGAGTAGCTGGGATTACAGGCACCCATCACCATGCCTAGCTAATTTTTGCATTTTTAGTAGAGACAAGGTTTCACCATGTTGGCCAGGCTGGCCTTGAACTCCTGACCTCAGGTGATCTGCCCACCTTGGCCTCCCAAAGTGCTGGGATTACAGGCATGAGCCACTGCACCTGGCTGTTTTCTTTATTTTTCATCTGAGATTATTTGGGTTTTGCTTGCTCAGTTGTTTAAGTTACTTACAGATTCTGGATATTAGAATTATGTCAGGTACATAGTTTGTGAATATTTTCTCCCATTCTGTGGTTGTCTGTTTACTCTATTGGTAGATTGTTTTTTCCCTGTGCTCCAACTCATCAATTTTTGTATTCATTGCAATTGCTTTTGAGGATTTAGTCATAAATTCCTTCCCAAGGCTAATATCCAGAATGATGTTTCCTAAGCTTTCTTCTAGGATTCTGATAGTTTGAGGTCTTACATTTAAATCTTTAATCCATCTTGCATTAATTTTTATATATGGTGAAAGGTAGGATCTAGTTTAATTCTTCTGTATATGGCTAGCCAGCTGTCACAGCACCATTTATTGAATAGAAAGTCCTTTCCTTGTTTTCAATTTTTTTTATTTTGTCAAAGATCAGATGGCTATAGATGTGTGTGTGGCTTTATTTCCGGGTTCTCTATTCTGTTCCATTAGTCTGTCTGTCTTTGTACCAATACAATGCTATTTTGGTTACTGCAGCCTAATAGTCTAGTTTGAAGTTGCGTAATGGTTTGAAGTCAGGTAATGTGATGTCTCCAGCTTTGTTCTCTTTGCTTAGCATTTCTTTGGCTATTCAGGCTCTTTTTGGCTCCATATGAATTTTAGGATCGAATTTTCTAGTACTTTGAAAAATCACATTGGTAGTTTGGTAGGAATAGCATTAAAGCTGTAGATTGCTTTGGGCAGTATGGCCATTTTAACAATATTAGTTCTTCCAATTCAGAAGCATGAAATGTTTTCCCATTTTTTGTGTCACCTATGATTTTTCCATCAGTGTTTCATAGTTCTCCTTGCAGAGATCTTTTACCTCCTGGGTTGGATGCATTTCTAGGTATTTTATTTTTTGTGGCTATTATAAATGGGATTGCATTCTTGATTTGGCTCTCAGCTTGAATGTTATTGGTGTATAGAAATGCTACTGATTTTTGTACATTAATTTTGTAATCTGAAACTTTACTGAAGTCAATTATCAGATTCAGGAGCCCTTTGGTGGAGTCTTTAGGTTCCTTTTAGGTATAGAATCATATTGTCTATGAAGAGAGATAGTTTGACTTCTTCCTTTCCTATTTGTATGTCTTTTATTTCTTTCTCTTGCCTGATGGCTCTGGATAGCACTTCCAGTACTGTGTTGAGTAGGAATGGTGAGAGTGGCATTCTTGTCTTGTTCCAGTTCTCAAGGGGAATGCTTCCAGCTTTTGCCTATTCAATATGATTTTGGCTGTGGGTTTTGTCATAGATGGCTCTTATTATTTAGGTACTTTCAATGCCTGGTTTCTTGAGTTTTTATTGTGAAGAGATGCTGGATTTTATCAAAAACTTCTTTATCTTTTGAGTAATCACGTTTTTAGTTTTTAATTCTATTTATGTAATGAATCACATATATTGATATGTTGAATCAATCTCGTATCCCTGGAATGAAGTTTACTTGATCATGGTGAATTAACTGTTTATGTTTTGTTGAATTTGGTTTACTAGTATTTTGTGGAAGATTTGTATGTCTACTTCATGAGGGAATATTGGCCTGTAGTTCTGTTTTTTCGCTGTATCTTTGTCAGGTTTATGGTATTAGGGTGATGCTGACCTTGTAAAATGAGTTAGGGAGGAGTCCCTCCTCCTCCTCCTCCCCCTCCTCCTCCTCCTCCTCCTTGAGTTTTTGGAATAATTTCAGAAGAATTGGTACCAGCTTATCTTTGTGTGTCTGGTAGAATTCAGCTATGAATCCATCTGGTCCAGGTGTTGTTGTTGTTGTTGTTGTTGTTGTTGGGAGATTTTTTTTTCATTATTACTGATTGACTTTCAGAATTTTATATTGGCCAGTTCAGAGTTACAATTTCTTCCTGATTCAATCTTGGGAGATTTTGTGTTTCCAGGAATTTGTCAAATTCCTCTAGATTTCATATGTATGGCATAGAGGTGTTTATTATAGTCTCTTAGGATCATTTGTATTTCTGTAGGATCAATTGTAATGTCACCTTTGTTGTTTCTGATGGTGCTCATTTGAATCTTCTCTCTCTCTCTCTCTCCCTCTGTCTTTGGTTAATTAGCTAGCAGTGTGTTGATCTTGTTTTCCCTTTCAAATAACCAATTTTTTGTTTCCTTGATTCGTTGTGTGGATTTTTGGATCTCAAGTTCATTCAGTTCTGCTCTGATTTTAGTTATTTTCTTCTGCTAGCTTTGGGGTTAGTATTGTCTTATTTTTCTAGTTCTTCTAAATGTGATGTTAGATCATTAATTTGAGATTTTTCTAACTTTTTGAGGTAGACATTTAGCACTACAAGCTTTACTCTTAATACTGTTTTTCCTGTATCCCAGATATTTTGATATGTTTGTCTCTGTTTTCATTTATTTCAAAGAATTTTTGATATCTGACTTAATTTTGTTTTTTGTTGCTTTATAGGGTCTGTGGTTGCTTTATAGGGTCTGTGGGCTATGTACTTAAGTGTGTTTCTGTAGCAGATGTATTAGTATGTTCTCATGCTGCTATGAAGAAACACCTGAGACTGGGTAATTTATAAAGGAAAGAGGTTTAATTGACTCACCATTCCACAGGGCTGGGGAGGCCTCAGGAAACTTAGAATCAGAATGGAAGGGGAAGCAACACATCCTTCTTCACATGGCAGTAAGAGAAAGAAATGCCAAGGAAAGGGGGAAAGGCCCCTTATAAAACCATCAGATCTTGTGAGATCTCACTCACTATCCTGAGAACACCAGCAGGGGGTAACTGCGACCATGATTCAATTACTTCCCACTGCGTCCCTCCCACTACATGTGGGGATTATGGAAACTACAATTCAAGATGAGATTTGGGTGGGAACACAGCCAAACCATATCATTTCACCCCAGCCCCTCCAAAATTTCATGTCCTCAGATTTCAAAACACAATCATGCCTTTCCAACAGTTCCCCAAAGTCTTAACTCATTCCGGCATTAACCCAAAAGTCCAAGTCCAAGGTCACATCTGACACGAGGCAAGTCCCTTCCGCCTATGAGCCTTAAAGTTCCAAAATGAATCTCCTTTGTCTTCATGTCTCACATCCAGGTCACACTGATGCAAGAGGTGGGGCTCCATGGCTTTGGGCAGCTCCACTCCTGTGGTTTTGCGGTGTGTAGCCCCACTCCCAGCTGCTTTCATGAGCTAGCATTGAGTGCCTGCTGCTTTTCCAGGTACACAGTGCAAGCTGTTGGTGGATCTACCATTCTGGTGTCTGGAAGATGGTGGCCTTTTTCTCAAAGCTCCACTAGGCAATGCCCCAGTGGGGACTCTGTGGGGGCTCCAATCCCACATTTCCCTTCCACACTGCCCTAGCAGATGTTCTCCATGAGGGCTCTGCCCCTGCAGCAAACATCTGCCTGGAGATCCCAGTATTTCCATACATCCTCTGAAATCTAGGTGGAGGTTCTCAAACCTCAATTCTTGATTTCTGCGCACCCCTGGGTTCAACACCACTTGGAAGTGGCCAAGGGTTGGATGCAAGGCACCATGTCCCAAGGCAGCACAAAGCAGGGGGGGGGGTCCTGTACCCAGCCCAAGAAACTATTTTTCCTCCTAGGCCTCTGGGCCTGTGATGGAAGGGGCTGCCATGAAGGTCTCTGATGTGCCCTGGAGACATTTTCCCCATTGCCTTGGTGATTAACATTCAGCTCCTCATTACCTAAGCAAATTTCTGCAGCCAGATTGAATTATTCCCCAGAAAATGGGTTTTTTCTTTTCAATTGCATTGTCAGGCTGCAAATTTTCCAAACTTTTATGCTTTGCTTCCTCTTGAATGCTTTGCTGCTTAGAAATTTCTTCCACCAGATACCCTAAATCATCTCTCTCAAGTTCAAGTTCCACAGATCTCTAGGGCAGAGACAAAATGGCACCAGTCTCCTTGCTAAAGCACAACAAGAATCACCTTTATTCCAGTTCCCAAAAAGTTCCTCATCTCCATCTGAGACCATCTAGGTCTGGACTTCATTGTCCACATTACTATCAGCATTTTGGTAAAAGCCATTCAAAAAGTCTCTAGGAAGTTCCAAACTTTCCCACATCTTCCTGTCTTCTGAGCCTTCCAAGTCTCTAGGAAGTTCCAAACTTTCCCACGTTTTCCTGTCTTCTTCTGAGCCCTCCAAACTGTTCCAACCTCTGACTGTTACCAAATTCCAAAGTTGCTTCCACATTTTTGGGTATCCTTATAGCAGCACCCCACTCTAACAGTACCCATTTACTGTATTAGTCCGTTCTCATGCTTCTATGAAGAAATATCTGAAACTGGGTAATTTATAAAGGAAAGAGGTTTAATTGACGCACAGTTCCACAGGGCTGGGGAGGGCTCAGGAAACTTACAATCATGGTGGAAGGGGAAGCAACACATCCTTCTTCACATGGTGGCAAGAGAGAGAAGTGCCAATCAAAGTGGGGAAAGCTCCTTATAAAACCATAGGATCTCGTGAGAACTCACAAGAACAGCAGCATGAGGGTAACTGCCCCCATGATTCAATTACCTCCAACCAGGTCCCTCCACAACAAGTGGAGATTATGGGAACTACAATTCAAGATGATATTTGGGTGAGAACATAGCCAAACCATATCAGCAGGTATTGCTTTTTCTTTTCCATGTTTAGAACTCCCTTAAAGATTTCTTGTAAAGCTGGTCTGGTAATGAATCCTCTTAGCTCTTGCTTGTCTGGAAAAGATATTCTTTCTCCTTCACTGATGAAGCTTAGTTCATCAGGATACGAAATTCTTGGTTAGAATTTCTTGTCTTTAAAAATGATGAAAATAGGCCCCCAATCTCTTCTGGCTTGTAAGGTTTCTGCTGAGAAGTCTGCTGTTAGCCTGATGGAATTCCCTTAGTACCTGATCTGATCTTTTTCTCTAGCTACCAGTATTTTTTTTTTCTTTAGCATTGACTTTGGACACTGTTGAATATAGTGGTGTTCATTTCATGCAGTATTTCACAGGTATTCTCTAGATTTCTTGTATCTGGATACCTACTTCTCTAGCAAGATTAGGAAAAATTTCTTGAAATATTTACTTAAGAGTGATTTCCAGATTGTATACTTTTTCTCCTTCTCTCAGGAATGCCAGTAATTCATAGGTTTGGTCACTTTCCATAGTTTTATATTTCTCAATGACTTTGTTAATTTTTTAAAAAATTTGTTTTTCTTTATTTTTGTCTAACTGGGTTAATTCAAAAGACCAGTCTTGAAGCTCTGAAATTCTTTCTTCTAATTGATCCAGTCTATTCATACAGTTTTCAATTGTATTTTAAAATTCCTTAAGTAAGTTTTTCAATTCCAAAAGTTCTGATTGATTTTGATTGAAGATATTTATCTCTTTCTTCATTCCTTAGGCTGCTTCAGAAGTTCCTTTGTGTTAATTTTTAACCTTGATTTGCATCTTGTTGAGCTTCCTTACAATCCATGCTTTGAATTCTTTATTTGTTATTTCTGAGTTTCCGTTTTGGTTAGGAATTATTGCTGGAGAGCTAGTGTGATCCTTTGGGTCATATCGCCACTTTCAGATTTTTCATGGTGCCAGAATTCGTATGCTGGTTCCTTCTCATCAGGAGAAGCTGGCACTTCTAATTTTTGTAATTATTTTCATATGGGTAGATTTTTTTCTTTTTCTTTCTTTCCCTATAATAGTATTGCTTTTTTCTTTCCTTTTTCCTCTTCCCCTTTCCTAAAGAATGTGATTGTAGAGAATGCTGGGTAGGTGTTTTGGCTTTGCTTCTATAGCCCTATGCACTCAAGTCAGCAGGTTTTATATTGGGCTGTGCAGTTCAACATAAAAGCCAGTAGATGGCACTTATAGGTAAGAGCTGGTTGCAGTCAACACTGCTGGGTATATACTTGATCTTTGTTTACTGGGAGAAGCTTTCTGTTGCCCCAGGCAAAGAGCTGATGCAAGGAGTGCACAGTGGTATGAGCTCACTGCTAAGCCCCTGGCTGGTGGGGACCAATATGGACAGGGCTGGTCCTGTAGGTTGGCCTACAGGTCTGCTGATGGTAAGCACAAATGGAGGATCTAGTGGGTGGCCACCAAGCACCAAAAGGTGTGCCTAGGTGTGGAGTTGGGAAAACTCCTTGGTCCCAAGTTCTCTGCATGGGGATGGGGTGTAGCCTAAACTTTTAATCCGGGGGAGTGGGTCCTCCAAATGCTTGGAGATCTGCCTGAGTATGGAGTGGAGAGGGCCCTTCTGCACCAAAATCTATGCACAGGAGGGGTGGGGCAATTCAGGCTGATGATTCAGATGAGCAGCTTCTCTGAATGATTGGAAATCTGCCTTGGCGTCAAGCAGAGCGCACCTTACTGCATCACGATCTTAGAGAAGCAGACAGGGGCACCCAGTATGGCATACACAGACCAGTTCCAGGTTGCCAACCTAACTCTGCAAGTCTCATCGCCCGGGAAAGACCTATAGCTATAGCAGCTTTCTTCCTGCCCCTGTAATGAGGGAGAGCACAATCCAGTGCCTACTGCTGAGGTGCTTTCCATTGTTCTGGCTGAGGAGGACCCTACCTAGCTTCAGAGCCGACAATCCAGTCTCTGGGCTGAGACCAAATTGTCCGCATGGCCACGTTACCAGGTCATCAAAGGGAATGGGTGACTTTGTATGCACCCAGATTAACAAGGGCATTCTGCTGTCTGTTTCAGGCCCGGGAAAATGTCTACAGCTTTCCCAATGTCTTTCCCTCATGGCATTTCCAAGCCTCTCCCCAAGTTCACTCCAGGGCACGGGAGAAGAAGAGTGCTCTCCTTCAGTCTGGGTTGCTCGGATGCCCAGTGAAAAGGTTGGGGAGTGGAATGAGGGAGGCTCTCTGCCTCTCTCATATACTGGGGATGCATTCCCTTTTATTAGCCAGATGCCATCACGAGACTGTTTGCCCACATTCTCCTCACTGGATTCTGGAGTGACCTTCCTGATTCCTGTGGATTCCCATTTTCCTTCTGGAATTGCAGCTCACAGAACTGATCTTTATGCACTTTCTTGCTATTTCCAAGTGGCTGAGGCATGCTAAAAGCCTCTAATTCACCATTTTGGAAAAAAGATCACTTTTTTCCTAATGTAGGACTTTAAAGCTATATATTTTTCTCTTAGCATTGCTAAGTGCCATTCTACAAATTTTGGTATGTTGTATTCTCATTATCATTTGGTTAAAAATGTGTTTAATTTCATTTTTCTAGTATTATAATTTCCTTTTCAGTCTATGAATTATTTAGAAGTTTTTTATCTAATGCTCAATATTGTGGATTTTGAAATATTTTATTATTCTAATTTAATTCTATCAGGATCAGATAATCTGAAATATTTCAATTTCTTGACATTTATTGAGACATTTTATAGTCCAGTATGTGGCATATCTTGATGAATATTCCACGTTTGCTGAAAATAGTGTTTTTCACTGTAGTTTTCGTATGTAGGATACTGTAAGTACCAATTTAGGCTCCTGAATTCTCATTTTGCTACTTGTTCTTAATAAATTACTGAGAAAGTGGTGTAAAGCTATGATTATAGATATGATTATTTTCCTTTTAGTCATGTCACTTTTTGCTTCATGAATTTTTGTTCCCTGTCATTAGTTGCATATATATATATATACACACACACATGCACACACATACATACACACATATTTAGGATTATTCTAAATATATATGTTCATATTTAGTATTATTCCTATATATAGGTTTATATTTAGGATTATTCTAAATATGTACGTATTTGGAATTCTGCTAAATATATATACTTTGCATAATTATATATGTTTAGCATAATTCTAAATATATATTTCATTTTTCTAATTATATATATTTAGAATTATTGGGCTTAATTATTTCAAAGCATATCTTTTACATGCCTTTTCTTTTCAGTTTATCTGTATCTTTATAACTAAAATTTGCAGTTCCTAGTTTGTAGACAGATTCTAATTTGGTGTTTCCTTTTTATCCACTTAGTCAATATCTGCCTTTTAACTATGGGCATTTAGTACATTTATACTTAATGTAGCAACTGATGTGTTTGGGTTTAAGTCTGTCATCTTGCTATGTATTTTTTTTGTATCTTCTGTTGTAATTTCTTGTTTTTGTTGGTTTTCTCTTTTCCTGTTTTCTGTTGAATTAATTCAATAAGTTTTAGTGTTAAATTACAATTCCTTTATTGCCTCCTAGGCACGCCTCTTTGTTGTGTTTTAGCTAGGCATTGTTATCTTACAGTCTATTTAGAATTAATATTGTATGTTTTCACAGTTTATTCCTGATTCTTCACACCTCCTGCTTTATTCTTTTTTATTCTCAGTTCAGACCAGATACTCCCTACTTTTTGCTTTTCGTTGTTACTTTACAAATGTAATATATTTACAACAGTACAATTGCATTTACTCATTCCTTCATCCTTTATGCAATTGTTATCTTTTATGTATATTATAACCTTATCTCAGTGTATTTAATCAGTTGGTTATTTAAGAAAATTATGAGAAAATGATATTTTATATTTTTCTAACTATGAATATTTACCAGTGCTTTCCATTCTGGATAGATCCAGGTTTCAATTTAATATCATTTTCCTTTAGCCTGAAAGACATAGTTTAGCATCTCTTAGCAAGTTTGCTTACAATATGTTCTGTTTTCACTTACCTAAAGAAATCTTCATTTTGCTTGCGTATTTTCTGGATATAAAATTCTAGGTTGATAATTATTTTCTTTCAGTATGGTAAATATGTTACACCATTATCTCTCAATGTCATTACTTATAGTAAGAAGTCAACGATTATTCTTATTGCAGGATTATTGTACATAAAGTGTTCTATAAACTCCTTTATTCCCCTACTACTTTCAACATTTTTTCTTAATTTGGTTTCTAGCAGTCTGACTAGGATGAGTCTAGATACCATTCTTTTTATACTTATTGCAGTTGGATTTTGCTGAATTTTTTCAATCTGTTGATTAGTGTTTTTCATCAAATTTTGACATTGTTAGCTATTATTCTTCAAATATTTTTATTCAATATTTTTCAGTTTTATTTTCCATCCAAATATAACTCTCTTCTTCAGGATCTCCAATTACATTTATATCAAACCATTAGATACTGTTTCCCTTGTTGAGGCTCATCCATTTAATTTTTTCTCTCTTTTTCAGATTGGATAATTTCTATTGGTCTGTCTTCAGAGTTAGTATTTATTTTGCCATCTCTAATATGCTCCTAAGTCTATCCAGTAGTTTAAATTTTTTTTGTCCTTTTCAGTTCTAGAATTTCCATTTTTAATACTTTTTTTTCTGCTTGGATTCCCTATATTTTCATTATCTGAGATCATATTTTTATTTAATCTTTAACAAATTTGTCTTTTTAAAAATATATTTTCTTGTTTTTGTTTTCATGTGAATCATTATTTTTAAATAAAATAATTGCCACAATGGATAATACAAGTACTCTAAAAATATGTAATAGAGATTCTGGGTTCTGTTAATGATCTCTAGAGAGTATTCATTCTTGTCCTGCTAAGCAGGTAAATTACTGGCTGATTACTTTATGCTTGTAGGCTTTCAAGGAACCTCTAACTTGGCAGGACCTGACATCAGATTCTGTCTGTTTGGGCTTGATTGTATGCTTGGCTAGGGTGGCTCTAGACCAAGTTTTATTCTAAAGCTTGGTTTTTACTCTGAAGATACAGTTTTTCTGGTGTTTCAGTGGGATGCCAAGATGTTGATGAATTATGAAAATCTCTCTGCTCTGTAGGACCATAGTTCTCACATCCCTGGGCAGTACTCTTCCCCTAGCATTCCTTGACCTCTAGTATCTGTTATATCTCAGCCCCAAATCAACTGATCTCTGTTGAATTAAGTCACTCTCTTATGTGCAGCTACAGACTCACAGGAGACTCCTCTAAACAGACTTTAGGGGCTGCCCCTCTATAGAGCTCCCTCAGCTCTGCTGCCCTCACAGATCCTAGACACTTCAGCTGCTCTGAATTTTTAGTTATTTCTTATCAGCTACCTACCAGCTTAAAAAACTCCTGGGTTCTGCTCAGAATCCAGCTCCCTCTTTACTCGGAAAATTGTCTGAAGGAAAATAACAAAGTAATTACAGGGTTTCTAACGAGTTTCCCTTTTCCGAATGATTGCAGTCTTATACTGCCTGTTTTTCACTGCCTGAAAGCCGTTTCCTCATTATATATAGTAACAATTTTATAGTTATAAATGGTAGGAGGACTAGTCCAAGACTAAATTGTGTCTAGAAACAGAAAGCTTCCCACAAAATTTTACTACTAAGATGAAAGATAATGAGAAGCCAAATAATATCCCTGCAGATAATTAAAGCATCCCATAAGCATGCCTTTGAACATATCAAAACCATAACATTTCATTTCAAAACAAGATAAAAGACTTTAAGTCTGGCATACAATATCATAAAAGAACAACATAAATTAGAATTTGCAATATTCAGAAATGAGGTGCCAAAAGTCAGAAAAAAAAATAAATTTAAAAAATCAGAATCAAAATACAAACTCATAGAAACACAGAAAAAAATGAACAAAACAAAGAGTGCCGTAAGAGAAATAGAAGGTGAAAATAAGGAATTTTTTTAATCGAAAAAACAGAACAAATATCAGAAATAGTAAATATTTGAGCAAATATAGACTGGACTTCACCTCTTAGGTTGTTTAAAATATACTTTACAGCTAATAGCAAAAATCACAGTATTGTCTTGTGGAATTTTCGGTAAATGATACATAAGGCAACTAAACCATAAAATAGAGAAAGTAAAGGGATCTATGGGGTGGTGAAATTTCTACATAAAACATTAATTCAAATAGACTGAGAACTCTATTATTATTATGCGTATTTTAATCCCTAGAGCAATTGGTAAGACAGCTATATATATATATATATAGCTATATATGTATATATAATATATGTATATCTAGAGAGATATTCTAAACTATACAATTGATAAATTAGAAGGGAAGGTTTTTAAATGTTCACATATCACAGAAGAAAGGAAAGAGAAAAGGGGGAAAAACAAGTAAAAAGAAAGCCAACAATGAAAGGGTACACCTATATCCAAATATGTCAATCATTATATTACATGTATATAATCTAGAGACAATAATTAAAGACAGAGATTGTCAGAATTAATTTGAAAATGACACAGCTATGTTATGAGTGTACAAGAAGCTCACTTTTATAACATAGGAACATTAAAAATTAAAAAATTAAAAGCATGGATAAATAATACAGGCTTTGCAAATATAAATCAGAAAAAGGCTGGAGTGGCCGTGTTAATATTAGACAAAGTATACCTTAGAGCAAAAATTATTAGCAGGGTTAAAGAGGGACATTGCATGTTAATAAAAGAGATTAATTCACCAAGAAAACATAACAAAGTTAAATGTTTATGCATGTAACAACAGAACTTTAAAAATACATGAAGCAAAAACAAAGAACTGAAAAAAGAAATAAATAAATCCACAATTAATGTTGGAAGCATCAACACTCCTCTCTCACTAATATGTAGAACTAGTAGAGAGAAAATCAGCAAGAAAATAGAAGAAATAAACAACACTGTCATAAAATGAGGTCTAATTTACACATATAGAACTTTCTAATCCATAACCACAGAATACACATTATTTTCAGGGCACACAGAACATTCAGCCAGATAGATCATATCTGGGTTATTAAACAAACCTCAACAAATTTAAAATAATTAAAATTATACATAGTATGGTCTCTAAATATAATGGAATGACATCAGAAATTAACAGCAGGAAAATAAAGGAAAAATCTCTAAATACTTGAAAATTAACACATTTTGACATAATCAAAGAAGACATTTCAGGCGAACAATAGAAAATGTTTTTAACTGAGAAAATATAAAATCTAACACATCAAAATTTGTAGGATGCAGGTAAAGCTGTGCTTACTTGGAAGTAATGCTTACATTAGAATAAAAAAATGGCCTCAAATCAAGAATTTAAGCTTTCACTTTAAGAAACTAGAAAAAGAAGAGTAAAATACACACCAAGAAGGTAGAAAGAAGGAAATAGTAAAAATAATAAGTGGAAAAGATAAAAATGAATTTAAGAGAAAGGGACAATGGTAACGATAGTCAGAGAGTGTTCAATAAACAGATAATGAGAGTTCCCCCCCAAAAAAAAAACAAAGCAAAATGCAAAACAAATAATAACCATAAATCAAAAAAACTTTCTTATGAACTTAAAAAAAATTGAAGATACGTATTGCGAGAACACACTGTGTCTTTGAGTTGATCCATTGGAAGCCATTATTCTTAGCAAACTAACACAGGAACATTAAACCAAATACCTCATGTTCTCACTTATAAGTGGGAGCTATATGATGAGAACACATGGATACGTAGAGGGGAAAAACAGACACTGGGGCCTGTCAGAGGGCGGTGGGTGGTAGGATGGAGAGGATCAGGAAAAATAACTAATAAGCACTAGGGTTAATACCTGAGTGATGAAATAACCTGTACAACACACTTCCATGACATGGGTTTACCTGTATAACAGACCTGGGCATGTACCCCATAACTTAAAAGTTAAAAAAAAAAAGAATATTGACCCAGAATGACCACAATAAAGACATATTCTAATAAAATTACCACATTTTAAAAAACAGTCACTTTTCTTCCAAGGGCTGAACACAGAATTACCATATGCTCTGTAGGAGTACAAAACAACAGTGAGGCAAAGAATAGATGATCTGACTGTTAACAGCAATAATTTATGCCGGAATAAAATGGAATAATATACATGAGGAACTCAAAGAAAAAAATGTGAGCTAAAGATTTTATATCTAGCAAATACGACTTTTAAGTATAAAGGGCATAGATCATCTGCTGTCAAATTGCAAGAACTCCAGGAATTTTGTTCCCATGATTTCTTCTTGAGTAATCAAGAAACCAGCTTTATTTTTTTTCTTATATTTATGTATTTATTTATTTGAGACTGAGTCTCACTCTGTCATCCAGACTGGAGTGCAGTGGCGAGATCTCGACTCACTGCAACCTCTGCCTCCTGGGTTCAAGCAATCCTCCTGCCTCTGCCTCCAGAGTAGCTGGCATTACAGGTGCACACCACCACGCCCAGCTTAGTTTTGTATTTTTAGTAGAGAGAGGGTTTCACCATGTTGGCCAGGCTGGTCTTTGAACTTCTGACCTCAAGTGATCCACCCGCCTCAGCCTCACAAAGTGCTGGGATTACAGGCGTGAGCCACTGTACCAGGCCAGAAAACCAGCTTTAGGCAACCGAAATGACTCAGGTCACATGGGAATAGGGACTGGGGCATAAACATGTAGTTACTAGTAGAAGTAAGAGTTAAAGGGGTTACATTATAGAATGTATATTATGTAATAGATTTATAAATTAAGAATAAAATTAATTTTTAAAATTTATCAAATATTTATAAATTGTTTCAAATTTTATTCAATTCTTTTCAAAAACTTGGAAAGAATATTGAGATTATGGACAAAACCAACTTTTTAAACTATTCTCAAAAACTATAATGGATGGCTATGATATATTATTATACTGAGGCTTTCGTCTATGTAATGTGTAATAAGGTAAATTAATCATTATGGATATTCCAATTCTATGATCCCCTGTGTCCTTAAAAACCATGATTCTCAGTGTTGAAGAAAGAAGGTAGCCACACAATACAAACAAAAATCTTGTTTAAAAAGCCTGTACTTGTAAATTTGGATTGTAAATATTGGTATGAATTTATGGGGTGTTTTATTTTACATGTGCTCTATATGTATTTTCTAGTTTTATTTACTGAAGAGATCTAGAAACAATGACCAATCAAGGAATAGAGAACATCCCTAGAGTCCACATAGAGGTCTTGAACTATTATTTTCTATTAAAAGAAATCAAGGTTTTTTTGTTTGGTTGGTTTTTATCTTTTAAGAAACAGCTGATCCACATCTGTGGCAGGAAATGTACGGGATTACCCTGGAATATCTTTTGCACCAAATGTGTGGGTACTATCCCAAACTACAAGATTCATGTAGAAAAGGAAGCGGAAGCTAATTTGAAGACATTTTCACAAGTCAAAAGTGAACAATTTGAGCTTTGATAACAATTGCAATGGCTTGAAACCCATCAAAAATTTAAATCCTTGAACTCATATTTTTAAAAACCTAATAAGTCACCTGTGGAGATGAGTAGGGAATATATTAATCATTTAAAACTGGTAAATCAAGGAAAAGAACCTAGCATTTATTTTGTCTTTTCTGTATGAACTTTCACTTAAGGTGTCCAGTGGTAGATGAGGAGTAGTACCTATTTGTAAGTGTTTTCCACTAATAAATGACAAATAATAGAATATTACTATTTTGCAATCCCATTGAATTAATGAATCTAAGTTGTAAGCATCAAGAGTTGCTCAACATCATAAAAAAGGGACTGAGATACCATGTTCCTCCTGATAAAAGAGCCCAGCTCCACTTCCAGTCTTACCATAGGGATCAGGCTAATCCAGTCCCAGTCTAACGGACAACAACATGCAGGAACTCCAGAGGGTAGAGGGCATGATGAGCTGCCCCACAGGAGTGCAAAATCAGAAAAATCCAGACTGCGGGAAATTGCACAGGTCCAACAGCCTGGGTTCTTCAACAATAAATCGTAAGGGAAGAAGGGAATGAAAATCTATGTAGTAAAAGAGATTTAGAAGACATATCCTTTTTTTTTTAATGGGCAATACTAAACTCTTGTGTCTTGAGTTGAGCATGTGGGTGATAAAACTGTAAAGTAACACAAGGAAGGAAATAATGATATAAACATTAGGATAGGAGTTACTTTGTGGGGAAAAAGAAGGGGCCTAAGATTAAGATGGGGCATACGGAGGGGCTTCTGGTATGGGCGGCAAAGTTAAATTTCTATACATGGGTGGTGGTTAAAAGGATATTCACCTTACAAGCTTTATATTCATCTGTTTGGTTTTTTTTTTTTTGGTATTTATGTTTTATTTTACTGTAAAAATGGGTTGGAAATACCATTATTTTTCTTGTGGACCTTGCCAATTGTGGCTCACTTTGAAGATCTCCCTGAATACAAGAATTAATAAGTATTTACTTATATATTCTTCAGCACACTTTAAGTGAGTAATTTCATATTTAAACTATTTAATATATGTTTTACTTTTTAAATTTTTATTCTTACAGATTTAGGGGTACACATGTAGTTTTGTTATGGATCTATTGCATACTGGTGAAGTCTGGCATTTTCATGTATCCATCACCCAAACATTGAACATTGTACCCAATAGATAGTATTACATCTCTCACTCCCCTCCCACCCTCCTCCAGTGTCTATTATTCCACTCTATATGTCACTTACAAGCTGAAGCCACCCATTGTTTAGCTCCAACTTGTGAGAACGTGCTATATTTGCCTTTCTGTCTCTGAGTTATTTCACTTGGGATAATGATCTCCAGTTCCATCCATGTTGCTGCAAAAGACACAATTTCCTTCTTTTTTATGGCCAAGTAGTATTACCACATTTTTAAAAATCCAATCATCCGTTGTAGGACACTCACATCGACTCCATATCTTTGCTATTGTAAAGAGTGATGTGATATACATATGAACACAGAAGTCTTTCTGATAAAATGATTTATTTTCCTTTGCGTAAATACCAGCAGTAGGATTACTAGAGGGTAGTTCTATTTTTAGTTGTTTCAGAAAGTTCCATACAATTTTCCATAGAGGTCTTCATACAGGTTGTGCTAATTTACATTATCACCAACAGTGTATAAGCATCCTCACCAGCATCTGTTATTTATTTTTTGACTCTGTAATATTAAAGAGGCTGACTGGTATAAGAAGGCATCCCACTGTGGTTTTAGTTTGCATTTATCTGATGACTAGTGATGTTGAACTTCTTTTTTTCTATATGTTTCTTGGCCATTTTTATGCCTTCTTTTGAAAAAAATATTGTTCTGTCTGTTCATGTCCTTTGCCCACTTTTTAATGAGATTTTTTTTTTCTTGTTGTTTCAGTTCCTTATAGATTCTGGATATTAGCCTATTGTCAGATGCAGTTTGCAAATGTTTTCTCTCTTTCTGTAGGTTGTCTGTTTACTCTGTCAATTATTTATTTTTCTGTGCAGAAGCTTTTTAGTTTAATTAAATCCCATTTTTCTATTTTTGTTTTTGTTGCATTTCCTTTTGAGGACTTAGTCATAAATTCTTTGCCTAGATGAATGTCCAGAAGAGATTTTTCTAGATTTTCTTCTAGGATTTTTATCTTTTCAGGTCTTACTTTTTTAACCCACCTTGAGTTAATTTTTCTATATGGTGAGAGAGAGGGGTCCAGATTCATTCTTTTGCACATGGCTATTCATTTGTCTCAGCACCATTTACTGAAGAGGCTATCTTTTTCCCAGGTGTATATTTTTGTTGATGTTGTCAAAGGTCAGTTGGTTGTAGGTATATGACTTTATTCCTGGGTTATCCATTCCGTTTTATTGATCTTTATGTCTATTTTTCATATTAGTATGCTGTTTTGGTTATTATAGCCTTGTAGTATAATTTGAAGTTAGGTAATGTGACACTTTCAGTTTATTCTTTTTGCTTAAGATTGCTTTGGCTATTTGGGCTTTTTTGTTGATTCCATATAAATTTTAGGTTTTTTTTATAATTATGTGAAGATTGACATTGGTAATTTGATAGGAATTGTGTTGAATCTACAGATTGCTTTGGGTAGTATAAATTATTAATCTATCTGGAATGTATGCTTAGTATATGGTGTGATGTAGGGATTTTATTTTACCGTTATTTCACTCTCCATAAATATTTTCAAGTTGTTTTTTACTACTGAAAAAATAATGTACACACATGGAGGAAAACCATAAATGAAGCACAAGAGAAAAGAAACCCTTCCTTCCATTTATAGGTTTATCTGTCTTACCAAAGACAACCAGTCTTCCTGTTTTTTGTTATTGTTGCTGTTGTTGTTTTGCACTACAGTAAATAATTATGTTTTCCATGCAGTGTCTTTAATAATTTAGCTTTGCATAAAGCATCCCACTTTAACTCAGTTCATATAATTTTTGTGGATCTGATTTTAACCCAAAGTTGATACGGTTCTCTAGTCCAGAAATTGCATCAGGAAAGGGAATAGGATACAAGTCAGGCCAACAAGAGCCAACAAGACTCAATTTTAGGAGTTTTGTCTCAACTACTGAGCAGGAAAAAAAAAAAAAACACTTTAAATTTGCTATAATCAAGATGTCATCTGGAGCTGTTAGAAATCACACCATGTAGAGCCCAAGAATAAAACCAACAAACAATGCAGAGCCAAGATATGGAGGGAATCAGAGACTGATAGTATGGTTTTGAACCCTGCCCAGTTATATGTGAAGTCTAATTTTATACTTTTCAGTTTATAAGAGATAAGGAATTCCCTGGTTGCAAACTTGGATTGAATTTTTTTCCCTTGCAATCAGAATCTAGCTGATAGTATATTCTCCTGAGAATTAATTATATCTATATAAACACATACACTTACGTGTACACACACAAGACTGTCATGGTCAGAACTTGGAATCCAAATAGATCTAAGTTGTGTTTTATAAACCCTCTGATTTTCTTCTCACTATCTGAAACTCAGAAATAAAATAGATTTGAGTAATATAGAATCTCATATGTGTTCTCTGAACTCTTACTATTTGAACTGGTGTGTGTGTGTGAGAGAGAGAGAGAGAGAAAGAGGCAGAGAGAGGGAGAGAAAAGAGAGGGAGGCATTTTATATACTGTCTTGGAGATCTTTCACATCAGCTCGTAGACATTACTTTAAGTGGCTATAAATTTTTTTCTATGTAGCGTGTGCTTAACCAACATGTATCCCATTGAAAGATATATGTTTGTGTACAATTCCTTGCCATTCCAAACATATATATTTTATCATGAATGTATATGAATATATCAAACAATAAGTTCTTAAGAGTAGAATTGTTGATCCAAAGGATATGAACAACTTAGCTTTTTATAAGAGAAAATTAAGAGTTTGGTTTGGACTTGTTAAGAGTACTGGAATAGGAGCAGGTCTTGGAGAAAACATCTTTATTATATTAAAGATGTATCCTAATGTTTATGTATAAATGTCTTATTTTACCAAAAAAAAGCCTTTAAAATTTTTATGGAGTCCTCAACTTTTTAACCTACTTGAATGATTAATTATATTAAAAGTTTTCCAGATATTGAACCATCTTTGTATTACTAGAAAAAGCCTATCTTGGGCTTGATGTGCTACACTTTTGAAATACTCTATTTAATTATACTTTTGAAGATTTATACAATTTTTAAAATATGTGTCTGCTTTTCTGTAGCATCTTTTTCAGGTTTCTGCAGTCATCTGAAGTAGGATGATAATCTTAATAGCTTTTGATATCAAGTGAAACAATTTATATAGCATGAGAATTATTTATGATGTAAACATTTGCGCATAAATTTTTTTGAGCCAAGGATCTCATTTGCAGATAGTTCTTTAGAAGAAATTAAATAAACTGCCATTGCCACTAATTTAGTACAGTTTTTCAATTTTTGAGTCAGTTTTGGTCACCAATCTGCAAAATATCTATTTCAAATAGAATTTTTATTAGTATATATAAATTTTTCAAAATTTTATATTGTACATTTTTTGTTAAATATTTCTTATATTCGTATCATTATATATTCTTGATTAGATATGACAAATTTTTGTCACTTTTTCATGATACGTCAAAGAATAAGTTCTGAATTGATCAATTCTATTACTCTGTCTTCTAATTCATTACTTTTTTTTCTTTTCACTTTTCTTCTTTACTTCATTCACCTAGTTTTGGTAATGAATATGTTTACTTTTTTTCTTTTTATTTTAATAAAATTACAAGGCAATGAAATTGCCTCTGACTAAATGTTTGGTTGTTTTATGAAATATTTTTTCAAGTAGTGTTCGTTGCTATTTTTTTCTGAGTGGCTCATTATTTCTAATTTAATTTCCTTTTATCCAGGATAAATTTGAGACATATTTGTATTTCTTTCTTGTAGTTTGAAATTGCAAACAAATTTATACACATTTAAAAATGTGACAAGTAGTATAAGTTTTTGTTGTTGTTGTTTTGAGCTGGAGTCTCGCTCTGTCATCCAAGCGAGAGTGCAGTGGCACGATCTCGGCTCACTGCAAGCTCCGCCTCTCGGGTTCACACATTCTCCTGCTTCAGCCTCACGAGTAGATGAGGCTACAGGCGCTCGCCACCACGCTCGGCTAATTTTTTGTATTTTTAGTAGAGGTGGGGTTTCACTGTGTTAGCCAAGATGGTCTCGATCTCCTGACCTCGTGGTCCGCCCACCTTGGCCTCCCAAAGTGCTGGGATTACAGGCGTGAGCCACTGCACCCAGTCATAAGTTTTGAATTATGTTATCCTCTATCAGCTAATAGTCTAGACAAATTTTATTATTTATAAATTAATGGATTAATATGCACTCAAATTTTATAACTATTTTATTAAAAACCAATCAAGAATAAACTGTGAATATGGTGCAACATTCCCTGCTGTGAGATGCTTGGTTAAGGAATTCTGTTTGTCTTGTGTGGCATCCATTTGAGGAAACATTCTGCCCATGAGAGTCAAGTGGGCTACAACCCATACATGCTCCTTTACTTGCCTTTCTCCCTTTAGGGTGACACAGGCTTAAACTGAGACAATCCAGCATGGAACTTGCAGGAAGTACTGGGAAAGTGCATTTTCTTTCTATGAGGGTTGCCAAATTGGTAGCATGTTAGCTAAAGCTACCTGTAGTCATTTTGTGGCCACATTGGGTGAGATGGTCTGAGAAAGCAAGCCAACTGAAGCAGAGCAGAGAAGATATTCTACCAACCTAGTTGGAGCCCTGGTTCCAGCCTTGCCTGAAGCTAAATGCACCTCTATGCTTCCATTTTACTGACCCAATAAATTTCCCTATTTGTTTAGACAAGCTTGATACGAATTTTTTTCACCCAGAGACTCTTGATTCATTTTTTTCTTAATTATGTGGCCTCCCACAAAGATGAATACTGATGAAGTATACTGCCAGCCAAGAAGCTCAGGGCTCTGATTTGTAGTCTGAAGACATGTGGCATACATGAAAGAGTAAAGATCTCCACTGGAAGCTTTGCTCTGTTAGCTTGTTGAGTTTTTGTTGCTTAAAGGGAGAAGAAGCTTGCTGAGTTTTCTAGAATAGCACAGTGTATTGTTTGAATACCTATCTTTGACATGGCACATATTGCAACATGATCCCAATTCACAGCAAAATCAATGGTGCCAAGGTTATCATTGTCTCAATATCATTGGACCTCAGAAATTTCACAGGGGCCCTAGAGCTTTCAGAGTAAAAACATCAATCATCCATGCAGTGATGCAGGATTAATTCACATGTTCAAAAGCATCTGGTCATAACAAAGTTGTGCCTTCAGAGGAAGACTTGTTGTTTGAAGCTCATCCTCCAGCAAGATCAATAAATGTCCCAAAGCGCTGAGGACTCACTCTTCTGTTTTATGTTTTCCTTTGCATAATGACAAAAACAAATCTAGGGACATTTGGAGCAGTTGTCTCTACTTAGAAATAGTCCTTTGGGGCTCCATGGGTAAATGCCTTAAATAATAAGCTTTAAATATAATGGATACTTCTTGTTCAGAAGAAGAAATAATGTTCTTTTTAAGCATCAGCTGCAAAAAGGGGGAATCAAAGAAAGAAAACTTCATTGAACTTAAAAGAGAACATTGGGAGAAAAAAATCACCAACTATGGAACCACTGTAACTTCTAACAATGTGGCATGAATATGTCTAAGTTTTCACAAAATAACACATTTAAGAATTTTAACTAGTCAAAATACAAAATCAGTCAACTTATTGTTTGAAATGCCTTGTTATTTAACTTAACTGACCATATAATTCAACCAGACACATACTTACTATGTGTACATGTGCCTGCACACCTGCATGTGTTTGCAGATCAATAATCTGAAGATAGTTTGCAAAACCTTGAAAAGTTTACAGAATCCCTTTGAAGCATTGAGTAAATCTTTATTTAGTTTTGGAGTCGTTTGGAGCCATGGTTCACTTTATTCACATCAGACTTTTGCTTTAGCAACAACAAAAAATGGACAATTTTCTACCAAAAGAAAAAAATAAATAATTTTTTTGAAAAATGTAGTTTTATTTGCTCATGGGAGTTCACCAGGAGCAGAAATATGAACTCCTTGAAAGTCAGTCTATCTGTGAGGTATTAGGGAACCACTTCTTAACCTTCAACCCTATGCTATAAACTTTACTTTTTTGTAATAAGGTTAAAAGAGTGACACTAATGGAAGTCTCTGAAAATAACCTACAGCCTCTGCAAAGACTGGGTGTGTTTGCATAATCTAAACTGAGCAAACCTTAGAAGAAATGTAGGAGCACACATTCGAACACCTTCAATTAAGTTCTGTTAAACTTCCAGAGACTATATATCTTCTATAAATGGCGAGGAAAGTAGTTGATTCAGACAGGCTACAGTGTTGGAAATGGACTAGTCACTGTATTTAATCTTTTGAGGGTTTTATTGTTTCAAGCTAGTTAGACTCTGAGCTCGAGCCTCTAAACTCTTCAAGAAGTATAGAAAGAAGTATCTGAACTCTTACATAAGATATATTCTATATGCAAAATACCAGACAGCTATCACGACTTTCTCCAAAATCAGAGAAAACTGGAAATAAAGGAGAGGGTGTTTTTGTTTGTTTGGTTTGGGTTTATTTTTTGCACGGTGCTGTGTTGGTGGTGGTGTTTGGATCTCTGAGTTTTCTGAAACCCCAACCCTCTGCCTGACCCATGACTGGCAGCGTGTCTCAGAGACTTGCTCATTATGCACCATGAATAGCAACGTCCCCTGGTTATTGCAATCAGTGTCCATCAGTTGGAGAACCATGCAGATGTAATGGCTGATGAATCACATTTTATGATGCAAATGGCCCTGGGAGGAATTGTGTTCCCTGTATCCCAGATCCTTTCTCCTTTTAAAAATCTCATTTTCAATCTCTTGCATGTAACATTTTAAAAGTTATTTTTATTGTTTTTGTTTCCGTAGAGAAAAGCCTTATTGTAGAAGTTACAAAGCTTGCATGACCAAATCACTAAATTTCTAAAAAGTAACAAAAGAAAATGAGGGAATCTTTTAATTTTCTTTTTTTTTTTTTAAGTTTACCATTGGCTTTGGGGAGAAAAATCACAAAAGATTTCATTAGGCTACATGGTCTGGAAGCCTTCAAAGAGAAAAAACAGTTCTTTTAATACAGGTCTAGTAACTAATTAATATTTTGAAATTTTATAATGTGTATAACGTCCAGCTATTACAAGAAATATTTATTGTGAGCCTCTCTGAACTTGACAATATAGTGGAGAATGTTAGAGCAAAATGACTCTTCTTTCCACTTAAAATAACATGAAGACTATTTCTTTTCTATTTTGTCAAATTATCTTGATGCTATAGATTGTTGATAAGAATCAGGAATTCTTAGGCTCTCAGAATTTGCATATCTCAATGCACAATTTAGGGTAAGCATCCTTGGGCACCAAGCATTTTACATTGTCCCAAAAGTCTCAGCAAGACCTCTGCAAAGTCCTCTTGTCTCTGTCTGTCTAGCTGCCTCTTCCTACACCCCAACTCCCCTGCCCTTGATTCTGTCTTCCATTTCATCTCTCCTTCTCTTTTTCTCATGTTCCCAGTAGATTGGAACGTTTGGAGGTTTCTTTTCCTACACCCTTATTCTCCTGTCTTTGTTGTCTTACAAACATATATGTGAACCCCTCATTGTTATTAAACTTTTTCCCTCCCTAACCTCACTTTCTCATGTGACAAACCATCCTGTCATCAGTTTTAAGTACCTTCTGTCTGTCATAAAATAGGCCACTCTGAAATTTTTTTTAAATGCCCATTTGTCTTCTGACTACATGAGCAGCAAAGGTTCAACATCTATCCCTACATTCTTCCAGAATTTGTTACACTATATTTATTTCCATCCATTCTCTCTCTTTACATATAAATAACAAAGATTGGTCTGTTTGTAGTATCTGAGGTTTTCTGTGTAAGATACAGATGTCCTGTCCATTTCAGGACTCTCCTGTCTCCTGCCTGATGTTTGACTGAAACACCTAGCACCTCCCAGGACTAGGTGCACATCCTCTTAGGATACAGTCTTCTTAATAGGGGACTGAGCTCTGGTAATGTCCACTACTGTTGTAACTAGAAATCCTTTTCTGTGATTTCACTGTCAATGCTATGAGCTCATTCAATTCCAAATGTCCCATAATTTGGATTGTTTATAGTCAGGAATGAGCCTTGCCACACCCACTCCACTTATCAGCAACTGGAGGAGCAAATGCGTGTCTCAGAACTGTGAAGTCATTTGATGCCAGACTTTCTTTGGTGTCACCAAGTTGAGGTTTTATTTGCATTTTTTATCTAAACTATGGAGTCTGACTGCAGCTGCCCTCATTAGCTTTGTTCTGGAGGACAGGGCCTGTCTTTCTTCTGCATTGACTCTTCAATGTGCATATAAGTCATCTATTTGTTTCTATTTTTTTCTTTTAAAGGATTCAACTGTTTACATTTTCCTTGAGCTGCTTCCATTATTTCATAAAGAAGACCTTACCTTTTTAGTCCTACAAATTCTAATTATTAGATAATCATAATCATGGGATTGGATGTCTAAAATTTTTTTTCCATAAATACCTCCTGAATTCAGTGTGCATATCCTAAACGGAGACAGCCGATGTTACACAGCTTTTTGTAGGCTTTAGTCCCTAGCACAGCTCTTCGGACACAGCAGACAGTGATACTGTTTTAATTTTAAATGGGGGCATTGGTTTTTATTCATTACGGGTTTCTACTAGCTTCAGGCCAAAGCCTAAGGGCCTATTTTGTCTAAGCAAAAATAGCCACTGTCATTTCCTGAATGCTGAGTCAAAACTACTCTGTACGCAAGAGATGGAGGGCATCACTTACATAATGTAAGGGGAGGGGAACTTGAATGCTTGTCTTCCACTCTATTTTTTTCCACTATCCTGCTATGCTTTGGTTTCCCAAAAGATACACTTTCATGAAGCCCCTCCTGAAATGCACGTGTGAACTAGAAACAGAAGAAAATCCTTGGTACTTGTCTTCTACCATTTACAAAATCAGCCATCATCAAGATCTGCATAGTCTGGGTATTACTGTGGGTAACAGAGAAAAGCTATGTTATTTCAAACATAAATTTATATTGGGTCATCCTATAGGTGGACAAAATGACACTAAATGATAATAAATATTGTGGATTCTATCCAGGCCAAAGTGAATGTAAGGAGGCTGAGGAGAAGGACAAGACAAGAGAAGCACCAGGAAGGTGGGAAAAGAAGATCCCAAAGAAGACAGGTTTATAAAATTTGAGCCAGGAGGGAAGAGGACAGAGGAGACACGAGTTCAAGACTAGAACCCATCTGGTGTGTGTGATAGAGATCAGTGGGGCCAAGAATCTTGCAAGCCTCAAGTGATCCAAGGTGAGAAGACTTAAAAGGATGAAGTCTCAGATGGCCTCAGAGAACCCATTTTTAAATTAAATTCAGTGTATCTCAGTCCAATCATAAAGTTTCTTAATCCCTCCCTCTCCTCAGGACTATAAGCTGACAGAAAAAGACCAGATTGTATAGGGTTGAAGGAATGAAGCAAATTCTGATTGAGAAACAATCATAGTTATTGAGCTGAGCAAAGAAAGACAATGTGGTCTCCAAGCCGAGTCTCTAATTTTTCTACCTGGATATGATGAATTATAACCTGAGTTGAGGCACCATAAGAATAATACAATACTCTATGCATTCTAACTGGTGACTGAAGTGCAAAATGGATGAATGAACAGGTTTTGGAGAGTATGAAAATCTAGGCCATCATTTCACTGTCTAAAAAATTATCCTTTTTATGTCTTGAGTTTCACAACAGAAACTGTAGAGACTTTGTGGCCAACATGGATTAGGTGATGAGGTTAGAAATTTTTCACCTGAAGATCAATCATGAGGCACAGACACATCTTGATATGTGTTAAGGATGAGAATGAAAAGATTATACAAGTAAACAAGCTGAAGAAAGAAGGCTCAGGTGGGTCTCCACTGGGCATCAGGTGAGCTTTTAACACAAAGACAAGTTCAGGGGAAGATGGCCTTAGACAAAAGTTCGCTGAAGTCACTGTCACAAGCACTAGGTTACATTCTGGTTACACATCCATGGATTCTGTCCATGGTTTTATTTTGTGAACACAAATGCTTTTTATCTATGGCACATTTTTTGAGAAGACAAACTTTGATTGCTATTAAGCACAGAGCTAAAGGCAAGTAAGAGGCAATTCTCCAAAAGCATTTCCTCAGCAAACAGCATGTCTGTTGTGTATGGGTTCTTTAATTGGCTGAGAATTGAATTTCACCTTTGGCATTAAAGAGAAGTGTTTATTTTTACTGTCTTCACTGTTTTAATGTTTAAACGAAATCTAAATACTGAGGTGAACTCTATCATAAAACAAGTGAAACGGCAACATAGGTTGATCCGGAAAGAAGCAAATTCCAGCATGGTGGGCAGTATATGTTTCAGCTCATCAGACAGTTATCTGAATCTTATGGCTCTAAAGATGGATGGATGAGAATACATAGGCAGAAGCTTCCTGGTGAGGCTGGTATAATTCTGTTGTCCTCATATCTTCAACACTACCCTTCTACCTTCAGGGTTGCTGTTGAAGGTTTTATTTCTTTGGCTTCTGTTGCCAGTAATGGAAAAGGACCACATGGAAGACTGTATTTATGTACATCGTGTCCAAATAAAATGTCCTATGATAGTGAATCTTGGAAGAAAGCTTGAGAGATGTGGCCGAGCACAGTGGCTCACGCCTGTAATCCCAGCACTTTGGGAGACTGAGGTGGGCGGATCACGAGGTCAGGAGTTCGAGATCAGCCTGACCAACATGGTGAAACCCCGTCTCTACTAAAAAGACAAAAATTAGCCGGGCGTGGTGGTGCGCGCCTGTAATCCCAGCTACCCAGGAGACTGAGGCAGGAGAATTGCTTGAACCCAGGAGGTGGAGGTTGCAGTGAGCCGAGATCATGCCACTGCACTCCAGCCCTTCAGCCTGGACAACAGAGCAAGACTCTGTCTCAGAAAATAAAAACTTTAAAAAAAAAAAAAAAACAGTTTGAGAGATGTATGTGAGGACTGATTACCGAAAGCAAAAGGGTTTAGTACATCTCATAATAACAGAGCAGTCACAAGTGATATAAACCACTCCCTTGGAAATTTGTAATCTATCAACTTCTTTATTTAAAGAGAATGGTAGGTTTACTGTGAAACAGAATCGTAAGACAGATTTCCAGAAAACATAACAATTCAGAGCATGTATTTAATTCCTCCTCAATCCAGATCCTTGTTGAAACAATGAAAGAGTACAATATACTGCCATGAAAAGTACTGAGAAAAGTCTACAGGTGGTGACATGGAAAAATCGAAAAAATATATTAAATGGATCAAACTAGTTATATAATTTATATCTCATTTCTGTAAAGTAAATTTAACATTTATAAGCATATAAGTTTGTTCTCACATTGCTATAATAAAATACCTGAGACTGGGTAATTAAAAAAAAAGAGATATTTAATTGGCACACAGTTGTATAGGCTGTACAGAAAACAGTGGCTTCTGCTTCCAGGGAGGCTTCAGGAAACTTCCAATCATGATGGAAGGCGAAGAGGAAGCAGACACATTTTACATGGCCAGAGCAGGAACACGAGTGTGAAGGGAAGTGTCTGTTCATATTCTTCACTCACTTTTTAATGGGTTTGGTTTTTCTTTTCTTATAAATTTAAGTTCCTTGTAGATTCTGGATATTAGGCCTTTGTCAGATGGATAGATTGCAAAAATGTTCTCCCATTCTGTAGGTTGCCTGTTCACTCTGATGATAGTTTCTTTTGCTGAGCAGAAGCTCTTTAGTTTAATTTTGCAGGGACATGGATGAAGCTGGAAACCATTATCTTCAGTAAGCTAACACAGGAACAGAAAACCAAAAACAAACAAAAGCGTGAAGAGGAAGGTGTCACCCATGTGAGAACTCACTATTGTGATGACAACACCAAGGGGAATGGTGTTAAACCATGATCCAATCACCTCCCACCAGGCCCCACCTCCAACACGATATTACAATTCAACAAGAGATTTGGGCAGGGACACAGATCCAAACCATATCAGTAAGTATAATAAATATATGTTAATATGTAAATATATGCGTACAAGTTAACAAATGAACCAGTTGGTATGGAAGTATGTATAGAAAGGACCATAGCAGTTACATTGGAAATTAAGACTTTCATTAAATTTTGTCTATTTATTTTCAGTTTTATAGGTATAAAGATTTTATAAAACTTAAGCAATGTAAGGTCACACAATAAAACATCTAAGTCTTTATTTATCTCTTACCCTTTCAACTCGACATCCATTTTCTAGATTACACATTTTGGAAATGTTTGGATTGTTTGCAACAAAGCCATTTTTCTCTTTTTTTCTGATTTTTTCTAATCAGAAAAATAAATATTAAAAATAATATATAAGCCAAGAAATATAACTACCAGATAAGTTTTCTATCAGAATTAGAAACTATGGAAGAGTTCTATCCATATGTAGAAATTCAAAAGTATTTCTGCTCTCTGTATTATGAATAAGACCAAGCCAAGGAAAGATTTGGCCAACTGGCAATTCACCACATACGAAGAAATAACTCTCCTGGGAAGTAAGGGGGGAAAAAAAACACTGGACAAGTTCTCCTTAACATTTCCTAAGAGCAGTGGCTGCTAGTGAGGGCTCTGCGGGAGGCAGGCAGTGAGTGATGACCAGTGACCTAGGAAATGGACCTGCCATTGGGATTCATACATCCTGCTGGGTGGATTTCCTCCTGCCATTTAGTTCTGCCACCTCTCCTGGACAATGGCCAGTTAGAAGTAGCCACCAAGGTGAAAGTGGGGTAGAAACAATTTGTAATGTGTTTATTGATCGTGAGCATTTCTTCTGTGAATTTTCTGGAGATAATTGAATCTCCCTATTGCAGTTAGCTTGGACATCGGCATCTTTTGTATTTGGGCTACATGTTCAGCCCTGGAAAGCTGCTGAAGCTCTGACCTTGTTGAAGAAAACAGAAATCAAACTAGAGGCTTCACTTCTCTCCTCATTCAGACCTGAAAAACTCACATGGGGCCTATAGGATCCATGAGAGAACCCATCTCAGCTTCCAACATTGGACAAGCATAGACTTCCCTCCCCAAATCTGAACATTTGGGACATAGGAAGCAACTGAAATGGGGACAAATCTAAGACATCTGATCAAATTCCCCTTGACAGAACCTCTCATTTATCAAAAGGTTGTAACATTTCTGAAAGTAAAACAAGTCATCTGGATGTAGGGATGACCTCATGAGGTGCTCATTCAATATTCCATGTACTCCCCAGGTTGGAGCTCAGGACTATTAGCGCTGGCCAGCCAGCTGAAGTCATATGCTTCAGGACTGAAGAAGCAGCGGAAGGTCTCTGGATTCTCACTTCATCCTCTACAGCCACCATAGAAGTCACATATTAAGATAGTAGAACTACAAAATAGAAGCAATCTTAGATCTCTCGATCTTTGCTATGAAGGGAATCACCCTGAAAGATCTGAATACACCAGACTTCACTTGTGCAAGAAATAAAACTTAAGCCACTAAATGTTGAAGTTTGTATAACTGCAGCATGGCTTAGCTATAACAGTAAAAGTGATCTGAGATTATTTATATATTTTATAGCATATATTTATCAAAATAGAGAAAATACCAGAAGAAGTAATAGAGAATGAATTAAAGAAAATTCTTTTAAGTTCAGAGGATTCACTAATTGCCAGATAGAAGTAACAGACCCTAATTCAGCCACATTCCCGATCAAATATTTTTCTAATTCCAAAGATAAAACAAATGATTGTGTGTGTGTGTACGTGTGTGTGTGTGTGTGTGTGTGTACTGAGGAGAGACACCAGCAATAAAATACACATAAAATCAGATTGTCTTTTAAAAGAGGAAAAAATTGGTTTGGCATGAAAGCTCTCTTTTACAATACTAGTGGATAATGTCCCATATTTTGAGAAAAAATATGACTGAGAACTTTATAATCAGTCAAACTATAATTTGTAGGAGAACAATAGAAATATAGTCTTGGACATATAACACAAGTTAAAGAAAAAGCTTTAAACAAAATAAATTTAACAGACTTTCTTTGAGCAAAGAAAGATTCATGAATGGGCGTCACTCAGAACTGGAAGAGGTTCCAAGAGCTCTGCTGCTTTCGCGTAAGCAGTGAGCTTTTACAGGCTGATGTGGAAGTAAGAGAAAGAAAACCTACTTGATTGGTTAGAGTGAAAAGACCCTAGTTAGAGGCTAGTTGCTGTTTTCTGATTGGTAAAGTCCCTTGTTTCATTTCACTGTTTACACTGAGCTTCAGTTTGCTTACTTGAAGCACTGGAGCTACCCAGCCTAATGACCTCCTAAATTAAAAAATAATAATAATAATGAATAGAACATACGACACATAGTTCTTACCGTTCCTGGAAATTTCATTCCACATGTAAGAATCCTAAATTTCAAATACGATACCCATTCATTTAATATACAATAACCATTGTATGTATGGAAATTAATCCTATCCATTACTGTAACCCCAGAGCCTGCCTCAATACTTGGCTCATATTAAATTCTTAACGGATATTTGCTTAATCATATGTTAAAATTATTGAGAAATATGTTGGAACTAAGAAATTAACAGATAAAACAGGGTATAAAAGAAGTGATGGTGAGCAATACAATAGGTGAAAATTATAAAACTGAATGTATCTGGGATTTGTGTGATATGGATTTTATTTGAAAATTTTCTTGATCAGAACATTCCAGAATTATTTATTGAAACTAGGAAGTGATAGGATAATGAGTGAGAGGTAATGAATAAGGTATTCCACATCTCATCTTTTATAAGGTGAAGTAAGTAGTTACCATCTGTCTTTATATTGGTATGTAGGAGGAAATTGATTTTGTTATGAATAACAATAAAATCATAAGGTAAAATTTTAAGACCACTAAAGAAAAATGATCAAGTAAACTTGGTCCATGTAACAAAACCAGGGGAAGCTACTTCAATAAAACATAAATAAATAAATGAATAAGTAAGTAAATAAAACCAAATTCAAAACAAAATGAATGAGAACCTAAAAATTTGTTGTAACAAATGAGAATGAATTAAACACTTATTAAAATACAGCTTTATTGATGTATAATTTACATAACATATTTGAAGATTTTTTAAAAATTTACAGAATTGTGTAATTTTAGGACATTTGCATCATTCACACAAGACCTGTCATGCCCATTCCAGTTATTCGCTACCCATTCCCATCCTAGCCCCAGGCAACGAAGAATCTACTTTCTGTCTATATATATTTGCTTTTTCTGAACATTTTAGTTAAATTTTTTAATAAGATAATCTGATTTTTCTAAAAAAGAAAGATGGCTCTAGTTGAAAATAAAGGTACCATGATACCAGGAAAATGTAAACTGAAAAGAAATCAGATGTAGACAAACATAGCGTAAAACATGCAATTCAAGGCCATTGAATGGTTTAGGAGTGAAATATGATCCAGTTCCTACTTGAAGCAAATACGCTTGAAGATCTAGACATTTTTTTCTTCATGGATAAAATGATACAGGGAAATAATGTGGATTTCATGTTTCCTTTCTCAGTCATATCATGTTCAGTTCACATGTGATACTTGGAACTGTGAACAGCTATATTAAGAACACAAGGGGGATTTTAGTACAGAAGGCAAAATGAAAAAAACAGAATCTGAATCTGTGGTTAATTGTTAAATTATTGAATTAATCTTGGAGCCAAGGTACTTATTTAAAGGTATATTTTCAATATTATTGCATCCATTTGAGTCAAGATTTTCTGATAGGTGCAGTCAAAATAATCCCAACTGAAGTATGAACTTAAGCAAAGTACTCTTTGCTATTATTTGCATGGATTCTGTGTATTTCTTTTTTGTGTGTTTGCGTGACTTTTCTTATGGTCATGTTCTGTCTATAAATATGTTATGCAATATTTCCCTGCTGGAGCACCACTGAACATGCGGTGCCAGCTCTCCCTCCCATTACCAGCGCTATAGACGCCACTCCAGGAGCATCTTCTAACCATTGACCCTCACAATAGTAACCACCACCTGATGTCTTGCAGCCTAGAATAGTTTTGTCTGCTTTTGAAATGTGTATAAATTAGATAAGTGTGTATGCTTTTCTGTTCATCTTATTTCTGTCAACATTAGCTTTGTGAGATTCATCCACACTATTGTATGCAGTTGAAGTTAATTTGTTTTTGGGCAGGAGCTCACGAAGAGATCAAACATTATTTGAAGAGTACTGACTTGTCATTTTCGCAAGAGCGTCCTTTGTTCTGGCAGCATGTCTGAGAGCAAGCTGTCCTTTTTGCATTTGTGTAATTTATACCTCCTTAACAAAATATATATTTTTTCACTCTACTGGGCTTTGAAGGTATGCAAGAGAAAGAGATTAACTACAGCTTCTCTTAGAAGGAAGTCCTAAATTGAGTTTCACATTTTTGCTCCTCTTCCACAACCCCTCTCTCCTACTATACCTCTCTTTTATGCCCTCCCCCACCATACACACACATTGTGGAAAGGAAGTTCAATAGGTTTGCCATTTCCTCTGGGAGCCCATAAAATAAGGAAGATGAAAGCAAATTAGGGACGTACATCAGGGAAGATGGCAAAGTAGGGTGCTCAAAGAAGGGTCCCTCCACTGAAATGGCCATAGTTGGCAAAAAAAAAAATGACAATCAACTTTTTTTAGAATTCTGGATTCTAATAAAAGAATCGCAACAACCAGGAGAGTCCTTGGCAAAATATAAAAAATAAGAAAGTAAGTGAATTTTAATGAAGAGTACTGTGGCATCGTTGCTTGCCTGCTTACCATTCTTAGTTCCCTAGTACTGTGGCAGCAGTCATGATGATTACAACTCACATTCCTGATGTGTCTTGGTGGTGTCAAGAAGATAATATTGACCTACTCTTTAAATTTCAGTGGTTATGCACTTTTACCTGTTTGGCAGTCCTGTTTTGACACACTTCCTCAGGCTGGATCTGGCTTTTGGGAGGCATCAGCAATGGTCTCTGCAGAAAGATTTAAAACATACACTACCAGTGCCCACCTGGATCAATGGATGACAAAGCACGCAGCAGGCAAATGCAAGAGCACAGGAAGGAGAAGGCTAATGAGGGAGGTTCTTGAGAGAACACAGGTTTAGAAAAGCCTTTGAGTGTACTGAGGAAGACACAGTGCATCATGTAAGGCCAGGACTGGACACATACTCAGATAAAATCTGAGAAGATCTTGACTTGCACTTCTGACAAATTATGAGCTTCCTGCAAGCAGGAGGTGAAGGGTAAGGTAGAGTTGTAGGAAGCCTGACTTAACAGTGAAGGAGTGCCTCAGCCTAAGGGTCAAAATATAAAGATTGAGAGAGCAATAACTTTTTTTTTCTTTTTGGCTGTAGATAATCAAATTTCTATAAAGTCATTGGTTGATTGCTGGGATAATTTAACAGCCACCTCAGTGAACACATGTGACAAGAATTACAGTCTTCAGAAAAAATGGTTTGAAAAACGACCAAACAGATGGCCATAGCCCTTAACAAATCAACATCAGAAAACCATGGGGAAAATGGAGAATTTGAATCACAGGGTCACTACATTATAATATTAAACATTTCCATTTTTCAACAAAAACAAATTACAAGGCACACAAAGTAGCAAGAAAATATGGTCCATTCAGATCGAAAACCAGATTGATAGATGCTTTCCCTGAGGAAGCCCAGACATTGAACTTGTTAGACAAAGACTCATTGATCAAATTGTCTTAAATATATTCAAAGTACTACAGGAAAGCATGGGCAAACAAAGAAAACCAGGAAAATGATGTATTAAAAAATAGAGTATCAGTAAATAGATAAAGAAGAAAGATTAAATAAAGGTAAATAAGGATTATGAAGAGATACAGAGTGTAAGAATGAATCTAACTGAAAGGCACAGTAACTAAAATGAAAAATTAACTAGAAGGGTTTTATAGTAGATTTGAGAAAACAGGAGAAAGAATGCAAAAACTAGGAAAAAAAGACAACTGGATTTGTGTTCAGAAGCAGAAAGAAAAACTAATTTAAAAAATGAACAGAATGTAAGGGGCCAGTGGAACACTTATCAAGCATACTAAGATATACACTATGAAAGTCCCAAAGAGAGAAGAAAGATACAAAGGTGAAGAAAAATAATGGCAGGAAACCTTCTCAAATTTGGTGAAATACATAAAGCAACACATTCAATAAGCTCAATGAACTCTAAGTAAAATAAACTCAAAGAAGTCTATACCAGAACGCATTGTAATTAAACTGTCAAAGCCAATCACAAAAAGACAATCTTAAAAGAGAAGTGAATTGTCACATATAAAGGATCCTCAATACAATCAATAGACAATTTTACAGTAGAAGCCATGGAGGCAAGATGGCAGTGGATAAAATACTGAAAGTACTGAAAGAAAAAATTAACCAAGGATTCTTTACTGGCAAAACTGTCCTTTTAAAAATGATGGAGAAATTAAGACATTCCCAGATAAACGAAAGCTGAGGAAGTTAGTCAACTAGCAGACCTGCCTTATTAAAAAATGCTGAAGTTCTTCAGGTTGAACTGAAAAGACTCTAGTAACTTGGACTCATCTAAAGAAATAACTCTGGTAAAGGTAACTACATAGGTAAATGTAAAAATTAATACTATTGAATTATTAGCTTGTAACTCCTCTTTTTGTTTCCTATGTGTTTTAAAAGAAAAATAAATTCAACAGAATATTGAGGATTCTATGCCATGACCAAGAAGAGTTTACACCCAGAAAACAAGAGTAGTTCAAAAAGGAAATTAGTCAATACAATACACCACATTAATAGAACAAAAAAATTAATTAGTCTCAACTGATGTAGTAAGAGCATTTAATTAAAACTAATGCCCTCTATAATTAAAAAAATCAGAAAACTACAGATAGAAGAGACTTTGTTTAATATAATAGAGTATTTATCAAAACCTGATGGTTAACATCACATTCAGTGATGAAAGACTGAAATTTCCCCCTAAGATCAAGAACAAGAAAAAGATTCCCACTTTCACCACTGTCATTCAACAGGTACTAGAAGTTCTAGCCAGAACAATTAAGCAATAAAAATAATGAGCTATTCAAATTAGAAAATGAGAAGTGAAACTATATTCTCAAATGACGTGATTTATATAAAGAAAATACAAATGAATTCACACACACACGAACTACAAGAACTAACAAGCAAATTCAGCAAAAAGCTTCAGGTTACAGGATCAACACACAAATCAATTGTGTTTCTATACACCAGCAATGAATAATGGAAAAGTAGAATTCTTTAAAATCTAATTACAACATCACCCAAAAGAATAAAATTCCTTTGAATAAATTAAGCAAAGGTGTAAAAGACTTATAAATACTACAAAATTTTGCTAATAGAAAGTAAAGAAGATCTAACTAGTGGAAAAATGTCATGTATTCATGGATTAGAAAAGTAAATACTCTTAAAATGAGAATATTACCGAAAGTAATCTACAGATCTACCAGAATCATCATCTTTTTTTTTTTTTTTGAAATGTAGTCTTGCTCTGTCACCCAGTCTGGAGTGTAATGGTGTAATCTTGGCTTACTGCAACCTCTGCCTCCTGGGTTCAAGCGATTCTCCTGCCTCAGCCTCCCAAGTAGCTGGGATTACAGGCACACACCACCACATCCAGCTAATTTTTGCATTTTTAGTAGAGATGGGGTTTCACAATGTTGGCCAGGCTGGTCTCAAACTCCTGACCTCAGGTGATCCACCAGCCTCGGCCTCCCAAAGTGCTGGGATTACAGGTGTGAGCCCCACCCCCAGCCTATTTTTGAGACATGGTCTTGCTCTGTTGCCCAAACTGGAGGGTAGTGGTACAATCTAGGCTCAGGTGATCCACCTGCCTTGGCCTCATAAAGTGCTGGGATTACAGACATGAGCCACTGCACACGGCCGATTTACCAGAATCTTTATCAAAATTCCAGTGGTCTTTTTTTCAGAAATGGAAAACCTAATCCTCAAATTTATAGGCAATTAAAAAGCATCTCAAATAGTCAAAACAATCTTGACAAAGAAAAACAAATTTAGAGGACTCATACTTCTCAATTTCAAAACTTACTACAAAGCTATAGCAGTCAAACAGTGAAATAGTATACAGCCTTTGCAAAGAAGGAAATTCTATCACTCACAAAAACTGGATGAAACTGGAAGCCATCATGCTAAGTGAAATAAGCCAGGCATAGAAAGACAGTGTGTAATCCCCTTATATGTAGAATCCAAAAAAGTCAGTCTCATAGAAACATAGTAAAAAGGTGGTTACCAGAGGCTGGGGACAGAGTGGCAGGGGGTGGGTGACTAAGGGAAAAAGAGATGCTGATCAAAGAGTGCAAAGTTTTAGTTAGACTGGAGGGTAAGTTTTAGTGATCTGTTGCTCTGCAGGGTGACCACAGTTAATAATGACTTAATATCTATTTCAAATCGCTGAAAGAATAGATTTTTAATGTCCTCACCACAAAAATGAGAAGTTGAGGTGATAGATATGTTAATTAGCTTGATTGAATCTTTTCACAATGTATGCATAGATCAAAACATCACATTATACCCCATAAATATGCACAACTATTTGTAAGTTGAAAATAAATTACAAAAAACAGTGTGCTGCTCGCATAAGAATAGACGTAGAAACCAATGGAATAGAATTCAGATTCCAGAAATAGACTCATATGACTATGGCCAATGGATTTTTTACAAAAATGCTAAGACCATTGACTGAGAAAAGAATAGTCTCTTCAGCAAATGGTGCTGGGACAATTGGACATCCACATGCAAAAGAATAAAGTTAGACTTCACTCTTGGATTGTTTCATAACACATGTGAAAATTTACTCAAAATGGAACAATGACCTAAATACAAAGACTAGAACCATCAAACCCTTAGGATAATGTAAGGATAAATCTTCATAGCATTGGGTTTAGCCATGGATTCTTATATATGACACCAAAAGCACAGGCAATGAAAGAAAAAAATAGATAAGTTTGACTTTATCAAATTAAAAAATATTTGCTAGATAAGGGTCTAGTATCCAGAATTCATAAGGAATTTTTATAGCTCAACAATGTAAAAACAAACAGCTTAATTTAAAAATGGGCCAATGACTTACATAAGCATTCTCCAAAGAAGGTGTACAAATGGCCAGAAATCACATGAAAAGATGCTCAACACTACTAGTAGTTAAAAAGAATATGAGAACTATACTGAGATGCCACTAGGGTGTACAGTACATTTAGGTGCCATACCCATGAGGATGGCTATAACAAAACAAAACAAAAAAGGGAAAATAACATGTTGGCAAAGATGGAGAAAAATAGGAACCCTCATACATTGCAGTGGGAAGGTAAAATGGTTCAGCAACTGTGGGAAATAATTTGGCAATTCTTCAAGAGGTTAAACACAGAATTACTGTATGACCCAGCAATTCCACTCCTAGATATATTACCAAAAGAACTAAAGACGGGCCAAGTGTGGTGGCTCACACCTGTAATCCCAGCACTTTGGGAGGCCGAGGCAGGCAGATCTCTTGAAGCCAGGAGTTTGAGACCAGCCTGGGCAATATGGCAAAAGCCCACCTCTACTAAAAATACAAAAAAAAATAATTTAGCTGGGCATGGTGGTGCACACCTGTGACCCCAGCTACTCAGGAGGCTGACTCGTGAGAGTCTTTTGAACCTGGGAGGTAGAGGTTGCAGTAAGCCGAGATCACGCCACTGCACTCCAGCCTGGATGACAGACCAAGACTCCATCTCAAAATAAATAAACCCAAATAAATACTTACACAGGAATGACACTATGAAGTGTCACTGTTCACAGTAGTGGAAAACAGTAGCCAAAAGTTGAAAACAATCTAAATGCCCATCAAGAGAAGAATGAATACATAAACTATGGTATATACAATGGAATATTATTTGGCCATATAAATAAATGAAATGCAGATACATTCTACAACATGGATGAAACTCAAAAACACTATATTATGTGACAGAAGCCAGATACAGAAGGTCACACGTTTTATAACTTTATTTATAGGAAATATCCAGAATAGATGAATACATTCTAGAAATCAGATTGGTGATTGCCAAGATCTTAGAGTGAGGAAGCAGTGGAGATAAACCCCTTCATGGGTATGAGAGAGTATCTGGGGGTGATGAAAATATTTTAGGATTAGATAGAGGTGATGATTGCATAATATTGTAAAAGTACTAATTGTCACTGACTCATTCTCTTTAAAATGGTTAAATTTACGTTACATGAATTTCCCCTAGATTAAACAACAACAAAATGATCTCCGTTCATCAGGATGTCAAATATCACAAGGGTTCTCACCATTGTTCCCCATCTTCAGAGGCGATTCCTAGGGTCAAAGGGCTATGGGAGCCAATGCATGATGGGAAATTAAAGTGAGTCTTCCCCGGCTCAAGTGTGAATGCTAATGAAATAAAGCGTGTATTGGCCTATTTTTTTTCCCCTCATGGAGACGTGGAAAAACACAAATGTACCCTCAGAGTTCTTTATCTGCTTTACTTGTACTCAAGGGAGTGTTCTCATTACATTGGGTTTGAAGAGATAAAACTAATAACAGAAAGAAAAATGAGAAGAGGCTGGCTAGGAAAGACTCTTCTTTGAAGTAAGCCAATCTATCCTAAATTCATAGGCAATTTCTATTCCTGGTGGGTGAGTGGCAGAGAAGAATTTGATAATTAAAAGATGAGGAAAAACGTAAAACAAAATATTTTTTCACAGCCAGTGATGTCATTCTTCCTTGAAATACTGCCTCCACAGATCAAAGGTAAACAAACAGCCCAGGGGTGGGAAGGAGGCATGGGCAGAAACCAGGAATAAAATGCACCCTGAAAGCCAAAAGTATCTTTTCTCTCCTCCTCCTAAAAGCCAGAGTCTTCCATTTGGAATATAAATGTTTTTTAAAACTCTTGATAATTACAAATATAAAGAAGAGAAAAGAGCTTTCTTCGCAGTGGGGTTTCTTATCTACACTGACCTCTAGTTCCTTCAGATGGGGATGTGGGCCCCAGTTCTCAGGATTTTAGAAAAGAATGTGTTAAAATGGGGGTGGGTGTGGGTGAGAGGAAGCTGAAATGTGTGCGGATGGTTTAACATGCAAATGTCCTTACTTTCTTTTAGGTGGAGGATCAAGGTTTGGCTATTTTCAACTTCTTTTCCACTCCCCCTCTCTTCCCATCCCAGTTTAGTTGCAAGAGAACTGTGAATGTGACAAGGGCTTTGTGTAGGGAATTCAGGCGAATGAAAGGACCAAGGAGACCCAGTTGAGGGAACAAACTTTTGAGGGTCAGTGGGGTCAGCTTAGAATAAATGTGTGGCATTGTTGGTATTAAGGACATACTCTCAGCGGGGTGTCCTGAGCCGGGCACACAACGTGCAGGCCTGTTTATTCAACACTGAAATACCTACGGATGGGTCTTGGGGAGAAAAGGGAAACTTCAGCAGCAAAAGCCTGCACCTTTCAGTGTCAGAGCATTCCCCAGAAGCAAAGTCCTGCTTTTTTTTTCCCTTCTAATTACAGAGAAGAAAGTGCCTGTGCATAACCCAAAATTAATTGATTAATTAACCAATGCATTAAAAGAAGAGATTCCCTTAGCAATTTTTTTCTTTCTTTCTCTCTCTCACTTTTTTTCCCTCTTCCACACATGGACAATCCAGGTCATTGAAAGCCTAAGATAGAAACAGTTTCTTAACAGTGTTTGAAAACAGCCTTTGTTTCCGTGGAAGTGGCACAGGCCCTCTGTGGTTTCTTTCCAGAAAACATTTACCTACCTCAGAGGGGTTTTTTGTGAGGATTAAATGAGAGAAAGTGCTTAACACAGTCTGAGTACATCGTTAGAGGTAAATAAATATTAGTTGTTGTTCGAATGTATTGCTCTTACGCGGCTCAGTCATGAAGAGGTCAGGAAGGAAGATGGGAGGATGCAAGTTGAGCTGTCCCAGCTGAGGTGGAATCAGAATCAGATTAGAGAGGACGCGGAGGGGGAGAGGCTGGGCTCACTGGCGAGGATGCAACCCTTAGGCAATTCAAAGGTGGAGGGGGACTTGTCCAAAACCAGAGTTAAAGAGTGACTCAAAAGATTAAGGAGTAAATTCACCTGAAGACTCTCTCTAAGGAATTTTTTAAAAGGCGTATGAATTTGCCTAGATCTGGCTTGGGGCAACAAGACTAAAATACATGAAATATTAAAGACGTGAATGCTAAATTATTTTTTGCAGACCTCCTGAATTTTAGGATACCAGAGGAGAAGATGGACAAGATTAACACATGAAAATGATTTCAAAGCTAGTAAGAGTGAAATAAAGACACGATGTTGACAGGAGTTTAATGAAAGGAGAAATTAACATTGGCAGACATGGACAGAAGTAGCACCTGAGAGAAGGTGGTTTGTGATGGAGGCAGTCGCATGGGCAGGAAGAGATGGGCTAACACCATGGGAGACATTAAGTATTGACTTTGAATTACAGAAAGCAAGATTTCAGGAAGTTGAATTTTGGGGTAGAGCACAGGATGCTTTAGCATTTCAAGAGTGTGCCAGCAGGGAGATCAGCTAAAAATCTATGGCCGTGGTCTGTATGTAAGGCAGTGTGGTGGTAGTGGTCAGGTGTGTGCATTTGCATGAGTGTTTATGGACTGAAGAGATTACAGTAGTGCTGGAGAAAGAGGTTAGAGAAAGAATGTTCAAGAAAATATTCAACACAGGTGACTAACTGAAAAAGGGGGATAGGGAAAAAAAGAAACAAGATAACTCCAAGTTTTCTGTCATAGGAAACTATAGAATAGGGACATCATTGGAAGAAATGTGAAATTTGGAGAAAGTCCCTGTATTTGATGAAAGATGAAGTTCATTTTAACTCATGGAATTAGAGGTGATAAATATTGGATAAGTAGTATTGGGAAGAGGAGGAATCCATTATATTACAGGAGGGAAAAAACACCCAGGTTTGGGAAGTGGGAATAAAATATATTATTGGTAAATTGAAGGAGGTTGGTACAGGTTATTAATAAGACCTCTTGGAAAAACCAGAGGAGGAAGCTGCAAAATGTTTCTATTCTTAAAACTTTGGTGTGAATGCAATGACTCAAGAATGGAGACAAAATGCAAATATTTGTCACCAAGAGCCCACCTTGCATGCATTATCTTGGGTACCTTCAACACAGCCCCTTCTAATAATGATGGGAGGAGCCCCATGCAAATGACATAAAGAGTCATGAAAGAAATTACAGTCCAGCTTATTCCACCTTGGGGAGACATTATGTGGGGATTAGAGATTGTACCACATACTAAAAATGAGACTATGAGGAGAATTTGAACTTTGTGTACAGAAGGAAAAATCGGTCCTGTTTATTTAGATATATGATAGGTTTTACTGGCCTATTATATTCCTATTGACCTTGGCTATGGCCACTCCAAATAAATAAACTCATGTACATTTTTATATCTATATTGCCTCATCTGATGCCATCATTACAATGAAAAAAGCCCTAGAAAGGAAGATGAGCAAGTCAACCCAAAGGCATTAGGTTATTAGAAGTGCTACTAGGGGGCATGAGTCAATAGTTAGGTTTAATGCCTCCTGAGGGCAGATACTGAGTCTGAGGCATTCTAGTGCTCATAACAGTGCTTGACAAAAAGAATGTGCTCATTAAATAAGTGAGCAGAAGTTTAGAAACAGCACTGGCTCCAAAATGAGCAATACAAGAGAGAAGCATGCTGTCAGGCCATCATTTCTACTATAACTGGTGCAGTCATACAAGCGATAGTCTACGGTATCCATGTGGCTAAATAAGAACCTAGTGTCAAACTCAAATGGTTTCCAGTCCATAGAAAGATGATGGACAGTGGACTACATTCATCACCTTGGCTGTTGGGGCTAAGGTAGGGTAGAGAAGTATGGAGGTATAAGATAGAAGGATAGCTAGGACCTGATGTTGAGTGTGTACATTGCAGACACTCTTTCCAGTGTGCGGGGTCAAACAAATGAATTACTTGTGCCAATGAATAAATAAATAAACCCTGTGTTACCTACATTGCTTACCATCAACTCTGCCCCTGTGATTCCCTTACCTTGGCATCCATTAGTTCAGCTATTTAGCAAATATTAATGGCACTTCTGTGTAGCAGGAATGTGTTGTTAGCGATGCAATACAAATAAAATGCAGAATTGTGCCTGTTGAGAGATACAAACAAGTAGATAGTGTGGCAAGTGCTCTAAAGAATCACAGGATGTCATGGCACCCATAGAACAGGCAGTTATGCCAGACATAGCCTTCCTGTCCCTCCTCTCACCATTTTTATCTCTGTATCTGTTGCTGTAGAGAAGGCAATGATGGCTGTTTCACTGTCAGTGTGGTAAGAAAAATCGAGAGACACAGATCTCACAAGTGTTCCCATCAGAGGAAAGGTGAAAGCAAAAACTGTAGGACTAAAAAGTCCTCTCTTCGAATGTCCTCCCTAAAACCTTGCCAGCAAACGAAGCTTTTGCTGCAAACCCAGGAAGAAAAGCAGCATCACAATTTGCAGGGCAACATTCTGCTAACAATACAGCTGCTGGGGCTCAGCCAAGTCCCAGAGTGGCTGCCCAGCCAAGTCCATGATTAATGATGTCATAGCAAGCAAGATGAGGCCTCAGTTGAATGAGCCTTGGCTTTTAACAAAAGCCTTGACTAAGCAGTAAACTGACCAGAGGGATAACCAACTGTGGAGTGCCCCAAATATCACTGACATGGAGTGTAAACAGGAATCAAAAAAGAATACCAATCCAGGGTTGTAGGCAGTTGCAGAATTTGATGGGAGAGAAATGGCACCATTATTTGGGGATGTCTAAGTTTGTGTCTTTTGTTGTATATGGAGAGTACATAGCCAGGGTAGTCTCATTTTTCAGTTGCAGAAAACTGAGGCCCAGGTATTAAGAGAAATATTCTTGAACACAGTAAGTTGGTGATAAAACCAAGATTGGATCCAGGGCTCTACTATGCCGCACCGTTTTCATAAAGCTCAGCAAGGTCTTATATCCAAGCAACACTATTTGCTTCCTAAGTCTGGAAACTAACTCCTCAGAGGCATGAGTAACTTTCAGCTTTTTCATTCATCATTAGTTGCTAAATTTCATCAAGTAAAATTTGTTTATGTTTTTTTTTCAAGGAGGAGTCATGGGTACAATACTTCCTAAGTTGTTTTGCATTTGAGAATGACTGCATGCTACCTACACTCCTGAACAACTTAGCTGGGTATAATAGTGTTGGGTCATGCTTCCTTCTCTTAGACTTGTAGACACTACTCCATTTTCTTACAGCGTTGAAATGATCTTTGTGGAGAAACCTGAGACCTACATGATAATTTTCTGCTTTAAAGAAGGCAGTTTTTTTCTAGTTTTTCTTTAACCTTGACTTTCATTAGCATAACCTGAATATATCTACTGTTGGTAGCATTTGTCACTATTTCCCTGAAAGTGATTTATTCAACCTGGAGATTCAGTTCTTGATTTTAATGAAATTTCCATTTTTTAATTTTGATCTATGTTTTCTATTCTATTCTAGGGCTCTTCAAGAAAAGCAATGATCTCTTCCAGCTCTGAGGCCCTATGAAGAATAGAATCAATGTGGGCCTGGTCATTAGTCTTTGGTAAAGGGTGGCCAGTAGGGCTGGGTAAGTAATCCACCTGCCTTCCTTTCTGTCAGAGGCCACCCCGTAGTGGAACCTTTTATTATAAATACACATCTTGTGAGTGATATCAAAAAACAAGTTGATGAAGAGAAGGGCCAGAACCAAAGTGACAACAGAATTCGTTTCTTAGTAACTTTTGCTAAGGATGAAACAGTTTTCTGGCAAGTTAAAGGAAATTTAGACAATGTGAGTTATGATTTTTTTTTTCTTTTCCTTCAATGAGAATTTTAAACTGTAAGTTATTTCAGAGAATGAAGCAATGTTGACCTTCTCTACTACTCTATAACCAGTGCTCACCGTTGGTCTTGACAGTTTAAGCACCTAATATTTGCTAAATAAATATACAAAGGTAGTAAACTTGAACTGATGAGTGTTCAAGCTTGAAAATAAAGAAATGCAATATCTTCTATCACCATGAAGTCTCTATGTAACCAACATGCACACTATAGTCTGAATGACTCATGTGTTTTGGTTTAACTGTGAGATCACTGGTGACCCCTTAAGATTCTTTGGCTTCTGTAAATCCCTAAAGAGTCAGTGCTTGTAGAAAGAGACATTCTGGTGGCTCACAGTCTTGTAGTATGGGGAAAGGCTGTGAAGTAGTAGAGGGCACTAGGACCACATTTGAATCACGACTTTACCATCTAAGTGGCCTGAGATAGGAGCCCTAAATTTCCTTGAGCCTTGGTGTTCTTATCTGCAAAATGGAAAACTAATTCCTCGTAAGACTGTTGTGAGAATTAGATAAAACCAGTTATGGGAAGCATCTAGAATGGCACCTAGCACAGAACAAGTATTCAGTCAATGGTGTCTATTAGTCCTAATTATTAGGAATAATAATATTATCATTAGACACCATTGATACCCAAGTCCAGAAGTAATATTCAGCTTACTGAGTATTCAATTGTACCTCTGCTCCTTGACATGGGTTGGAGAGAGAGAGGGCAGAAATCATGATGGCTGTACAGTTATGTGCAGTGGAATTCCTTCCTTTTTGACCCTCCCAAACTCCTCTTAACACCTAATTTCCCCCCACCAATTGTAGCACAAGTCTGAGATATGGAGCAGAGAGAAGGGCCTCACTCATTCTTCCAAAAGAAACATTAGGTTTTATTTTAAGAGAGACGAAGGAAATGTATTAAACTTGTCCTCCCAGAGGATCTAATAACTTTCACGAGTGGGCAGACCTCATCACATACCTTGGGCATCCCAAGATGTTTCACAGTCCCAAGAGACTAATTGATTAAGTTGCTTTTGCTCATCCCTTTAAAGTCAATTTCCAGATAATATCCTAACTCATCACCCACAACTCGTCTATGCCCTCCATGTGACTCTGCTCCATAGAGTTTTATGGTGGAAATAACCTTAGTGAGGGACTTCTGGAGTCCCAAGGGAGAGTCAGCAAAGGCAGGTGATTTGTGCTTATTACGCAGCCAGACCAAATTTGTCTACATGTTGAGGAGGAGGCGGGTACACCCCAAAGCCATTCAAACCTTAGAGTTAGCAACAACTGCAGCCTGCAGCTCACTCAAAGAAAAGAAACCTCCAAAGGCGATGAAGACATTGAACTCCCTCTGAAGAGAAAGTGGCTTGTGGATGCTGTATGACAACAGGCTTAAGGAAAGGTTCTCTGCGCACAGCTCAGAGGAACATTTCTCTGTAGCCTGACTTGAGTACCTGTTATGAGTTAAAGACCGTTCAGAGGGTTGGAGAGAAAATAGTGAAAAAGGAAGATGAGGTCCCTGCTTTCATGAAATACACATTCTAGTCATGGGAGTGGTTTGAAAGACAAAAGTAAATACAAAATTGAAAAAATTACCAGTGAGTTACAAGGGCGATGTAAAGAAATAACACAAGTTGATGGAGTAAAGCATCGGTGGGTGACCACCTAGTTCCACTGGTCAGGGATGGCTTCGTGGAGGAAGAGCTGATATTTGGAGGGGAAAGACCCAGCCATGAGAAGATCCGAGGCAAGAAAACTGCAGGCAAAGGGAACAGCTTGTGTGAAGGTTTTACGGCAGGGATGAGCTTACAGTGCCAATGAAGGGCACTAGTTCAGGGAGTGAAAGTACAGGCAGAATTTGGCGCAGATCAGTCAGTAGCTAGGGGTTAGATCATGTAGGATTTTGTGTATCATGGTAACAGGTATGACTTTCCCTTTAAAACCTTGTCTCCTAGAGGTGGTCTAGGGTAGAGAAAAGTGGAAAATATTAGCTCAGAAGAACAAAGGCGTGCCTGAGAAGCAAGAAGGCAAAATGGGCTACATAAGTGAGAGCCAGTCTAAACCCCAGTACTGAAGCCAATCTATGTGTATGCATTTGAGTTAAACCCTCTGAAAAATCTTCATAAATTAATCTCATTGCTCCAGTGGCTCTGATGTTATGATCTGGGTTCCCACAGGTACTGGTTACAGGGGATTTCCTACTCAGAAGTGTTAAATGCGTTTCCCATCCAAAGGATTAAATAAGTGGTTTTGGGTGTGTGGTCAGCAGTGGATTTTGGTACCCAATGTTCTTTTAACTGGGGAATCCTGGCCAAGACCTTTGTATCCTCTGGCATCAGTCTACTCATCTGTATACTGACCAGTGTCTACTAATGATCACCGTAGTCCCTGCTAACAGTCTGAGGTTGTATAATTCATTGACATCTGGCATAAGTTCATAGGGATGTGTTAAAAAAAATTAAACACATTTGGCATAATCACATGCAAGGCCTTACAAATAGCTGAGAAAGCCGCATGCCAGTTGCCAAATTGCGATGGATGAACCAGGCAAACAGTGCCAGAATTAATAACGTCTTGCTTATAATTTATTCCAATTTTCTATGTGAAGGGGAAGCTGTGTTTTCCTCTCTTACACAGCCCCCCCAAATCCCCACCACCACCTCTAGGCCCCGCAGGCAGCCATTTTCATTTACACAATGCGAGACAATTGCAAAATGAAGAGAAAATGGGTTTGCCCATTCTGTTAATTGGCAGCTTGAAAAAGTACAAGATAATAAATTTGGTACCTCAGCATGGAGGGAAGTTTCTGAGAAGATTGCTGATGGTTAGGCGCCCTCTACTGGTAGACTCGACAGAAAACCACTAAATGCTGAAAGATTTTTTTACAATCCTGGGATCCTTGCTCTTCCTGAAATGACCTAGAATGCAGGTGTTTGTCTTCAGGGATTTACAAATGGCAAACAAGCTCAAATCAGGCCATACCTCATTGAAGAGAACTCTTTTCATGTCTTTACAAATCCTGGAAGGTGTCTTTAAAAAATTGTAATAGGAGTGAGCACAGAGTACCCTGGTCTCAGAGATGGCAAACACTGTTCTTAGAAGCTTTTCAGATGGAATGTTCGCATCCACTAAAAATGAAATCTTTTTAGAATTTAAGGATATTCATGTTTAAAATTACAGACTTTGAGGTTATATGGAAGAAAAAAAGGTTAGCACCCCCATGATAAAAATGGAAAACATCTTAGAGACCCAAGCAACATGCTAATGCATTGCCACCTGTTTTTTGGCCTCGAATTGAGCCTGGAATGTGGTGGATGAGGGCACAAGATTTACAGTTATACCTGGCTTTGAACCCTAGTTCTTTCACTTACTGGAGAAGCTACTTAAAGCCCCTAACTTTCCTTTATATAACTCTCTGTTAAGTATTTCAACACAGCATACGGATTAAGTTCATGAAATTCAGTCTCCCTCCATCAGCATCAGTGTACCTATTCAACATGAACACAGAAAAAATGTAAAAATATTAGAGTGAATTGCAGAGTTTATTTATTTATTCTCTCTGTATTTATGGAGTGGCCTCTCATAAGAACACTGGATTGGGAACTGGGGACAATGAATTTCACATAGACCCTGCCCTCAAAGAGCAAAAACAGTCTAGTAGAAAAGATAAGATGCATAGACAAATAGCTATGATAAGTCAGAAAGGTTCAGGACGGTGAGAGAGACAGTCAATGGGAGTTCTCAAAGGAGAAATTATTTCCAGTTCTGAGAAATCAGGAAAGGCTTTCTTTCCAGTATTATGCCACTCCAATGACTTCTGAGCTTTCCCTAGCACCAATTCTTGACCACAAGGAAAAATAAAAATTAGTAGTTTAATAATTGCATTACATATTTGGGGAAGTATTAGTAATAATGATATAAAAAACAAAAAAATGTTAAAAAAGACAATTACAAATTTGCAAGGGGAAAAACATTACATAAGAAGACAAATATGGCCGGGCGCGGTGGCTCGCACCTGTAATCCCAGCCCTTTGGGAGGCGAAGGCGGGCGGATCACGAGGTCAGGAGATCGAGACCATCCTGGCTAACACGGTGAAACCCCATCTCTACTAAAAATACAAAAAATTAGCTGGGCATAGTGGCAGGCGCCTGTAGTCCCAGCTACTCGGGAGGCTGAGGCAGGAGAATGGCGTGAATCCGGGAGGCGAAGCTGGCAGTGAGCCGAGATCGCGCCACTGCACTCTGGCCTGGGCGACAGAGCGAGATTCTGTCTCAAAAAAAAAAAAAAACAAATATGTTTATTTACAGTATACCACATGGCTTAGTAATGAATAATACACTATCACAATATTAATAACATAAGGACAAACTTCTGAATTTGCCAACGAGCATGATTTAGCTATACTGAGAGTAGAGAAGGGACAATAAGCATATGTGAGTATGTAAAAGAATTGGATGTTCACTTTCAATTAAAAATTTAATAATGTCTACAATTATGATATTAAGAAATATAGCAGTGCCAATATAGTGTTTGGTAATATGGAGGTTTAGACTAGAAAAATTGGCTAAAAGTTGAAAGCAGTTGTCTTAGGGAGCAGGGTACAGGGAAGGAATAAGACTTGGGACTGCTGATTTTCATTATGACTACTGTAATGCTGTTTAAGTTTTTAAAGCATGTATGTATGTATCATTAAATAAATTTTTAATGAACAATAACAGAGGATGATGTAGTGGACACGTTTCTTTATTTATTTGTTCAGTTATTTGTCGTTGGTTGTTTGATTGTTTTTTCTGTCCATTTTCTCCCCATGATTATTCTAAAAATGCAAACTTTTCTTTTTCAGCAAATTTTATTCCTCCACTTTAAACACATGGTTTCTATGGAGGGTTACATTTTTTAAGTTAAGCTTATTCCTTGGCTACAATTGATTGATCCAGAATTGGGAGGGAGAGAGGAAGAGAGAGAAGAACAGGAGAGAGGAGACAGAGAGAGAGAGAGACAGAGAGAATGAAATGTCACATAAAGATAGGGAATGATGAAGAAGAGTTGTAGCAATGTTGAAGTCCCTGGTTCCATTTATTCCTGAGGATCAGCATCACCCTTGCTTTTCCAGTAACTTGGCTTTTCAGTTTTACTTCCTATGGGATACCTCCTACATCCTTCATACTTTTCTTCACAGCTAGTTTGATATTGTTTGTTTGTTTGTTTCTGTGAAGAACAGTAACCACAATCATACTCTAAAAGGGCATCTCAGCAGCAGCCTCTGGTGCAGTTTCTCAGAGATTCTCGGGAGATCTCGGAGATGGCAGAGTGGATGGTTTTAAAAGGTGGACTTTCCTGTGACTAGCAGGCAACTGCATGCCTGAGTCTGGGAGGAAAACTTGAGTGATGAGGCAGGTGAAGATGGATTGAGAAAAACCTTCATCTGGTGAGAAGGAGACCCTGAAGGGAGAGGGAGATATGCCATCAGCAATCCAGGACTGGGCTGGGCGCAGTGGCTCACGCCTGTAATCCCAGCACTCTGGGAGGCCAAGGCGGGCAGATCGCCTGAGGTCAGGAGTTTGAGACCAGCCTGGCTAACATGGTGAAACCCTGTCTCCACTAAAAATACAAAAATTAGCCAGGCATGGTGGTGCGTACCTGTAGTCCCAGGTACTTGGGAAGCTGAAGCAGGAAAATCGCTTCAACCCGGGAGGTGGAGGTTACAGTGAGCTGAGATCATGCCACTGCATTCCAGCCTGGGTAACAGAGTGAGACTGTCTCAAAAGAAAAAAAAAAAAGCAATCCAGGACTGATGCAAACCAGAACTCTGAGGACCCCAGTGGAGAGTACCCGAGAAACGTCTTTTGAGACACCAAGAGTGCAGTTGTTCCCTTCTCTCTCTCTCCACTTCACCTCCTGTCTTTCTAAAATCTATTTGGAGGTTAAATCTCCATGAACAGTGGGCATACAGTGGTGACAATTGGCTATGGTGCAACACATGCTAAGAGGAAGAGCCTGGCTAAGGAAAGGAAAGATAAGGACACAGGAGTGGGCAGAGCACAGATGGGACCCCAAAGCCAATTCTATTTCTCCACAAGGCTGGAAGATCAGGAGGATCAGGGGAACAGTGGAGGACAAAGATGTCAGACTTGTAGAATGGAGCTTCCCTGGATGAAACCTCGAATTATCATTTGAAAAGTTAAAAAAAAAAAAAAAGGGAGAAGATAGTTGATGCTGCAAAACAAATTAAATCCATGCTTAAGGATACAGAGGGAATGGTCTGAAAGGAAATACTAAGAAAGGAAATAACAGAGGTGAAAGACCAGGATTAAAGATCAAGGGGAGAAATAAAGCATAAGCAATTATCAAAGAAAAAATACAAATCAACCCTTCATTGGCCAAGGTTAAAAAAAAAAAAAAAGACCTCTGTGTATGGATAGCAATTCCCATGCTGTCTTAGGCAAAATAGTATGAACATGTTCATTTAATTTTGGAATACTGTTTAAATTAAAAGGATCAATATACCTAAAAAATATTTCAGCAAAAAGAGGGGGCTATGTAGAGGCCGGGCACGGTGGCTCACGCCTGTAATCCCAGCACTTTTTGGGAGGCCGATGCAGGTGGATCACGAGGTCGGGAAATCAAGACCATCCTGGTTAACATGGTGAAACCCCATCTCTACTAAAAATACAAAACATTAGCCGGGCAGGGTGGCAGGCGCCTGTATTCCCAGCTACTCGGGAGGCTGAGGCAGGAGGATGGTGTGAACCCAGGAGGTGGAGCTTGCAGTGAGCCAAGATCTCACCACGGCACTCCAGCCTGGGTGACAGAGTGAGACTCCGTCTCAAAAAAAAAAAAGGGTTATGTAGAAAAGGAAAAGTAAATTAGAGGCTATCTTCTAACTTCTCATCTGCAGTATCAATCCCACAACGTGGTGGAGCAACAGTTACAGTTTGGAGCAAAAACTATTGAGATCCAAGTCGTCTTTTATCAATGGAAGTGATAAAAAAAGATGTATGTATTAAACAAGAACTCCAAAAAAATCCATAGGAAACAATTATTTAAAGATTGTCTCCAACTAATTGAGAGATACTAAAATATTACAAACTGAAAAATGGAGACTTTGCATTAGATTTGACAGGATTCACCTCTAAAACTAAATAAACATGCTTCATATTTATCTTATTCTCTCCAGGATAAATGTAAATCTAGTTGTAAAATGAATCTAAAGTCAAAACATCTGCTCCTTTTAAAATAATATAAAATTCATGATTCCATGAAAAAGATCTGAGTTTAAAACGTCAGCTAATATTAACAAAGCCTGAGAACTGTGGAGAGAGGAGAGCATGGAGTATTGTGTACTCAAAAGATCCTTTCCTTCTTGACTCTGAGAATTAGTCAAGGTGCAGTCAAAGAGGCTTTTGAAACATTAAAAGATAAACATCAAAGAAAGTAAAAGCAAAGAAAACATGGTTTATAGAGCAAATAGGAGTCACAAATGAAACAGCATAAAACAATATTTAAAAAGTATAAAACTATATGTTAGAACATGAAATAGGCCTTTTGTAGTAGTCAGAGCTGATGTTAAACAGCTCTTAAAAGGCAAAGACTCTTGAGTTGTTTTTTTTTTTTTTTTTTCAAAATTTAGCCAATTACTGTCCACAAGAGAACATCTGAAACAAAGGTGTTCAGAACGTGAAGAGAAAAATATTAGACAAAGATACATCAATCAAAATCAAACAAAAGGAAGGAGAAGTACAAGCATGAATATCAAACACCAACTTCAAGACAAAAATATTGAAGGGAGCAAAAGTTCACTTCTTTTGATGAGTGGTACAAACATGTATGAGATGAATAAAATAGCAAGGCAGATTTAACAAAACCTCTGAAAAATGGTCACGCAGTAATAGTTGGGGATATTAAGGTATATCACCATGATAGGTCAAACAAGCAATGATGATGTGTGCATATAGAAACTACAAAATCTATTCAATAAGTAACACGGATACCTCTTACAAATGAGCAATATACCTCAACGTTCACCATCTATAGAATACATTTTTTTAAGTTGAGCATTTTAGGTTACAAAAAAAATCTCAAATTAAAAAACCAAAAACAATAAATGAATGGTACAGCCTTTCCTCTCATCCTTTTTTCTTACCAGAATAAAATAAAACTAAAAATGATCAAGTTACTAAGTCACAGAAATAAAAGCCTTGAAGTAACCTAAATAACTTACGAAAATAATTCACACTGCAATTACAAAATATAAATAATATAAATTATCTCCTTGAGATTTTTAAAAACACATCCATTCAGATGTGTGTCTTCTGAGCAAACATTATTGGTGGGAAATATATCAATGTGTTAAGAGTAATTAGCGTTGGGTAGTGTTTATTTTCTTTGATGTAACAATTTGTCCGCATGCATTGATCTTTAAATGGAACAGGTACTTGATAGAGGTTGTATCTTTATGTTTTCAAAGTTAGAAAACTGTCCTTGGGGCCATTGCAAGTTCTCGCCTCATTTTTAAGATGGAAGATAGAAGTTATCTTTAGGGAAGACAACCCCTCTTGTAGCATAGCTGTGAAACAAACATGTAACCAGTGCTCTCTAGAATCGGTGAACTAATTTAAATGTAGATAACTTCAGACTGAGCAATGTTAAGTTTCAGTTCAACTACATGAACTAGGTAAAGCATTTTTCGGGACAGGATTAACACAGAATTAGAGACTTGTTTTCTTTAAATTAGATTTAAATTGCTCTGTGCCTTAAATATATAGCTTGTTCTTGAGAGATATATTTATGTTTATATCCAGACTTTTATTGGAAAGCTGCATTATGACTGGGAGGACAGGCTCCTCTTGCTAGAGCAATATTTCTCAGCCTCTGGGCTGGGACACAGGCAGAAGGATATGCCCCTGCTTGTGCACTTTCTCTGGGAGTGGAGCAGCATGGGGGAAATGGTAATTATAAGAACTGAGGAACTGGGTGGCTGAACACCACTGAGGCTTTGAAGAGAGAAAATGAGAGGTTTAGGGTGATCATCAAAAATTCAAAGTAAAATGTAAACACCAGAGGACCTATTTGGCATCCTTTAAAGAAATGCTTCTCTCTTATATTTGGAGGGCTGGTCATTCTGAGAACCAGGCTCAGGATCTATCTGTAAGAGCACCAGAACTTGAGAAAAGGTTGACGAATCAGGCCCAGTAAGTCTCCTACACTAAAGTCTAGGTCTTTATAGGGTGGGATACTGAGACTTTGGAGAGGACATCTGGGTGGGCGCCCTGGAGAGCCTTGAATTGTCTGGGCCTGTAGAAGTGGACTGCTCCTCCTTGTTAAAGGATAGGCCCCCAACCACTTTGAGAGCCATGCAGAAGCTTTAAGTGAGACAGTAAGGACCACTGTGCTGGAGGATAGACTCGCAGGCATTGAACTGAATTTGATGCTGGCGTACCCAGATTAACAGTGTTGCTGAGAGGCTGACCATGCCACACCTTATCAGGACACTGTTGAAGCCTGGGAGTGAGTTTTCTATGCTGTGGAATGTAGACCACATCCTGTGAGTGAGGAGGAACATCTTCCCTGAATTAAACTGAAATTTAGTTAGTAGTATTAGTGAAATTCAATTAGTACTGTGATTGTGACTGAGCAGTCAAGGAGACCAGGGTCTCTTCCCAAATGCTAGGGAATAGTTAGAAGTAGGGGTCAGCAGTAGAGGAAAGTGGCTGTCCTTAAAGTTGCAACACATCAGGGTCAACAGGAGCATAAGCAGCTACATAGTAGCAGCCAAAGAAGGAAGATGAAGACAGTCACAGGTGTGAACCATTAGCCACAGTACTTGCAGGGGCCGAGGGGTGGGTTTGCTGGGCAGTAAGGGGAATGTGGCATAAGTACCAATAGCAACCACTACAGTCCACTCCTTCAGCTCTCAGCCCTATGGGTGCTTCTGAAACTAAGTTCTCCCCCATCTGGATACAGCTTCTCCGTGATCCTGCTTGGTCATAAATTCTGGGGAAACTGATAGAAATAGTATAAATCATACCCCTGCTGCTGTCCTTGATCTCAAGGCTTTACTTGATTTCATCGTTTTCCTTCTCTATACCTGTTTATAGTTATAATTGGGCATGAGAGTGCCCAGAGGTACCCCAGTGGATCACTTCCCTGCCTGCCTTGTTTAATCACAATTCTACCTCTTCATGATGATTAGGCTATAACCCCTCACAAGACACATGGTAACTACTTTCTTTAATTGCTGGTCTATTGGCATGAGAAACCCAAAGTGACCATGTGGTAAATGCAATTTAAAGTTCAGCGTGATGTTTACTGGGTCCTTTGTTGGAAGCACAGGTCTTTTGAGAACCAGAACTTGAGACTCACACTCAGGGGCAGGAAGCACAAGTTCCTTAAGAGGGCCTCTGGGAATGAAAGTCACAGGAGGCTCTCCTAAGTCTACTGCTTGGTTCCTGGACTCATGTGTTCGCTAGAATAATATTGCTTCCAATAACTATATTGGAGACGCACTCCAAACATTTTTAAAAGCTCCATCCTTAGAGGGTATCTTCTCAAAGCTGATGCCTCAGCTGCACTTTCCAAAGGACATTCTACTGTTCTACCAGGCTGGTAGCTTCTACATGGTACAATATGTGGTAAGACCAGCGAATACTATGCACATGTGCCCACCGCCGTGCCTCTCTTTGCCAGTCTCTTGGACTGAGGACATACTCTGAAAGATTACATGTTGGAAGATCAAGCCCTCTGTGAGCCTTTGGAATAATGGTACTGGCAGAGCGACTTCAGACAGAAAAGGTAAACTGGTATCCAGAATACATGCCAATTGTGATTAAGACGAATTGCTATTTCCAGAGAAGAAGGGATCTGGTGTAACTGAATGGCCAACAGTAGTAGCTGGTTGGTCTTACTGATGTCATGATACCATATAGTTGCTCAATTTGGTCTCTTTTACTGGCAGGTTGGATGTTAAACAGTTGAAGTCCAACCTGGCAAGTCTCAATCTTGGCGAGAGGAAGCCAGTGTTGCTGGACAGATGCATAGCCTCTTTTCTACTATGATGGCAGCCCCACTCACTACTAAACAATGGAGTGGTCAAGGACTGAGGTTGGCTGCCATTAACTGGCTGCATCAACCTTTCCAGTTGGGTGTTGGTGCCTCTCCTTTAGCGGATATTCTATGGTGGGCATAAAATGCAGTACAAGGATTATCACACTTGATGTCCATTCCCGCATGTCCATCTGCATAACTCTTCCTCAGATCTCTTTGTCTTCTCTTCCTATCTTGCTTTTCCCACTTCCTTAACCAACCAGCTAAGCCATTTGCATTGGTCCTGAGTCCATATATATTCTAATCTCAGCTCAATTCTATCTCCACACAAAGCAGATGGCAATGAGCATGACCTGAAGCTCTGCCCACTGAGAAGTTTTCTTCTCATTTCTGTTTTTCGGGGCCACCTCTAAGTGGGGCTAGAGTGAAGAAGTTCGTCTCCAGTTCATACAAACTTACCGATCTGAGTCCATTTATGTATTATGTATTAAGTACAGGAGATTTTCTCTTCTGCCTTCTGAACATAGAGAATGATTCTTGAGATGAAAGGTGTGAGCTGTGCGAGAGGCATTGATAGAGGAAACTGACATGGGATCTGATGTCTAGGCCACCTGTACTCTCTGAACCTTGTCCAGCTCAATCCAGAATATACCACTCCTATCTTGCAGTGGCCACCCCAATTTTATGACTTGATGAGTCTGACAGTCTCCACTTCATTATGTGTAATTCTGACTCCATGGCCATTTGATGTCTTATAGTAAGACGTGGTGTCTCTGTCAGGGTTCAGTAACAGATGAGTTTGAGCGTGTGTGTGCACACATATACATGTGGTTTTAATAGCATATATGTCTAAGTTGCAGATGGTATTCTTTCGCTCAAGAACCTAGGAGATCATAGGAAACCCTATGAGTTCTCTATTGGGACTTGCTAGAAACTCCATAAAGCATCCCAAGTGGCAGGGTTGCTTACAGCACAGACTAGACCTGCTTCAGAGCCCTTTTTTGCTTTAGGTCACCTTAAAACATCAGCATTACCAAATAAATGGGTCACACTAGTATTCTCAAGAGTGTAATATGCTGTATCTAAAACCCAAAGAGGCCACCTAAGCCCTGTGCTGCTTTCTCGGTGGTAAGAGGTACATGGTGCAATAGCCTGTCATTTACATTAGAAAGGATGACCATTTTATGCCAGAATACAGGGTCCATAAATATTTAACTGACGTATCAGGACTCTAAATATTTTTAGAATTTCTGTCTCTCCTTCTAGAGTGCATGTGTTTTACCACTTCTTGCATATCAGGGCCAACTTACATGATGTCAGCAATATGGGTGAATGTGGTCATCTATAGAATGTCCAGATGGCCCAGATCCTTTCAGACAATATAGAGACAGAGAGAAAGATAATTAACATATCTCTGGGGCAAGACCATGAATGTATACTGCTATTCATCCCATATGAATGCAAATTGCTTCTGTCTTCCTATTTGATGGGTATTGAAAAGAATGCATTTGCCAGATCAATAGCTTCATGCCACTTGCCAGAGTCTCTAATAAAGACACCATTTCCAGAACAGCAGGTGCAATTGGCTGTACTAATTGGTTAAGTTTGCAGTGGTACACTGGTATTCTCCATGATGAACCTAGTTTTTGCAGGACCATTGCCCCTGCATCCTTTAAATCTTTATCTACCATTTCCCCAAAGATATAATGATTATTTTACATTTGCTATCTTGGCTGGACATGAAGGAAGTTTCAGTTGCTTGCACTGAACCTTTCTTACTAAACAGCTCTAGTATAGGTCAATGAACCAATGTAAGGATTTTGCCAACAACTTAATGTGTCCATTTCCATTACATATTCAGGAACTGAGGAAATAATCACTGGGTGGTATCTGGATCCAGTGGACATTGTGAGATAGACCTGGGTCAGGACTTCATTTATTACATGACTTCCCTATACTTTTACTCTATTGGAGGCCCAGATGGAGCTTTGGGTCCCTGTGCGTCAGTGTCAACTTGAACTTTGTATCAAATGGTATGGGTATTCCATTTTTCTCATTGTGCTATTACCTGAGTAAATGACCAGTGTTCTTTTTAGAGAAGAACTGGGGGAATCAATACCATATGTATTTACCATGTGTCCCACCCGGTTCACTACAGGTTAGAGTCTTCTTTTTTTTTTGAGACAGAGTCTTGCTCTGTCACCCAGGCTGGAGTGCAGTGGCGCAATCTCAGCTCACTGCAAGCTCTGCCTCCCGGGTTCATGCCATTCTCCTGCCTCAGCCTCTCCGAGTAGCTGGGACTACAGGCGCCCACCACCACGCCTGGCTAATTTTTTGTATTTTTAGTAGAGATGGGGTTTCACCGTGGTCTCAATCTCCTGACCTCGTGATCCGCCTGCCTTGGCCTCCCAAAGTGCTGGGATTACAAGCGTGAGCCACCACGCCCAGCCGAGAGTCTTCTTAACTGAGCTGCTACAGCAGCCAGGGACTATCACTCTGCACCTACCACCGATGACAATACCTCCTTTAGCAGAAGGTTCAAAGTGATCCAACTTCAGAATTTCATCCTTAAAGTCAGCTTCCTGGGACTACTCCTGGTACCAATTGTCTCAGCTCAGGTTTCCCAGAAGTAGAGTCTGAGACAGAGATTCACATACTGTTAATATACAGAATGCTCTTTAGAAGAAAAAAAATGTTAGAAAGTGAGGGAAGCAAGCTAGAGCAGCAGAAGGAATCGAGAAGAACGTGGTCTCAAGTCAAGTCTAGTGCTGATTTGGTCCATGAGAATTCCAGAGTGTTTTGCATATCACAGTTGTCCAGCCTTGAGGCAAGTGATTGGATTTGGTAGGTCATTTTCTGAAGACCACTGATGTGAAGAGGAAATCTTTTACTTTGCATACAACAGAAGGCAAATCTTGCCAAGGAGAAAGTCCTTGGTACAGCTCATGCCTTCTGTACATAGGCTGAAGGGGTTAACAGATGAAGACCAGAACCACAGGCATCACATCAGCCCTTTCTAGTGCAGACACTGACAAAGCCCAGCGCAGTTTGTGGTGTCAAGCTGTGAATTCCAATTCCACTACTTGCTAGCTATGTGACCTTAGACAAATAATTTAACTTCTCTGAGACTTAGTGTCATCAGCTGAAAAGCTATGTAGTAGAAACATACCTATGTCATGTGATTGCTGTGAAATTTTATAATATAACATGTGAAGTGTTTGCCAGTAAGTTCTCAGTAAGGTAGTTGTTTTTATCTTCATTCTTATCATAAATTTTCAAGTCAATTTGGAAGTAAAAGATGTTTTCTCTAAGAAGGCAAGAAAAAAGAGGCCATAGAAATAAACTCCTTTCTTCCATAATCCTTTGTAAGCAAGGAAAAATTCCTAAAGACGACAGACAAAGGAGATGGATTTGTTGAATCAGAATCATCTAGTTCAGCTGGTGACCTCTTTTTGACTGGCTCATTCCTGGGAAAACCAAGATTCTAAGACTCTCAAATCCTTCTGGAAGCTTGGTTACAGAATCCTGTAGAAATGAGTTTCTGAGCCCTGGCTATAAATTTTGATTGACTTTACTTTTCCCTAATGTTCAAACGAAAGAAAGCTAGCTTCATATTCTCTGGGACAACCTATCCAGAAGTTCAGTGAAAGGGGAAAATTGCCGTTGACTCTCACTCCAGTAAGTCAAGAGCTAGAAAAAAAAGTGGATATTGATGTGGTGGAGCCAGAAAATCATTAGGCAGGAATCCAGGAGACCTAAGGTCTATATTCCAACTCAGCCGCATCAAGGCCGTGTGATCTATAAAATACGTTGGCAGAAGGGGAGAGGAATTTGAAGTTAGAAGTACCTGGGATTGAATCCCAGCCCCACAAATTTTCAGCTGCAACTTTACAAAAGTGTTCAACTTTTCTGGTATTCAGTAACCGCATCTTGAAAATAAAGAACATGGAATGATTTTCAATTTTGACTATACATTAGAATCACCAAGGACATTTTTCAGAAATGCTGGCCTACCCTAGACCAGTTGAATCAGAATCTCTGGGGTGGGGCCTGGACATCTGTATATTTTAATTTTCCCTCACGTGATTCTGCCCAGATGATTCACATGCACGATGAAGGTTAAGAACCACTGGTTAGATCACCTCTCAGTGCTGACATTGATGTACTCCAACATGGCAAGTAATCCAAACACCTCCATTGCAGGCTTTTAAATGTGCACTTGTACTGTGAGCTCCATCCCAAAAATAAGGTCAGAAAAAGTTCACACTCTGAGATTTTTTTTTTTATGCTTTCAATGGTATCTTTGCGGCCTGAGTCCACAGTTGAGTGAAATAAAGAAGTCTTTGCAGCTGGTCAAAGAACAGGACTACTTTGTCTTGGGGTGAAGGCTGATGGGACCAGTGGAATTTTCTTATAATCTTAGCCATGTGATACTTCAGGGAAAGATGCTTTGTTGAGGGTTGGGTGCAGTGGCTCATTCCTGTGGTCCCAGCGTTTTGGAAGGCTGAGGCAGGGGGGTTGCTTGAGGCCAGGAGTTCACTTAACATAGCAAGACCCCATCTCTACAAATAATAATAATAATAATTAGCATGGCTTAGTGGCACATGCCTGTGGTTGTAGCTACTCTGGAGGCTGAAGTGGGAGATTTGCTTGAGCCCAAGAGTTCAAGGTTATGGTGAGCTATAACAGCACCACTGCACTCCAGCCTGGGTGACAGATGGAAACCTTGTCTTAAAAAAGGAAGAAAGAAAGAAAAAGGAAGGGAGGGAGGGAGGGAAAGAGAGAAAGCCAGGGGAGAGGGAGAGGGGAGCGACAGAGGGAAGGAGGAAGGAAGGAAGGAAAAGAAAAGTGCTCTGTTGGCATCAGAGTAGAAAATTCACTTGAAATCAGATTTCAGAATGATAACCAGTGACTGCTTGTTTTTTCTGGTACTGGAATTTTTTCTTTCTTTTTTTTTCCTCCCTGATACTGATTTTCCTCAAAACCACTCACTGTCATTTGTCTGAGTGGCCTTAAAAAAAGCCAGAGCCATATGCTGTTTTTGCATCTTCATGACCTCCCATCAGTCCAGTAGTTTGGACCATTTCCTGGGTGAAAGGGGAATCTCCAACTCTGCCCAAGAAAACTGGGGGTCAGCCAGCCCCCTTCTGCTTATTGCCTGTGAAGTCGGTGTTCTACCTGGCTTAGCTAAAGACATCAGGGTCTTAAGCTAACACCACTAACTGACACAGCCAATTAAGGCAAAGCATGGCTTAAAACAGCAGAATTAGAAATCTTGATCGATTCATCTTCTGGAACATCTGCTTTGGGAGAAAACTATGAGTCTAAGGCTATTTTCACTAACAAAATAATCTCAAATTCTTTTCTTTTTGTCAAAATATAAAGACTATAGCTTAAGAACTCCGTTGCTCCTGAGGGGTCATAGTTTGTATGAAAACCCCAAGATGGCTTACAGTGCCAATATTTTTACTTGGATCCATCAAGTTGCCTAAATGTCTTGGTTTTACATCCAGGTTGCTCCATCTGTACTGACCTAGCTTTTCTCCAGGCAAAAAGTTTCTTACAAGGGGCCGGTAGGCAGGCAAAGTGCTTTAGGAAGAGAAAGCTAAAGCTCTGCTACCTCCCCACCTTCCACCTCACACCTAATCCATGCCTATGTGTACTAGGATACATGGGTGGAGCTGAATTACTTAGCTCTTAAACCCTCCCAAGAGGTGAACTCTAAGCCAAAAATCCTGGGACTTTCAAACTCATTCTGCCTCATCCTGGCTTCCCCCAACACATGTTAATGAGTTTTTACCAGCTGTGGTACAATAAATAAGTGAATGAATCAATCAATCAATTTGGTCTTTGTCTCTGGTTCCTGGCACAGAGCGTCCAAAACCCCTGGAATTTCGTGGGTGACAGAAGTATAATTTGTGATTTATAAAGGGGCCCCTTTTGACCATAGCCATGTCTGCGCTAATAAGGTAACTCTTGGCAGGATGGAGGACCTAATAGCTTCAGGATGAGGGCTGGTCACCAGAAAAAAACAACCACATGGCTAGAGGGTTAAAATATCAGCACCACCAGCTGGGCACAGTGGCTCACGCCTATAATCCCAGCACTTGGGAGGCCAAGGTGGGCGGATTACCTGAGGTTGGGAGTTCGAGATCAGCCTGGCCAACATGGTGAAACTCCATCTCTACTAAAAATCAACAAATTAGCCAGGCGTGGTGGTGTGCGCCTGTAATCCCAGCTATTTGGGAGGCTGAGACAGGAGAATCACTTGAACCCTGGAGGCGGAGGTTGCAGTAAGCTGAGATCACACCACTGTACTTCAGCTTGGGGGCGACAGAGCAAGACTCCATCTCAAAAAAAAAAAATATATATATATATATATATGTGTATATATATATATATATATACACATACATATGTGTGTGTGTGTGTGTGTGTGTGTGTGTGTGTCAGCCCCCCCTTGGGAGAGAGGACAGGGGCAGGAGATTGAAGTCAGCCTCCAAGGACCAATGATTTCATCAATCGTGTCTGTGTAATTAAACCTTAATAAGAAACTCAGAATGAGGAGGTTTGGAGCTTTTTGGTTGAACACATCAAAGTGCTGGGAGGATGGTGAGCCCGGGAAGGGCATGGAAGCTGTGCACCACCTCCCTCCCGATACCTTGCCCTGTGCACCTCTTCCATTTCCTGAGCGCATCCTTAATAATAAACTGGTAACAGGAAGTAACGCCCATTCCTGAGTTCTGTGATTGTTGTAGCAAATTATGGAGCCTGGTGAGAGCAGTTGCAGAAAACTCCAATTTGTAGTCAGCTAGTGCAGCAGTACAGGTAGCCTAGGGATGTCACTTGTGGCTGGCATCCGAAGTGGGCGCAGTCTTGTGGGACTGAGCACTTAACCTGTGGGGTCTGTACTAACTGTGGGTAGTGTCAGAATAGAACTGAATGCCAGGACACCCAGTTGATGTCAGAGAATCAGAGAACTGATTGTGGAAGCACACATTTAATGGTTAGGAAAAAAACGCACACCAGCTGAAGAGGAATTCCTGTCTCTGCCTATGGAGTACAAAGGCTAAGACGGTTTCCCCACTCACTGCCTCTGAAGGCTGTGTCACTGCTGCATCAGGAGGAAAAAATAGGGTTGTCAGCTTAACGACACGAGCTGTTTGGGCCATCTAAGGGGAAGCACACTTAAGATTCGTTACTGGACCAAGACCCTGCCTTGGAGCACCTACTTTGTGGGAAACCAGTGTGAGTACCCAGTCACTGCCACTCTGCCACATTCTTGGCTGCCGTACAAAGAGAAATTATGTCTTGGAACATCGTCTGGCATGTTGGGGCTGAGGTTCACTGAGGCTTGGTTATGCCTGGAGGGCCCTGGTGCTGCTTTGATGCTGTGATTCATTCATTGATCTTAGTCAGTTCCACAATTTACATGCTGGTGTCAAAGTCTCACCCAACATAACCACAGAGGCTTTCTGCCTTCATCCATAAAACAGGCTGGGAGATCAGGTGAGACTTTCTGGAGTTTTGATACGGGGAGACAAAGATACGGGACATTCAGGGACTTTATTGGTGTGATTCATCCATCAGATGGGTCCGTTTATCCCTCAAAGAGGATATTATGGAGCCTGATGGGCAGGGAGTTGTAGGAAACTCTAATTTGTAATCAGCTGTGGCAGAAGGAGGGTGTGATCGTCCTGGAATGCCACAGATTCTGTGGCCTACAAAAGCTGATCATTCTCCACTGTTCTGATTCCCAGGGACTTACATGTTCATAGTATCCTTGCTTCTAGCTTCTGCTCCCACACGCTCTGTGTAGCTCTACACCTCCAGACCCAGAACTCAGCCTCCGCTTCTTTACTGGTGGTGGGAAAGACGTAAAAGTGAAGAGCAAAATATTCTTTAAAAAATTTTTTTCTGAAGTTTATTATGGGAAGGTATTACATTGACATTGACATTATTCCTCTTCCATCTGTTTGATCCTCCTGTCCTCTCCTCTCTCTCCACTGCCATCTCTCTTCCATGCTCCTTCCTTTCCAGTTCAACCTCAGAGACTATCTGTTGACATTACTATATGTAATCTCAAAGAAATATTTAGTGAAAGGCCAGGTGCGGTGGCTCACGCCTGTAATTCCAACACTTTGGGAGGTTGAGACGGGTGGATCATCTGAGGTCAGGAGTTCGAGACTAGCCTCACCAACATGCTGAAACCCTGTCTCTACTAAAAATACAAAAAATTAGCTGAATGTGGTGGTGGGCACCTGTAATCCCAGCTACTTGGTAGGCTGAGGCAGGAGAATTGCTTGAACCTGGGAGGCAGAGGTTGCAGTGAGCCAAGATCGTGCCATTGCACTCCAGCCTGGACAACAAGAGTGAAACTCCATCTCAACAACAACAACAAAAGAAATATTCAGTGGAAAAAACTAAGCGGTAAAGAAAATTGTGTGTGTGTATGTGTGTGTATATATATATATCTACCTATATATACATACATATAAAATCCTGTAGTTTATCTTTTTTAAAAAATAAAAGAACATTTGCTTATTTAAAAAAATGAAAAGGCAAACCATAACTTTAAAAAAAAATGGTTACCTAAAAGAGAAGGAGAAAATAGGGTGGAGGGGATAAGACTTAGTTGAAAATACGTTGTTTTGTAGATGTCACTTTAGAACCATATAAATATTTTATAAGATTATAAAATGAAGTAAAAAAGTAATCTTTAAATATTGAAAGTAAAATTAGATAAATGAGCCTTCCTGTGTATTAACATACAGTGGGTGGTAAAACCACTCAGTAAGAAATTAATCTAAGTGACTTTAAAAGATAGTAATTTGAGTGTAAAATTTTTGTGTGAGATAGCCTAAGGACTAAAAGAACTGGGGAAGAAACTTTTTCAGAATCATACTGTTGGTGGTGAAGTTGGTATCATTATGCTGAGGTTGATACAGTGAGAGATATATGTGTTGCTTAATGTGTTGCTGTCATTGGGAACTGAGAGAATTAGTATAGTTGAAAGAATAGACAGATGTAAGATTTATCAGGTTAAGTAAAATTTCTATAGTTTTTAATTAAAATGGGAAGTATGATTCTGAACTCATGATATCTTATAACTTCATGAATATGTGTTTCCTAGTGCCATCCATGGAAAAGGCCTATAAACAATGACCAACCCATTAATGGTGAGCACCCAAATTAAGGGCTCTAAATACCATTTCCCACATAGAAACCTCAGAGGAATGGCTAATTTCAGGACTGAGGCAGGAAAAATACAAGATGAGTCTGGAAATAGTTGTCATTTCAAAAATCAAGAAAACTATCAAACACTGCTAGGTTTCTGTCACAAAGACTCCATCTATGGCTTAGGCACCTAATGGCTGATGAGGGGACAATTGGAATATCAGTAAGAATAATAATAACTGAGACAATCTGAATTCATCAAATATGTTTAAATTCATGAGTTTATAACAATTCTCAAACAAATCAAACCAAACAAAAGCTAGACTATTGGACTTCTTTGGAGGATGCTAAGTAACAGTCTTATTATTTTTGAGAAGAAGTCTCACTCTGTAGCCCAGGCTGGAGTGCAATGGTGCAATCTCGGCTCACTGCAATCTCCACCTCCCAAGTTCAAGGGATTCTCCAGCCTCAGCCTCCCGAGTAGCTGGGACTACAGGCGCATTCCACCTCATCTGGCTAATTTTTGTATTTTTAGTAGAGATAGGGATTCACCATGTTGGCCAGGCTGGTCTTGAAGTCCTGACCTCAGGTGATCCACCCACCTCGGCCTCTCAAAGTGCTAGGATTACAGGCGTGAGCCACTGCACCTGGCCAGCAGCTTTATGTTTTAAAAGAAGCTAAAAAATGTTTAAAAAGAAGGTTGAAAGAATCAAACATATTCTGTCTGTCTTATAGAACCTGTAGTAATCAACAGTTGACAATGGAAGTTTTTAAAAATAAAAGTATTGTAGCTAATAAGTGAAAAATGAATGACAAATTTTGAATGCCATCATTTTTTGTCCTCTAATAATTTAATGGATCTAGATTGGGGTCAATACACATTTTCTGCCAAGAAACAGAAAGTAAATATTTTAGGCATTGTGGGACATATAGTATCTGTCACAAAGGCTCAAATCTACCATTATGGTGCAAAAGCAGCCAAAGATAATATGTAAACCAATGGGCTGTATTCCAATAAAACTTTATTTACAAAAACAAGCAGTGGGCCAGATTTGCCTTTTAGGTTTGCCTACCCTTGATCTAGGTAATGATTATCAATGGCTGCTAATATCATCAAAAATGGCACATTGTGTACCTCCAGATGGAAGTACATACTACCACCTGTGAGGCAGACTTGATGGGGAAAAAAGCAAACCAGGCTCTGATCAGCCTCTAATTCTAAATTCTACATTTCAGGGAATTCAATAGATACCTACCACCACGAGAATGCAACCAGCAAAATACAGATTTTAGGAAGTTCTGTAGGATGAAGGACCTTGTATCCTCAATACGCAACTGCAAGGAAAAAAGTAGATAGAAGGATAATGTATTGATTAAAAGACACTTAAGAGACATAATAGCCATTTAAAATATAAATAAAAAGAATTGCCCTCAAAAGTCTAAATTCTTGACTTGACTTTTATGTAGAGCAGTTTAACTAACATAGCTCTTCTCCTAGTGTTCAATTCCCAGGGCCATCAAGATTCTTCCTCAGAAAGTCTCCATCCACCCTAGAAGGGAATTGGAAGCAATATTTTATCCAGTTTGTCTAGGAAAGAAAAATTATCCAGGAGACAGCAAAGAGGGCAATCCCAGGACACTATGGAGAATGAAACTCCCCTTCCACTTTTTTTAGTAATATTCTGCTGTTTGTTTTATCTAACACACATTTCTCCAGTAGGATGTATAAAAAATAGCTTTATGTTTAGATGAAATGTAAATATTTTAACAATCTCTCATTTAACAAGTGAGGACACTGGAAATCTTCTAAAAATGCTTTATTTTGTATATAGCATTTGGTAAATTGATTACTTAACTTTTACTTTCTCTTTGGCTTCATTTTCTCACAAAATAATCATTGCCGTGTGGAATGCACAGTCATTTTTATGTAGGATGCACAATTCAGAGGGCTATTAACTCCTTGAAAACAATGGGCTGCTAATATATACATTTTTTTCTTGTTTGGATTTATTTCTCACCAGAGAACTATAATGTATCCCAATTAACTGTGAGTCTCAGACTGTGGTAAACTGCAATAGCCACAGCCCTTGTCAAGTCTGAAACATATGTGAGTTCTCTGCAGGCTAGAACTAAATTACTGTCTCAGTAATGAAAATAAATTTGCTAATTAATTCACTTAATCAAATCTGACTGAACTTTGTTCTCAAGCAGCACACACCTGAGAGTCTTAAGATATTTGATTCTTAGAGCTCATTACTGCAGGCAATTTTTTTCACTTTTCATCAGAGAACAGGCTCTGTTCAGGCTCCTCCTCACGCCTTAGAAGGAATTCTCTATGTAGTCAGCAGTAATACACTATAATACAAGAAATTAGAATAACCACTACAAGACCCGAGGGGCTGGATACTAGGCTGGGTATAGCAACTGGATGAGAAGTTAGCAAAGTAAAAGATCATGGAAAAGAAATAAGTAGACATAAAGTTCCATGCTTCACCTTCCATGTATGAAAAATGGAACCATAAAGAATTGTTTGATCTGACTCAAATGTGAGCTAAACTCTTTCCCACATTCCCCAGCTTGTGACAGATGGCAGCAATTCCATCAGTCTCTGATTTTAGTACATGTCCCTTTTCTCTAATTGCACACTACCCAACTCAAGCTTTTGCTAATTCATTAGGTTTCCATTCCTATGCCTACTGCTAGGATCTCCCTGTGTATCTGCTCTTCACCCGGTGCCTCCCCTCCACATGTGCAATCACTGGCTTTGAGTTTCAGATTCCCTGGCTCCCAACACTCTGAAGCAAAATATAACCATGGGCAGGAAGGCTTGAGAGAAGCCATGCATTAGAAATCAATTGCCTCAGGATTCCGTCTCCAGTGTTGTTACACAGAGCCTGGGTCTCTGGCTAAAACTCTATATTCTTGTTTTTCATAATTTGGTCTGAGATTGTTATTTGGATTATCCAGAACTTCTGCCCAATTTCTTCTTCTGTCTTCCCCTAGTTTCTTAGCCTTGTTTCCTGAGCTCCAATACCTGAATTCTATGAACCAGTGAACTTGTACTTACCTAGAACATGTCTTTCTCCTTTCCTAAGCCTATTTTACAGAACACGATTTTTTTTTAATGGTGAAACAATGTATATTTAGAATTAGTCAGTTGGACTCAGTTTAGATGATCCCAATCTTGTTGGCAACATCCAAAGCATGATAAACAGTGGAATGTATGCCTTCTTCTCTCCACCAGGCCTGATTAGGTTATTGACATTGGCCACATCAATGTCACAGAGCTTCTTCACAGCCTGTTTGATCTGGCACTTGTTGGCTTTGGCATCCACAGTGAACACAAGCATGTGGTTGTCTTCTGTCTTCATGGTGGACTCGGCAGCTGGGAGCCTGATGATGGACGGCATGATGATCAGGCTTGTTTCTCCTGGGGGTGCTCTTCTGAAGACATTTGAGCTACCTCTGGAACCACAGCATCTTGGGTCCCAGAAGGTGGGTGACTTGTGGATCTTTTTTTGTGGCTGTGGATGCCTCTCATCTCTGCCTTCTTGGCTTTCAAAACCTTTGCTTTTGCTTCAGCTTTGGGAGGGGCAGGAACTTCCTTCTTCACCTTCAGCGCCATCTTGTGAAAATGGCCCTTGGTATTTCTTACCTGCCTGGCGTTCTGGTCTTACCTGACCTTACCTGATTTAATTAACCTCTCCAGATATTTCCTTTACCCGACCTTATCTGTCTTTCTGTGACGAAATACCTGGACAAAGGTACAGAAAGAGGATGACTAGACTCAGTTATTGTCCCAAGAATGCATTCTATTATAAATTAAGCTAACAAATCAACGTGTTAGAGTTCTTATTTTAAATTAGTTCCCGCTATATATAGATTTTATAGTAAAGCACAAAAGTCAAAAGAAAAACATAGATGTCCTCTGTCACCTAGTAAGAGGAAGTCTTTGACAGTAACCCTGGCAGAAGAACTATGGCGAAGTGGTTAGGCAAATGAGCTACTGAGTTCAACAGATGGGAATTAAAACCTTGTCTTGTAGGTTTTGTTGTGTATCAGCTCAGAGACTTCGGGCAAGGTTACCTAGCCTCTCTCACTCTCAGTTTCCTCATCTATAAAATGGTACTCACCCATATTATCATAGGAAGATATTTCGTCTTTGTCCCCAGTTCCTGGCACAAAGCTCCTAAAACCGTTGGAATTTCCTGGGTGATAGGAGTATCTTTTGTTCTAATGAGGTGATTCTCTCCAAAACCAGAGATAGCTTCAGAATGGAGGCTGGTCACCAGAAAGACCAAGACTTTATTAGAAGCTTGAAACCTTCAGCGCCACTCCCCAACCTCCAGGGAGGAGAGACTAGAGATTGAATTAATCAACAATAGCTAACTCATTAATCAACCATGTCTACCTGGTGAGAGTTCCATTAAACTCCCTAAACAACAGAGTTCAGAGAGCTTCCAGGTTGGTGAACATATGGAGGTGCTGGAAGAGTGGCAGGACCGGAGAGGGCATGGAAGCTCTGTGTCCCTTCTCCACACTTTGCCCAATGCATCTCTTCCATCTGACAGTTCCTGAGTTGTATCCATAGTAATAAACCAGTAGTAGTATGTAAAACACTTTCCTGAGCTGCGTCAGCTATTCTAGCAAATTGTGGAAACTGGGAAGGGGCCTAAAGAAACCCTCTGAATTTATAGCCAGTTGATCAGAAGTACAGGTGACAACCTGGGACTTGGTGACTGGTGTCTGAAGTGGGGGCAGTCTTGTGGGACGGATTGAACCCTTGATTTGTGAAATCTGATGCTAACTGCAGGAAGACAGTGTTGGAATTGACATGAATTGTAGGATACCCAGCCGGTGTTGGAGAGTTGGAGAAGTGGTGTTGAAAAGGATGCCACACATTTGGGGTCAGAAATGTTGTGAGTAAAAACAGTTCATTTCCACCTCATAGGGTCATTACAGAAATACAATCAGATAATGTCCATAAAATGCTTTCAGCAGTGCCTGGGTCTTGATAATGACTCTATAAAGGGTTATTGTTGCTGTGGTTGTTACTATTATTGAATAAGGTTGACACACTACACAAAGATGAAAGAACCTGGCCTAAACAGAGATGCGAATGCTTAGCCACCCATATCTGCACTAAGATATTCTTTAGGACTTTGGGGTCTTGTTTAATCACTTGAAAGCAGCCTGTTTTCTAAATCATATGCTTGATTTTTATTAAAAATACCATTAAGCCAAGCTCTAAGACAGCAGTCAATGAAACGAAATAAAATGTTTTCTTGGCTGGGCACCTAGCTCACACCTGTAATCCCAGCACTTTGGGAGGCGGAAGCAGGCAGATCACTTGAGGCCAGGAGTTTGAGACCAGCCTGGCCAACATGGTGAAACACTGTCTTTACTAAAAATACAAAAATTAGCTGTGATGGCACATGACTGTAATCCCAGCTGCTCGGGTAGCTGAGGCAGGAGAATCACTTGAACCTTGGAGGCAGAAGTTGCAGTGAGCCAAGATTGTGCCACTGCACTTCAGCTTGGGTGACAGAGCGAGACTGTCCCAAGACAAAAAAAAAAAATTATTAAGCTGGAACCTCTAGTGCATATATTTTTGTTCATAAATCATGTATATGTACCATGTCAATCACAATATTATATAGTGGCAATCCCTTTCTAAATTATTTAGATACAAGATAAAAAGAGATTCTATTTGTTTCTTCTCTCACCCAAATGGATTGTCAGGCATTCGCTCTGGAGGGAGTGCATCCCATTTGGAGGTCACTACTGCAAGGGCTTGGGTCAAACCACAGCTCTCCAGACAGTACTGGGGTGGGGGGTTTCCTGGATGAGCCTAAACTGGAATTCAAAGGCCAGTACTGTTTGCAGGGCTGGGCCACCAGCAGCTCTCAGCCATATGTTTTAAGAAGTTGATTTGCATGGGAAGAGGTGACCTGCAAGGAAGAAATTTATGTTTACCTGCAAATAAGACAGGAAAATGGAGAGAACAATGTGATATCTATTTACTAATATTACTCCAAGGAGAAGATCTCAGCCCCGCAGAAAGAGGATTGACAGACAGCAGCCAAGGGAGATTTCCAGTCTCCAGTGAGACCTAGGGAACCTGAGACAGCTGAATGTTGGGGACCTTCTCTCTGCTTATGCTCTTTCTGCTTGGCATCAAGGAAGAATGCAGGGAATTCTTTGGTACCTCAAGAGTTGGCAGTTTGGATAGTCTTGAAAGACAGCCCCAACAGACTTCACATTCTCCAAGAAAATACCAGGGTTGGACCACCCCACCAGGTGGCTCCAGAGGCAATTTGCTTCTACAAACAACCTGGAACAAAACTTCCTGTGAATACACTCCCAGGGTACATTCCAAGGCATTCCCTAAGTGACTAGGTTGGAGGTGGCCTGAATTCCCATGTCGGGTAAATGAAACACAAAGTGCCAGTCCGATTTACATCGTTGCCAAGAGCCCACCACCTCCTTCATTTTATATTCCTGTTCTCCAGCCTGGGTCGTAGGGCCAAGTCCTCAGGGTGCAGTGGATGGTCTATGGCCTGGATGAATGTGGAAGAAAGTGTCTGGCATTATAAAGTCATGGTGTCAAATCCTCCAGCTTGCAAAGGGCAAGTTCAAGTTCCACAAAGTCACAAAGTCTCCTTTGTTAAGGAGAAGTATCAGCAGTAATAAGTTTCTTATGTGGCCATAGCAGAGGTCACAGACTGGTCATATGTAGCCTGCCTTGGGTTGTACATGTCCAACACAGCGTTTTACAATTTTGAGCAGGAATACCTTTAGATGGAACATGTGCCCTGCCCTACAACACAGCCCAAACTACTCCTTTTATATTCAATTTCTTTCACTCAAGTGGTTTGCCAGGCTCCCGAAGTTCCTTGATCTCTCAATGCCTTCTTTATTCCAGTTCTCATTGCACCATCGTGAGAATGCCAACATACTGATGACAAGAAAGGTTGAAGATGCCCAGTTAGGAGAACGAGTGGCAGGCTGGGAATTCTCAATATACATTTAAAGTGTGAGTTCTTCTATCTGGAGCAGTTCGTTCAAGTGTAAAGTGAACTTGCTGTTCTTCTAAAAAGCCCCTCCTCCTTTTTGTTCCCAATGTGCTGTAATCTCAGAGTTCTTCATGGTAGATCAGTGGGCTGACTGGCAAAATTAGAGTACGTTAGGCCAGGCGTCAGGACCTGTGCTTTCCAGTTTCCGCTTTGCAACTAGTTCACGCTGTAACCTCACACCAAATGCTTTGCCTCTTCAAATCATAAAGAAAATGAAGGGGTTGTGTTGGATGATCTTCAAAGACCCTCCAGGCTCTTTCCTTCAGTGATTCCATTTTTCTACATAGGAAGGGGAACATATTTTGCTGGTGAGAACCATTGTGTCTGAAGAGAATTGCTGTTCCATGGCCCTTGTCTGGAATTTATTCTTCTTACAGATTTTGGAATGCTTCAGCCGGATTTATGCTATTTTTTTCTGGCCCAAGACTTTCTATGAAAAGTAATTGCCTGCAAGATCTTATACAATTTATTCAGCATGTCCCAGAAAGCTATGGAAATCTGGACCTTCCACAAAGTTTGGGTAGAATTCTTTTTTGAGATGGAATCTGTAATGGTCCAAAAAAGTATGGTAGCAGCAAACAGGGATTCCTCTAGAACGACCACCACAGGAAGCTTGGGGATATCAGTCCTTCTCCCCTGACAAAATATCTTGTCCCTGAGGAAGCTCAATACAATATATGAAGCCTTGCTATCATGTCACGAGGTATAAGTATGCCATATGGTGGCCTAGGAAACCTGACTCTACAGTGAAAGTAATGAAAGAGACTTCCCTGTCACATGTGAAATGAAGGTTGGGTTAGAGGTTTATTGTGAGGACAAAGAGCAGCTATTATAAGGTTATAGTGCCACGATGCCAATACACTCACCCGCAGGCTTCTCGCTCTGATCATAAAAGGATGTTGGTCCCCAAGGGCATACTTCTCTGTATTTTAGGAAGAAGAGCTAGGATGTCTGGGGTCCTCTCCCTGGGGTCTAACGTGGCCCATGCCACCCCTTCCCTTTCACAAATGCTAGTGTGGAGAAACTTGACCATGCAGAACGTAAGACAGCATAGAGAAAGAGAACCTGTACCATGTACACCAGCATTGCCAAAGCTCGGTATCATGCTGGGGGTAGAACTGAGAATAAGAGAAAGAAAAGAGAAAAAGAAAGAATGGCAGAGATGGATTCTGAATTCCCATTTGTCACTGTTAATTTGTTGTTTGTTTGTTTGTTTGAGACGGAGTCTTGCTCTTTTGCCCAGGCTGGAGTGCAATGGTGTGATCTCAGCTCACTGCAAAGTCCACATCCCAGGTTCAAGTGATTCTCCTTCCTCAGCCTCCTGAGTAGCCGGGACTACAGGTGTGCACCACCATGCCCAGCTAATTTTTGTAATTTTAGTAGAGATGGGGTTTCACCATATTGGCCAGGCTGGTTTCGAACTCCTGACCTCATAATCTGCCCACCTCAGCCTCCCAAAGTGCTGGGATTACAGGCGTGAGCCACTACGCCTGGCCACTGTTACATTTGAAGAAGGCAGTAAACTGTCTTCCCGCAGGATTCAGCATCATGTATCCTCAGTAATGCAGAAATCACCATTGAACTTGGAGCCTTATATGAAGGGAAGTGAGGCTTCATTGGTGGAACAAGCCACCGGAAGTGCATACAAGAAATGCCAGCGATGGGAAAAGGGACTTGCCCAAGAGTCAAATCTGAGGAATAACCACCTTCAGGCAGGTGGGGTCGTTTCTATGGCTTGGAGTCATTGCAGACAGGACCGACTTATCAGACCCATTAGTCGGATGGACAATCAAACCCAAGCTGTATGCTTCATTCAACAACTATTTACTGAGCACATTTAATGTACAAAACTCTGCTCTAGCCTTTGGGAATAAAGAAGTGAACAAGCTAAGCAACACACCTGGTCTCAAGGACTTTGTATTCGGCTGGGGATATGATACAATGTAGAAAAAAAAAATTGAATGCACAGGATGGTTTCAAACCTCTCCTACAAAGACATCAAAATGAAGTAGTGTGATGGGAAAGGAAGGGGGCAGGGGCTTCCTTCTTGAGCAGTGATGCCATTTACCAACTACATAACCTTGATGAATTACTTTGTGAGTCTATGGCCCCATCTGTAAAATCATGTTAATAAATAGTACCCATCTCAAAGCATTGCTATAAAAGAATAACGGAGATAATGCATGTGCATAGCACAATGCCCGACTGAGTGTCTTTAGTCCCATGTTACTGCAGTTCCAGGCACGCCTGACAGCAGGCATGTGAGCAACCTGAACCCAAACTGCCTGTCTGAATCCTACAGATTGCTGACCCACAGAAACCATGATAGGTAGTAAAATAATCATTGTGGCTTTAAGCCACTAAGTCTTTGGGTAATTTTTCATGCAGCAACAAATAATTAGAAAAATGTTATTTTATCTGGAAAGGTAGAGACTTTCTTTTATTATTTTTCCCTGAAGGAGAAAAACTCTTCCAGAAGGGTTTGTTATCAGGAAAGCCTGTTCTAAAATATAATGTATTAATTAAAAATCTGAGGTTCAGTAAGGCTGACTAATCAGGAGAAAACTGCCATTGAAAAGATAGTTTGTTACTCACAGTTCCCAAAAGTGGGCAAACCATGCAAGAGGTGCCACACAGGGAAGCTCTAGGGTTGATTGAGTCACAAGACTCAGGGTGAGTTTTGGGCAAGAGTCTTTATTGTGATTTTTCCGGGAAGGAACAGGCAAGACAAGGCAAGCAGGCTTAGGATTAGCAAGTTTGAATAATTTCAGTGAGGTCTGGGACATAGGGGCTATTTCCTAGTGTGATTAGGGCAGATAGAGAGGGGTCCAGAGTATTACAGCCCCATAAAGGATGTGGTTAGAAATGTGTGGGCTCTGAATCGGTGGGTTTACATTGAAAAGTGGGAGAGTTGTCTCCAAGAATTGGCTAACCCTAGGAAGGGCAGTCCCCCCAGGGTCAGCAAGTCCCCAGATACCAAAGCATCAGAATATAGGAAATAAAAGACATGGTTAGTACAGAACCTACCAAGCAGTATAGAAGAAGACAATATCTGAATCTCATGTTCCTGGGATCCCTTGTGGCCAGGGCACTGATTTATGATCCATTCATAGCTTCTAGGACCTAAGGAGGGAAATACGCTAGAAGAAAAAGATTTTGATTCTGAGGATGATTTTCTTCCTTGATAAAAGAGAGAGACACTTGCACAAGAAGAAGCCCTGTCCTCCTCTCCCATTTTGAACATTGATATATGAGGACTCCAAGCTTGCAGCTACCACCCACATTAGCTTGTGGCCAGGAGAAGATGACCAAGAGGATCACAGAGAAGGCAACCTGAGGTCGGATACCAGTGAGCCCCAGTTCAACTCTGCCACCCTATTTTTATTTAAATAACATGGTTTGAGTTTTTTTTGGATATTTGGTTACTTGCAGCCAGAGCATAACTGACGTACGATGTTGGTCAGCAATGAGTAACACCATGAGACAATCACTTGCTTCTAATTCCCGGACCTCCTGTAACCACCATGCTTGAAACAGAGAGGGGGGAAGTTTAGTTACCTTTCCACAATAGTAAAAATATTACTTGAGAACTCATGGTTGACAACTGCCAATTTGTAAAACATGAGAAGGAAGAGCTTGGTTAACTCGGGGGTCCACTTAAGCGAGAAGAGAGACAGATGGGGAACAAAAGTGAATGCTGGAAGCCCTGAAGACCAGAATCCACTTCCACATGCTGCCTTGGGCAGGGGCTGCCCGCTGGGGGCCATGCCTGGTGTTCACTGCACTGGGACATATGGAAGCTGTGAGGAGTGTTTCATGTGGTCCGTGGATGCCCTTCATTCCAGCTTAGTTGGAAAATACAGGATTCAGATGGCTGTGATTCTGAGCATCCCAGCAGTATCTGCTAGTAGAATAGGGAAGAATCCCTGTAATACAAAATCAGAGGAAAAAAAGGAGGATGAGTACTCTGAAATTTTAATTGGTGAAATAAGGATGTGGGATGTATGATTTTGGTCCACTGGAAAGGGGTGGATGCATGTTGCCTCAACCTACTGAACTTCATTGAGTGTTTCTTTTTTTTTAGACAGAGTCTCGCACTGTCGTCCAGGCTGGAGTGCAGTGATACAATCTCGGCTCACTGCAACCTCTGTCTCCCAGGTTCAGGCAATTCTCCTGGCTCAGCCTCCCAAGTAGCTGGGGCTACAGGCATGTGTCACCACACCCAGCTAATTTTTGTATTTTTAGTAGAGAAGGGGTTTCACTACGTTGGCCAAGCTGATCTTGAACTCCTGACCTTGTGATCCACCTGCCTCAGCCTCCCAAAGTGCTGGGATTACAGGTGTGAGCCACTGCGCCCGGCCAAGTGTTTTTTTTTTTTTTTTTTAAATAGAGCATCCCTAATCACAGGGATTGATTTAAAGATGTTATTTTATGTTAAGTGAAATATAGTTATCTTGAAGTTGCAATCTGTTGGTCACGGGGAAGAAAATATTGCTGAAGAAGGGGAAATAAAAGCAGAATTGGTAAAATAAGGAAAACTAAAAATCCATTATAATTAGGATACCCACGTCTAAACCATCACCGAATTCCGCCTGGACTAGTCTATTGACTGTCTTGAGTGAAAATGGTTGGGGTGATGGGATGTATTTTCCTTCCATGCTGGAGGATTTTCTTTCCATCTGCACTGTTAAAGCTGTTGGGTTATTTCACCCACTTTCACGTCTGTTAGGCTCTCTCTCTCTCTCCATGTTTGCTGCATTCCACACAATTATTGGTAGTGTGTGCCAGATACAAGCACTGGGGATATAGTAACAGATCAAACAGGCATCATTCCCAATGTGAAACTATGTTTTTGGACCCGCACAGCCAGTTTGTTTCATTTGTTGTTGTTGTTGTTGTTGTTGTTGTTGTTGTTGTTTGAGATGGAGTCTTGCACTGTCGCCCAGGCTGGAGTGCAGTGGCGTGATCCCGGCTCACTGCAACCTCCGCCTCCCATGTTCAAGTGATTCTCCTGCCTCAGCCTCCCGAGTAGCTGGGATTACAGGCGCCAGCCACCACACCTGGCTAATTTTTTTGTGTGTTTTTTGTTTAGTAGAGACAGGGTTTCACTACATTGGCGAGTCTGGTCTCAAACGCATGACCTTGTGATCTACCCGCCTCAGCCTCCCAGAGTGCTGGGATTACAGGTGTGAGCCACTGTGCCCAGCCACAGCCAGTTGATTTTTTGCTACTGTGTAGATAAACACAAATACAAAATGCCTATTATAATCACTATTTCCAACTGTACTTGCTGAGGTAGTGATCATGTAACCCCCAACCCGCAGCCCTCTCCGTTTGATAGGCACTGTGTTTTCTGTTTCTACTTTGACAGGAAAGTCCAAGGAACAGAGGAGCTCAGAGAAGACTAGAACTCTGTATTCCGTACCAGTAAACAATTTGTATAAGCAAAAAAAACTTTTTAACTTTCCTCATCCCAATCTGCATTATATTTCCCTCTGGCCATTTTGCCACATGGCCTAGGAGTTGGGGCTGAGTAAATGCCAGCTCAGGAATGTGTCCTAGACTTCCAGCGAGGGGAGGGCAGCAAAGACATGATGTCAGTGCTGTTGCTTTCCTTCCCTCCTGGGATGGAACTTGAGGGAAGAGACAGGCAAGGTGGAAGAAATATTGCCATAAGCAGAGTGAGCATTTGGTCATAGAGGGAAGAACCAAGGGACAGTCACAGACCCCAAAGGAAACCCCATGCTCTGCCTATTGCCACCCCAACAGAGCATGGCCATGGCCGTAACAAAGAGGAGGCTGAGTATGGGACGTTCAGAAGAGAGAGGGCCTGAGGTAGTATTTGTGTGTCTCTCTGGGCTCTAAAAGCCCGTGAACTAGTTATCCAGAAGCTCTTTATGCAGCCAAACAACAACATCATGGAAATAAGAGGTCCCGGAGGATGTCCCAAGGGGGCAGAGAGGAGCAAAGCAGGAAACCAGCAGAAAACCTACCACGGGGCCATCTAGGCATGGGGCACGGTGCCCTGACACTGGGGTGAGTGACCTAAACCAAGACATGGACAGAGGATGGAAGGGGGCTACCAGGACTGCTGGCCTCAGGAGAACCAAGGTGGGACTAAGTCACCCAGAAAGGACATGGGGCCTGCAGATAGACTAGGCGCGTACCAGCTGCCACAGACAGAGGAAGCCCAAGGACACCATCACCATAGGGATGGAGGAACTGTGGAGAGCTCCAGGACATGGATGTACATGGGAACTAAGCCTTCTTCCCACTGCTGTCACAAGGCCACTGGGGCTACCAAGGATGCCTAGATGCCATCTGGAAAAAGAGTAGGAGGAAGGAGAATAAACAGAAAGACTGGGCAAGCAAGTGGGATACCGCAAGGACTATTTCATTCAGAAGGAACTAAAATGCCATTAAATGGCAAGTGGTGAGTTTAAGTCTTATCCCCTTTCCCTTACCCTCTACTTTTATTAAGCACAGTGATTTTTTTCTTATATGAGTAGAATGTGTAAATTTCAACCGTGCTGCATACATAATCACTGAATACCTACTAGAGCAAAGTCACTCCAAGTGTGGCCACCTGACCAGCTCCCAGGACAACACTGCTGGTCAGTGGACCATACATTGAGGGTCACTGTCAGGAGGCATGCAGCTGAGCCTGTAGCTAGAGATGAGCAGGTCTGCATCAGGCAGCTTCAGAGGAAGGCAGACACACCCATCACTTATGATTTATTTCTTCTGTTAATCATCTGGATTATGTGGAAATCATCTTGTTTATTAATGTGGGCTCAACTGCACAACTGAGGCATGAACGATGACCTTTGAAGATTCAGCCCAGTTTCATTGTTACTGAAAATGATAGTAATGACAAATTTCTTCATGCCTACATCCCCCTATTTACTCTGCATCCTCTGTGTCCTGCTAGTATTGAAAAAATAAAGAACCCAGTCTTATGCCTGTCCCATAGACAGAATACAAGGGTCACCTGGTCTCCCGAAGTTCACCTGTTCACTGACATTAGGTCAGTACAGTCATCTGCACAAGGAATTAGTTCCTGGATCCCTACCTGCAAGGATACCAAAATCCCAGGATACTCAAGTCCTCTGTATCCATGGGTTCCAAGGATATGGAGAGCCAACTCTATGGTTCCCCCATGAAAATAATTAGAAATGTAGTTGGTTACATCAGGGTAGGGTAAAAGCGTATGATTCGCCTTAAATACCTCAAAGATGTTATGCCCTCTAGGGTCACTGGGATGCCAGACTTTTTGGTAAGAAAAAGGCACTGCTCACATCCTGGGATGGGCAAGGAGAAGAGAGAGCAACTGCAGGAATCTCTGTGGGAGTTTGGGATGATTCTGATTGGAGCAATGGGGCTGCAGCTGTGTGGGTTCAGCCAACCTCTTCATTCTGAAGGGAGACCCAGAAAACCACAGAGCGGGGACACAGTGGGCAATCAGCTTAGCTATGTACGAGAAGAGGCTTTAAAGCTTCCCATTAGATTACACTCTGTTTCTCAGTGATGCTTGGAAAAAAGCCAAGCGTCTCAAAAGATGCATGTCGGCATAAATGTCTTCTTTGGAGAAGTGTCTGTTAATGTCCTTCACCCACTTTTTGATGGGGTTGTTTGTTTTTTTCTTGTAAATTTGTTTGAGTTCATTGTAGATTCCATGCTGCTTTAGTGAATTGACATGCATCTTATTTTTTTAATTTTAAATTGATTTTTCTTTTTCTTTTTTTTGATTTTATTATTATTATACTTTAAGTTTTAATGAGAACACATGGACACAGGAAGGGGAACATCACACTCTGGGGACTGTTGTGGGGTGGGGGGAGGGGGGAGGGATAGCATTAGGAGATATACCTAATGTTAAATGACGAGTTAATGGGTGCAGCACACCAACATGGCACATGTATACATACGTAACAAACCTGCATGTTGTGTACATGTACCCTAAAACTTAAAGTATAATAATAATAAAATTTTTTTAAAAATCAATTAAAAAAAAAGATGCATGTCAATTCACTAAAGCAGCATGGAGGTGGGAGTGGAGGGAGTCTGTTAATCATCTACATAGATCCTTGCTACTCAAACTATGGCTGGGAGACCAGTAGCATTAGCCACATATTCAAGGATCTTCTTAACATTGCAGAATCTCAAGCCTCATTCCAGACTACTGCATCAGTATCTGCATATTAACAAGATCCCAAGTAATTAGCATATGAAAAGTTGAGAGGTACTGCTGTTCTCATACCCTAGCTGCACATTGTAACCACCTGGGCAATTTTTAAAAGGCATGCCTAGGAGTGAAGCCCAGGTCTTATAATTTTTTTAATTCCGTGATTTTAATGTGTAGCCAGGAGGGATCAGTGGTTCTCAAACATTAGCAAGCATCAGCATCAGCTGGAGGATTTGTTGCAGGTACTGAATCAGAAACTCTGGGATAGGGCTGTTAGGCTTTAGAGTTTCTGGTTCAGTAGGTTTGGGGTGGGAGCAGAGAATTGGCATGTCTAACAATCTCTCAATAATGCTGAAGATCCTGGTCCCCAGACCACACTTTGAGTACCTTGACCTTAATGGAGATAAGAAATGCCAACTGTGGTTCCAAAGTTCCCAAACTAGCAGTATCAACATCACCTGGGAATATATTACAACTACCATTTGCTACTGAATGCTACTGAATTAGAAATTCTGGGGGTGGGGCTTTTCAATCACTTTTAACAAGCCTTCCAGGTGATTCTTATGCAGCCTTAAGTTTGAGAACCCCCAGTTGCGGTGGCTCATGCCTGTAATCCCAGCACTTTGGAAGGCTAAGGCTGGTGGATTGCTTGAGTTCAGGAGTTCAAGACCAGCCTGACCAACATGGTGAAACCACATCTCTACAAAAATTACACACAAAAAATTAGCTGAGTGTGGTGGTGTGCACCTGTAGTCCCAGCTACCTGGGAGGCCAAGGTGGAAGGATCACCTGAGCCCAGGAGGTCAAGGCTGCTGTGAGCCATGATGACGCCACTGCACCCCAGCCTGGGTGACAGCGAGACCCTGTCTAAAAAAAAAAGTGTGAGAATCACTGGTCTGGGTGTTTACTTACAAGCTGCTGAATAGTCAGTAATTGGAAATAGATTTTTTTTTTAAAACTGCCTATGTTTGCCTACCTTTCTCCATGTGTTTGATCTTTGTAAACCAAGTAACCTCTTGTAACCTGACTTGGCTAAATGGTAGAGAGCCTTAAACTCTGGCCAGACCTCCTGGACATTTGTCCACTTAGGGCACACGAGCAATAAGAACAATCATTCACATATCTATATATCTATATTTGCATATCTGAATGTATATATAAATATAAATATATATGACTTAAAATTTCACAATGAGCCACATCGACCCTGGCAGATGAGTACAACAGGTACTAGTTTCCATTTCACAGGTGTGCCTCTGAGAAATGAAGGAAAGCAGATAATGGTTCCCTAGCCATCATCTTTTTCCTCATTCATTTTGTCCATCAGAAACCCGATACTGTTCAAGAATCCACTCTCTTCCTTATAATTTAAGAGAAACTGATGAGTAGATTCCAATTACTCTTAGCCAGTGGTTCTCAACATCAGCAGCCTGAGGAATTTTATAAAATATTGGTACCAGATTCTGCCCCCAGAGGTTGATTTTATTGGTCTGGGGTATGCTCTGGGCATTGTGATAGTTAAAAGATTCCCCAGTGGATTCTAATATGCAGCCAAGGGTTCAAACCACTGGTCTAAGCCAGTTGTGGTAACCTCATGCTTTTCACCGATAATTGGCTTAAGGGAGACTTGTGATGTGGACTGGCCAGTTAGTCGTGCTCAAGAGCTGCTAGGAAAAGGGCTTCTTGTTTTTAAAGAGAAGAAGATAGTCACTGTACTGCCTCGGGATGTTGTTGAATCTGAATGTGATGGCTGGAGTTGCTGCAGCCATCTTGTTGCCATCCTATAGATGAACCCAATACACAAAAAAGGACAAAGCCAAGGAAACTACAGATCCAGAGCCTAGGGCCAGCACTCCTAAACCTGCCCATTTCACATTACTTATAGTGCATCAGATGGTAAATCTTATTATTTACATTCTGGTGACTTAGGGTTGTCTGTTCCTGGCTGCCAAAGTTGTACTAGCAGAAACATTAGGTGATGCAGCTGAAGTCACACACTTAAGATAAATGTGGATTCGGATCTTCTGATTCCAGCTGCAGGGCTCTTTTCACTAAATTATACTGTTTCTTTGTAGAACCCTGGGCAGGATATTTTTCTGTGAAAACTGTCCAGGAACTCACTTTGGGCCAGCAGCTACAAAAGAGAATTACCACCATTGCATCTTAAGGATTGAATTTCCCTGCTCTTACAAAAGTGATGGAGGTTGTTTGCCAGCAACTTTCAAGTTAAGCACATTAAACTAAGGGTAGGGTGGACGTGACAGAAATCACGCATTTTATTTGTCCTGACTGGAAATTGGGCATGTCTTTATTTAAATTGAAGAATAACTAAATCACTTACAGGATTAATGAGGAGAGAAGACCTTTGGGAGCCAGAAGATAATGATGTACATACTTTTCTGGATATACACAAAGGGATGGTTTACCCTGGAAAAACCAAGTAATTAAAAAAAGGCTATGTTAACTTCAGGCTTCCTTAGGAACACTGGGGGGTGAAGTACACCAGTGGATAAAGTTAGTAGAAAATGAACACATTGGTGGAGAGAATGAGTGACACAGAGGAGTGTAATTAATCTTATACAGGGGCAGGCAGAAAGGGGAAAGTCTCAAACAGTGAGGCAATTTGTCAGAGGGTGAAGCCAACAGAGATGGATGACATTTTTGTTTCTTATGTGAATAAACTATTGTGTCCCTGGAGGCACAAATTGAAGGTGGAATTATTTTCAAGGATGATACTCTGATCATTTCAAAATATGCAAAGCACCAAGTACTGCACTGCATCTGTCATCATGGGTGTACCATCAATATAAAAAGGTTGTGCATATACAATGGGGAGAATGAAGTAACCATCCAGGTGATGTGCTTTTGTGTTTTGCATTAAGTGAGAGTATGGTTAAATATGAAGGCAACAGAGCAAATTGTTGATCAGCTGACTTACTCTAATCAATTAAGACAGTTGTAATAAACTAGTCATTAGCCATTCAGTATACTCATCATCTTGCCGTCTAATTGGGTCAATTGTTCATTAATGTAATTCACTGTTCAGGATTCTACCAATTAATAACCAAATGGGCACCTCATCCCCCTCTACACTCCAATCGTCATCTCTTGAAGGGAATGGGAGTCTAACAAAATCAATAGAGCTATGGAATATACATGAGGAATATTTGGTAAAGACGATTACATGCACCAGGAGTGTGGTGTCAAATGTCCAGTCATAATTGTTTTTATTAGCCCATAAAATTAATTTCAAGGTTAGGACTGTCCATTAGTGAAAAGAGCTCATCTAAGGAGCCCCTACTTGTAAGCAAGCCCCGGCACCTAGGAGCTGGCTAGACTCTGTGGGGATGTTATGAGGACCCTGCATGGTAACAAGCAATGATCTAACTTATTCATCTATAGGTGTGTTCCTGGTGGTCTTTGGCTGGAACCTATTGACACTGGCTAGATAGAAAATACATGAAAATTTAGTTCCAAATATTTCTAACTGTTTAGGACCTTATTAGGAAAAAAAATCTGCATTTGTGAGAGAATGTTTACTTCAGTGCCAGGTTAATGAGAACTGGCTATTCTTACTCACTCTTTCAGATTTTCCAGCTGTCTTTGTAGAAGCCTCTGCTTCTGACCATATTTCCATGGTTTGTTCACAAAAGCTCAGCAGTTCAACCAAAACAGTTGATTTATGGGTCTTTCTTAGTGTTGACTCTCCAAACACCCTACTGAACAGCTCTCTCAGTTGCTCAGACTCCAAATCTTGGAGACATCTTTGACAAATGTATATAAATAAATATGTATATATACATGCAGATAGCTATATATGTATTACACACACACACACACACACACACACACACACACACACGGCATCCAAACTTTTAGCAAACTGAGCTCGATATTAAGAATGTTGGCCAGGCACAGTGGCTCATGCCTGTAATCCTAGCACTTTGGGAGGCCAAGGCGGGCAGATTGCCTGAGCTCAGGAGTTCGAGACCAGCCTGGGCAACACGGTGAAACCCTGTCTCTACTAAAATACAAAAAAATTAGCCAGGCGTGATGGTGTGCGCCTGTAGTCCCAGCTACTTGGGAGGCTGAGGCAGGAGAATTGCTTGAACCCGGGAGGTGGAGCTTGCAGTTAGCTTAGATAGTGCCACTGCACTCCTCTAGCCTGGGTGACAGAGCGAGACTCTGTCTCAAAAAAAAAAAAAAAGTTAACGGAAAAACCGTTTATTCTGAGCCAATGTGTGTGAGCATGACCCAGGAAACAATCTCAAGAAGTCCTCAGAAAATGCGCCCATGGCAGTCTCATTAGTTTGGTGTTATACATTTTAGGGAGATGGGAGTTACAGCAAGGACATAACTCAATACATGAAAGATAACATTGGCTTAGCCCCCGAAGGGAGGACATGTTGAAGTTCGGACTTATAGGTTATAGCTGGATTTAGAGATTCTTTAATTTGTAATTCATTAAAGGAGTAAGGCTTTGTCTCAAATTTTGGAACCAGCAGAAAAAAAAATGTTTTCAGATAAGGATTTCTGTTAACCAAGACATTGGGTCAGAGTGACCTCTAAGGGGGTGTGACTCAACCTCTGCCTTGCCTGACCTTAAGCCCTGTTTATAATTTGGTATCTTTTGTCTCAGAGTCCACTGTAGCAGTCTTTTGATTTCTATTTTAACATTAATGCTGGTCACTTGTGCCTAAACTCCAAAAGCTCCGGAGAGGGTATAATGAGTTGTGTCTGACTTCCCATCTCTTCATGGCTGGGAATTCAGTTTTTAGGGTTTTTCTGGGGTCGCCTTGGCCAAGAGGGGATCCATTCAGTCAGTGGGGGACTCAGAATTTTGTCTTTAGTTTGCAAGAGAAGATCCCAAATATGGTCACCTCTCACCACCCCCACCATTACCATATGGATGGGTCTCACCTGAACTATTTCAATGGTCTTCCAAATGTCCCCTCCCCTTCTAGCCTAGTCTTTGTACAGAAGGCAGAGTGTTGATACTTACTAGATAATATCACTCTCTGCTTGAAAAACACTTCCCATGTCATCTCGATTAAGTTTTAATCTCTCACCATTGTTACAAAGTCCTACATAAGCTTTCTGCTGGCTACCTCTGTGACCTCATGTCCCACAGATCTCTGCCTGTCTCACTCTGTTCTAGGCATGTCACCCCCCAGGACTATTCCTTGATCACTGTGGGTGCTGTCCCACCTCGGGAACATTCACTTGCTGTTTCCTCAGCCTGCAACCGTCTTCTCTCAAGTATCTGCAGAGCTGGCCTTACTCACCATCCTGACAGAGTTTACCTTCTAGCGTTTGGTGGTGGTGGTGGGGCAAAATTTGTTGGGTAGTGCAATCAACAAATACTGATTCTTTGATCACAGCATCTTTATTTTTTTTTATTGTACTTTAAGTTCTAGGGTACATGTGCACAACGTGCAGGTTCGTTACATATGTATACATGTGCCATGTTGCTGTGCTGCACCCATTAACTCGTCATTTACATTAGGTATATCTCATGCTATCCCTCCCCCCTCCCGCCACCCCACGACAGGTCCCGGTGTGTGATGTTCCCCTTCCTGCGTCCAGGTGTTCTCACTGTTCAATTCCCACCTATGAGTGAGAACATGCGGTGTTTGGTTTTTTGTCCTTGTGATAGTTTGCTGAGAATGATGATTTCCAGCTTCATCCATGTCCCTACAAAGGACATGAACTCATCCTTTTTTATGGCTGCATAGTATTCCATGGGATCACAGCATCTTTAAAGAACCTAAAGATTATCTTAAAAATCATCTCATTCAACCATTTTATTCTACAAGATAGAATAAAAGGAAGTTCATAGGTCAAATGTATCATCTGAAGTCACCCAACCAGTTAGTTGCAGATCAGGGTCTACAACCCAGTTCTCCTGGCTCTTAATTAAGTGCTCTTTGCACGAATCATTCAGCAGGTCAAATCTGTTAAATTATGAAGTAGTATTTTTATTTATTGGGACAAGTTGATTTGATCAGCATTACTTGATACAGTAATGCTATATTACTAAATTTCAGAGAGTTCTAGGTTGAGAATTTTCATTTATATTCTAAACATATTACATATTTATGTGATCAAGAAACTTTCTCAATTACTTTCTATACTTTCTATTTCCTCCAAAACTTTTTGACCCCTATATACTTATTCAATAAATATTAAAGACCTAGCAGTCTAGAAGAGAGCTCGGATGTGTACATAAATAATGATTTTAAATAAAAATTTTAGGAAGTCAGCTAGTATTTTTAGGTGGTTTATAATGGGAACAGCATGAGAGCTGGAGACAAGTGAGAGAGGAAAAGTTTCTTCCAGCTGTGAAAACAAGGGAAACCTCAAATGGAAGAGGTGGCATTTGGACTGAGGGACGACCAGGATTCGGACACTAAGGGGAGAAAAAGCAAATCGGCTATAGAGAAGAGTACAAGTAAAAGCAAAGTGTCTACACCAGCTTGGGCAACATGGCAAGACATTTTTATGAAACAAACAAAAATTAGCTGCGCATGGTGGTGCATGCCTGTAGTCCTAGCTACTCGGGAGGCTGAGGTGGGAGGATTGCTTAAGCCTGGGAGGTCAAGGCTACATTGAGCTGTGATCGTGCATGCCACTGTACTCCAGCCTCAGCAACAGAGTGAGACCCTGTCTCAAAAAACAAACAAAAAAAAGTGTTCTACAACAGAGGATTCGCTGCTGTTCCAACTGTTTATATACACTCTGGAAACAGAACATGGTGAAGAAGAATTCCCCCATTTGCTCTGTGACTCCCTCCCCCACCCACCTCAGTGAACTCCAGCAGGTATTTAGTTTCACAGGATATTCCTGGTCCACAAAGTGCCCTTTTCTTAAACTCTTGGGAATAGTTAAAATACTTGCCTCAGGATTGTTATTCACTTTAATTTGCATAAAGTGTCAAATGAAACATTTAAGTGGTACAGTTACAGAAATATTGAGAATTCCTGGTCAATCTCAATCTGAAGAATACAAATTAAGTCAACCCACTCACCTCACTTGGAGGCACTGACATGTTATCCCTTCCCTGTAGGGTGGCTGGGGGCCATTGAGAAAGAGAAGTGCCCTCCTTTCTTCCTTCAGGCCAGGTGGATGTCCATCTTTGCAGAATGCCACCTGAGTTTTATCCTGAAAAGGCCCACACCACATGGAGGCATCCTCTGTGAGCCAGGAGCCTCCGTCCCTCGAGCTAACCCTCACTCAGGGGACAGCCTGAGTCCCAGGCACTGGCAGGAAGCCTCAGGCTCTAACCACCTGACCTGGCCCCAGCATTTACCTGCCAGATGCCTGTCTGTCTGTGTAGGGGAAAGAAAATTCTTTCTTTTCCATCTTAGGTTTATGGATGAGGTGCTTAATAACAAAAGACAGATTAACAAGAGAAGAGCATACATATTTATTTAATGTAAATTTCATGTGACTTGGGAATCTTCAGAAATTAAGATTTCAAAAATCAGGAAACCTGTGTATTTTTGTGCTTAGGTTTGATAAAGAGTGGACAGTCATGCAGTAAGTACGACTGGACAAAGGGGGTGTGATCTAATGGTAGTAGACTAGAGGGACTTAGCAGGGCCTGTTTAGATTTATTGCCACCCATGAATCGTTAAGGATCTTGCCTTCTCAGAGGAAAAATTCAGCTAAGGGGCAGAAGTAGGTTTAAGGCAGAGCAAGAGACCAAGGCACATTTTAGAGCAGGAATGAAAGTTTACTGAAAAGTTTTACAGCAGGAATGAAAGGAAGCAAAGTACACTTTTTAAATTATTATTATATTTTTCCATAAGTTATTGGGGTACAGGTGGTATTTGGTTACATGGGTAAGTTCTTTAGTAGTAATTTGTGAGATCCTGGTGCACCCATCACCCGAGCGGTATACCATGCACCATGTATGTTGTGTTTTATCCCTCACCCCCCTCCCTCTTTCCCCCCAAGTCCGCGAAGTCCATTGTATCATTCTTATGCCTTTGTGTCCTCATAGCTTAGCTCTCACGTATCAGTGAGAACATACAATGTTTGGTTTCTCATTCCTGAGTTACTTCACTTAGAATCATAGTCTCTAGTCTCATCCAGGTCATTGCAAATGCTGTTAAATCATTCCTTTTTATGGCTCAGTAGTATTCCATTGTGTATATATATATACACCACAGTTTCTTTATCCACTCGTTGATTGATGGGCATCTGGGTTGGTTGCACGATTTTGTGATTGTGAATTGTGCTGCTATAAATATGCATGTGCAAGTATCTTTTTCAAATAATGACTTCTTTTCCTCTGGGTAGATACCCAGTAGTGGGATTGCTGGATCAAATGGTAGTTCTACTTTTAGTTCTTTAAGGAATTTCCACACTGTTTTCCATAGTGGCTGTGCTAGTTTACATTCCCACCAGCAGTGTAGAAGTGTTCCCTGTTCACCGCATGCATGCCAACATCTACTATTGTTTAATTTGCAGCCATTCTTGCAGGAGTGAGGTGGTATCACATTGTGGTTTTGATTTGCATTTCCCTGATCATTAGTGATGTTGAGCATTTTTTCGTATGTTTGTTGGCCATTTTTTATATCTTCTTTTGAGAATTGTCTATTCATGTCCTTAGCCCACTTTCTGATGGGATTTTTTTTTTCTTACTGATTTGTTTGAGTTCCTTGTATATTCTGCATATTAGTCCTTTGTCAGCTGTATAGATTGTGAAGATTTTTCTCCCATCTATGGGTTGTCTATTTACTCTGCTGACTGTTCCTTTTGCCATGCAAAAATGTAGTTTAATTAGGTCTCAGCTATTTATCTGTGTTTTTATTGGATTCCCTTTTGGGTTTTTGGTCATAAAATCCTTGCCTAAGCCAATGTCTAGAAGGGTTTTTCCAATGTTATCTTCCAGAATTTTTATAGTTTCAGGTCTTAGGTTTCAGTCCTTAATCCATCTTGAGCTGATTTTTGTATAAGGTGAGAGATGAGGATCCAGTTTCATTCTCCTACATATGGCTAGCCAATTATTCCAGCACCATTTGTTGAAAAGGTGTCCTTTCCCACTTTATGTTTTTGTTAGCTTTGTCAAAGATCAGTTAGCTCTAAGTATTTGGGTTTATTTCTGGATTCTCTATTCTGTTCCATTGGTCTATGTGCCTATTTTTATACCAGTACCACACTGTTTTGGTGACTATGGCCTTAAAGTATAGTTTGAAATCAGGTGGTGGGATGCCTCCAGATTTGTTCTTTTTGCTTAGTCTTGCTTTGGCTGTGTGGGCTCTTTTTTGGTTCCATGTGAATTTCAGAATTGTTTTTTCTAACTCTCTGAAGAATGATGGTGGTATTTTGATGGGGATTGCAGTGAATCTGTAGATTGCTTTTGGCAGCATGGTCATTTTCACAATATTGATTCTACGCATCCACGCACATGGGATGTGTTTCCATTTATTTGTGTCGTCTATGATTTTTTTTTTCTTTTTGAGACAGAGTTTTGCACTTTCGCTCAGGCTGGAGTGCAGTGGCGTGATCTCGGCTCACTGCAACTTCCACCTTCTAGTTTCAAGCAATTCTCCTGCCTCAGCATCCCTGGTAGCTGGGATTACAGGCACCTGCCACCATGCCTGGCTAATTTTTGTATTTTTAGTAGAGACAGGGTTTCACCATGTTGGCCAGGCTGGTCCCAAACTCCTGACATCGTGATCCACCCACCTCAGCCTCCCAACGTGCTGGGATTACAGGTGTGAGCCACCGCGCCCTGCCTGTCTATGATTTCTTTCAACAGTGTTTTGTAGTTTTCCTTGTAGAGGTCTTTTGACTCCTTTATTAGGTATATTCCTAAGTATTTTATGTTTTTTGCAGCTATTGTAAAAGAGGTTGAGTTCTTGATTTGATTCTCCAACTTGCCATTGGAGTATAAAAGAGCTACTGACTTGTGTACATTAATCTTGTATCTGGAAACTGCTGAATTATCAGTTCTAGGAGCTTTCTGGAGGAGTCCTTAGGGTTTTCAAGGTAAATGATCATATCATCAGCAAACAGGGACAGTTTGACTTCCTCCTTACCAGTTTGGATGCCCCTTGTTTCCTTCTCTTGTCTGATGGCCCTGGCTAGGACTTCCAGTACTATGTTGAAGAGGAGTGGTGAGAGTGGGCATCCTTGTCTTGTTCCTGTCCTGAGAGGGAATGCTTTCAACTCTTCCCCATTCGGTATTATATTGGCTGTGGGTTTGTCATAGATGGCTTTTATTATGTTAAGGTATGTCCTTTGTTTGCTGATTTTGCTGAGGGTTTTAATCATAAGGGGATGCTGGATTTTGTCAAATGCTTTTTCTGCATCTATTGAGATGATCATGTGTTTTTTGTTTTTAATTCTGTTTATGTGGTATATCACATTTATTGACTTGAGTATGTTAAACCATCCTTGCATCCCTGGTATGAAAGAAACCCATTCGATCATGGTGGAGTATCTTTTTAATATGTTGTTGGATTCGGTTAGCTAGTATTTTGTTAAGGATTTTAGCTTCTATGTTCATCAGGATATTAGTTGGTAGTTTTCTGTTTTGATTGTGTCCTTTCCTGGTTTGGGTATTAGGGTGATGCTGGCTTCATGGAATGAATTAGGGAGTGTTCTTTCTTTCTCTCTCTTGTGGAATGGTATCAAAAGAATTGGTACCAATTCCTCTTTGAATGTCTGGTAGAATTCTGCTGTGAGTTCATCTGGTCCTGGATTTTTTTTGTTGTTGGTAATTTTTTAATTACCGTTTCAATCTCGCTGCTTGTTATTGGTGTGTTCAGGATATCTAATTCTTCCTGATTTAAGCTAGGAGGGTTGTACTTTTCCAGGAATTTATCCGTCTCTTCTAGGTTTTCTAGTTTATGTGTGTAAAGTTGTTCATAGTAGCCTTGAATGATCTTTTGTATTTCAGTGGTGTCAGTTGTAGTATCTCCTGTTTCATTTCTCATTGAGGTTATTTGGATTTTCTCTTTTCTTTTCTTGGTTAATCTTGCTAATGGTCTATCAATTTTATTTATCTTTTCAAAGAACCAGATTTCTGTTTCATTTCTCTTTTGTATTTTTTTTTTGTTTCCATTTCATTTAGTTCTGCTCTGATCTTGGTTATTTCGTTTCCTCTTCTGGGTTTGCGTTTGGTTTGTTCTTGTTTCTTTAGTTCCTTGAAGCGTGACCTTAGGTTGACTGTTTGTGCTCTTTCAGACTTTTTGATGCACCTAACACTGGAGCTCCCAAATTTATAAAACAATTACTAATAGACCTAAGAAATGAGATAGACAGCAACACCACAATAGTGGGGGACTTCAATACTCCACTGACAGCATTGGACAGGTCATCTAGACAGAAAGTCAACAAAGAAGCAATGGATTTAAACTATGTTCGGGAACAAATGGACTTAACGGATACATACAGAACATTTCATCCAACAACTGCAGAATACACATTCTATTCAACAATGCATGGAACTTTCTCCAAGATAGGCCATATGATAGGCCATAAAATGAACCTCAGTAAATTTAAGAAAATTGAAATTATATTAATCACTCTCTCAGAGCACAGGGGAATAAAACTGGAAATCAACTCCAAAAGGAACCTTCAGAACCACACAAATACATGGAAATTAAATAACCTGCTCCCGAATCAGCATTGGGTCAAAAATGAAATAAAGATGGAAATTTAAAAATTCTTCAAACTGAATGACAATAATGACACACCCTATCAGAACCTCTGGGATACAGATAAGGCAGTGCTAAGAGGAAAATTCATAGCCCTGAGCACCTACATCAAAAAGTCAGAACCAAAGTACACTTGATGAGGGTCTAGTGGGTAACTGGAGAGATCCAAGTGCCCTATTCATCCCTTGACTTGGGGTTTTATATATTGACATGATTTGAGTGGTTTGTGTTTCTTCTTCCCTGATTCTCCCATTGGGGAGGGCTATCTGCATGCACAGTGGCCTGCCAGCACTTGAGAGTGTGCAGCTTGCATGTACAGTGTGCATGTGCAGTGTGTTTACTGAAGCTGTACACATGCTAATTTGAGGCATTTTTCCCTTACCAGTTGAACATCCCCAGAGGAAGATCATATACTGGTTAAACTCCGCTATTTTGCCTCTTAGTGAGCATGATTGAGCCTGCTCACCCAACTCCTGAGATCTTATCGGGAAGTGGCTGATCACCAGCTTCAGGTGTTTTCTATCCACTGGGAGACTGTTTTTCCCTGGTGCCAGCTGTGACCTATTGTCATTTTAGAAAGACAGTTTAACAACCACCTGACCATCACTTGATGGTCACTTGACACTCCTGGGCAGGGGCCCTCTCCTACCCTGCTCATATCTGCCTAACCACCTACTCTAATTGTTCTCTGTCTCCTGTGTCTTCAGAGAGAAGGAAGCCCCTTTGCTCTGGGTATAGGGAGGGCACTTCTCACATGAGGATCTTGTGATCTGCTTCAGGAGAGAAGGGTGGAAAAGGAAAGTCAGAGAGACCTTCCTGCTTATGCTGTTTTCTCAAATGCCATGGTGCCATATTTTGGGATAGTGTGTCCTGAACTCCATCAGTTGCTTCCTTGCAACCCTGATTTTTACTCAATTACATGTTTCTGGAATCCCCTCCAGTCTCACCAAGAGAGGAACAAGACTAGTAATTGCCAGTTTGTTTTTCCTGGGCCCTGTGGTCACATCTGTTGCAGGTCACCATTGTCTTCCCCTGTTGACTTAGAGCTCTGGTAAGCCTCCTTCCTCGAACCCAGTCTCCCTCTCCTTCAGCCCTCTATTAGGTTGCTGTTACAACAGCCCAGTTGCCTTGATATGCAGCAGCCTCTGCTGTCTTGATGTGACTGTTGATACAAAGCAGCTTTCATTTCTAGTTCTTACCAGTTTGCTCCTCAATCTTAGAGTGTTTTTCCTGGGAGTAAACCAAGTCTCCTTCCAGCCTTGGAAGGAGGATGTGAAGGTTGAGAGTTTGAGTTTACCATACAGAAATGTGCAGGGAGGCTCTGTGCAGGCCTCCCCCCAGATGGCTTGCCTGGTGGGCCCCTAAATGTCATATCTGCAACACGGAAGGACTCTGCAAATGAGCTTCTCTTTCTGATTACTTAACCTACCTTTTCAGTGATCTTAGCAATTACTTACGAGCTCTTTTACTTTTTTCAGTTTTGCCTGTTCTATGAAATCAAAAAAAGTGTGATCTTTTATACTGGTCATGGGCCTAGACCAAATCTAGATGGAAGAAAGATTTTTAAAGCCTTTGGATATTTAGAAGTATAATTTTCCAACTTAATTGGAGTTGATATCTCAGTGCCATATGCAACAGGGAAATTACTAAGGAAAGTGTTGAGATTATTCCTCTTAAAATTATTTCTGTGTTAGCATCTACACTTTGCAGATATATATTGAGATTTTTATATTTAGCTCCTTTCTCTTTCTGGTTTTATAAGGTAATGCACATAAGCAACTGAAATAGTGTCTGACATGTGCTAAGTGGGCAATAAATGTTAGCTGTTAAATTATTCTGCACTGCTGTTTAGATGGGAAGGCAGAGGTGAGAAGATTTAGGAACAGTTCCTTTCTTGTGTTTACATTGTTCCTAGAAGAAATTAAACGTGTGCAAATCACCCAGTCAGGGATGAGTATGTGTCCCAGCGAGGCTGGTGTCTGCTGTTTGTTCATTTTCAGAATCCTTGTGCTCAGGAATCAATGTGGAGTCTCCCCTGGGTTGGCAGTCACAGCCTCTCTCTGAAGTGTGAAAGGCCACGTGATTCATCTCTACGACCCTCAGTGGTCAATGATAAGAAAATGTTAATGCCAGTTCTTAAAGAGCTTAAGAGTTGTTGTTGTTGTTGTTGTTGTTGTTGCTGCTGCTGTTGTTGTTTTGAGATGGAGTTTCACTCTTGTTGCCCAGGCTGGAGTGCAATGGCACCATCTTGACTCACTGCAACCTCCGCCTCCCGAGTTCAGGCTATTCTCCTCCTGCCTCAGCATCCTGAGTAGCTGGAATTACAGGTGTGAGCCACCGTGCCAGGCTAATTTTGTATTTTTAGTAGAGACAGGGTTTCACCATGTTGGCCAGGCTGGTCTTGAACTCCTGACCTCATGTGATCCACCCATCTCAGCCTCCCAAAGTGTTGGAATTACAAGTGTGAGCCACCTCACCTGGCCTTAAAGAGTTTTCCATGTCAAAGTCTATCTTGGGAACTGGCCAGCTGCCTCCTACCCATAAGAAGATGCCTTCGAAACCTCATTTTTTCATCTAGCACTGCCCATTTTCTGAGCGTGAGAAAGTCTCTAATTGAATGATGCAGACTAAATACCATTATCTAATTGTTAATGTGTTTAATATCGGCAGGGTTATTTACACCAGCATTTTTTAGAGGAGTTGGTCACTTGATCACATTTCTTAATTTGGAAGACTATTGTTCCCCCTACTCCATCTTCTCCCTGCCCCTAGTAGGAGAAAAGAGATGCATGTGGACATGTGTTCCAGGGCCAGGTGCATCCTGCTTAGTAGGAAGAGCCCATCTGGAAACACTGGGCCAGATATTGGAATCTGCATGGTTAAAACACAACTAAATGAATGATAATATACTAGATATTTAATACTACCCAGTTCCATTTTCTTTCTTATTTGTACTAATAAGCATGGAGTACTGTGCACCCAAAGAGATGAAGGTAGATTTCATTTATACGCTCTGGTGTGGAATGGCTCTGCCCAGACCCGGGGCCCCTGGGTGCCCACCTTGGGTTCTTCTCAGAGTAGCCCTTTTATCTCAGACCACAATGTGTGCACCTCCCTAGAGGTGAGAATTTCCCATCACATGTGTTGGATGTTACAGAACATGTCCCGGGAGGCTGGCAGCAGTTTCTTCTCCCATTCACAGCTAAGGGGTTTCCAGAAGGGGGACGCAAGCAGCTGGTGTTCTCCGAAATTCTAGCAACAGTAAACTGAGCATACTCAGGGGGATGGGTGGCCAGTCATATTTCCTTTTGCCCGGTACTTTGCCACTGTCAGATTCTAAAATGCTGCATTTCCAGCCACATCCCAGAACACTTTTAGCTCAGTTTCACAATTTCTTAAAAAAAAAAAAATCACTAGATTCTTATGCCCCTGCCCCCTCTTCCCTTTGGGCTCAAGGTTCTTTCGCCTGGCTGCTGCTGCACTGAGATAAGGCTGTGGTATTTTCCCTGCCATTCCACAATCATACATTATCATAAGAAAGTGCCAGGCATCCATCAGCCCACAGCCCCTGATTTGTGCTCAAAGTTGGGATTATCTATTCTGCGCCAAATCCCTTCAAATGGCCAACCTGATCAAAGAGAATCACATCCACCAGATAAAATTCGAATATAGCTCCGTGCAATAGAATGACAGGCAGGATTTTTTTTTTTAATCTCCGAACTGCTTCAACCTCCTCATTTTGTCAGGAATTGTTCTTTATCCACAGTGCAGGACATGCTGAGCAACCTTATTGTCCTTCTGGCATCCTTCCCGCTGGGTTCTGCGTGGGGAGCCATTTATGGAGTTTGCTCCTGGGGTAGGAGTCATTGTCCACCAATAATTCCCTGGCTGCAGCTTCCAGCAACCAAGTCTAGCTCAGCCCAGAGCCAGGTAGAGGAGAAACATTACAGTACATGGATCAGTCTGACTTAACAACCAGTTGCTAACTATGACAGTGTGTAACCGGGAGAAAGCCAAGATTAGAAAGCAGTGTCTTTAATGCTGGGGACCATCTCAGTGACTAAATTAAATTGAATATCCTCTAAATCCAATCATTCAGTTCATTCACTCAGCAAATATTTATCGAATGCCTTATATTCAAGGCTCTGTTGAACCCAAGAAGTATAGCATCAAGGAACTTGGTGTCTAGAAAGAAAAGATGTACCCGGCTTATAAAATAAATAAAGCATAGCAGAGATCTCTAGTTCAAAAGAGGAATCTGAGCCCCATGAACTCAACTACACCTTCCTCCCACCTCCCACCCCAAATTCCTTGTGAATTGACCAAAGAATCTAGCATAGAATTTAGAGAGAAATCCACATCATTACTGAAAACTAAGAAAGGATTTTATCCACTGCCAGAAACCTTGAGGGATTTCTAGAAAATATAAAGCAGATAAGTCTAGATGAAGGTAAGAGCTTATTATCACACAGGTCACCACGTTTGGAGGGCAAATGTACTAAAAGATTAAAGAGAAGAGGAAACCTTACAAGGCAAAATAAACCACAGAGAAATTGACTGGAAGTAAGAGGGGAGAGCAGACAAGCCAACACACTCTGAGTGCATCCATCTCCCAATACCAAATAGGACCTAGGAAGCCTGGAGAAAAATCACCAAACAGGAAGCATGCAGTTCTATTTCAAAAGCTAGAAGGTGATCCAAAGGCACCAGAGTCTAGTGTTCTTTTTGTGACAGATTTCCTGAGAGAAATACAGTAAAAATTCACAATTTTGAAAATGTATGCCTCCAGTAGAATTTTATAGGAAGTAACTGGATATAACTGGTATTTAGAAACTGAGATCTATACATTGGGTGTGATGTTGCTACTGGAGTATCATTTCCAGAACCTCTCACCAGATAGAGCTAGGATGTATGTATATGTCTACTAACCACTGTATACACACATCAATAGTTATTTCTGTAGCTATTCTCTGTGTGTTTAAGCTAAACATGAGTTCATATTGATATCCTCCCCCTAGTCCAGTGTCATATGGCTCATTCTAGACTTTGCTCTTTGCTGATTTGTAATGTCTCTCTCCAGCAGTGAGAAACCTGGTTCTCGCTATCCACCACCCATTTACTTCCTTGTTCAACCCCCAGTATATAAGTAAAGCAATCTCATAATTGTTAACCTGTATCTCCACAAAGAACAATGTTATCAACAAGAGTACAGACTTTATATACAGTTCCTTTTGTCTTCAGCCCTACAGTAAGTACCCAGTCAAAATATTGTTTTCCAAAGTTACTTAGATCAATTTCTTGTTTTCCTCCAGCCCCTCAGTGATTCCAACTAACACATGTAATACAGTTAAATTCACTCATCAGTCTACATTCCATCTTGGATCTCTTGTCACATAGGTTTATTTTCTGAATATGCACACAATGAAGTCACTTTCATGATGTTTAGTTATTTGGGTTTAGACAAACGCGTAAAATCATGCATTCACCACCTTAGTATCATAGAAAAACGGTTTCATCACCCTAAAATTTTTTGTGCATCCTGTTTGTAGTCAAAGTTGCCTGCTACCATTGATCTGTTTTCCAATTTGATGGTTTCGTCTTTTCCAGAATGTATATAAGTGGAATCGAATACTGTGTGGGCTTTTGGGTCTGGCTTCTTTCTCTTAGCTAAATGCATTTAAGATTCATCCATGTTGTTGTGTGCATCAATCACTCAGTCCTTTTCATCGCTGGATAATATCACTTCGTACGGATGTATCACAATTTAGCCATTGGCCTTTTCCAGTTTTTGGTGATTATAGGATACAGCTGCTATAAGTATTTTTATGCAGGTTTTTGCGTGGATGGAAGCTTTTAATACACTTAGGAAAATACCTAAGAGTGGGATTGCTGGGCTGTATAGTAACTATATATAGCTCATAAGGAATTGTCAAACTCTTTTCCAAAATGAAAATATAATTTTTCACCAGTTCATCCACTAAATTTCCTTTTTTGTTCCAAGGTCCAATGCAGAGGACCACATTGAATTTAGTCTTTTATTTTTTATTTCTAATCTCAGCAAAATTCAATGTTGACAAAACAGAATCAGACCATGATGAATAAAAAAATAAATTGGAGAATGGAAAAGAGCAAAACAACTCAAATTAGTGCATTTGGCTATCAGTTCATAAAACCCCTCCAGAGAATAGATGAAGATAACAGATAAATGTTATGAAAGAAAAATGATCAACTTCATGGGTAGAGCCAATTAATCTAATACATATCCTTACATGAAACAGTGCCTCCCAAAGGGAGAAGCAGACACAAGCAATACAAACAATTATAAAGTCTCTTAATTAAAGTAGAGAAGACCAGGAGAATTCATCAACTGACTTAAGAACTGTTTCCAAAAATAACGAAGCAGTGGAAGCATACATTCTATTCTAATCAGGAAATAAAAAAAGAACATACGAATGCACAAATTAAAAATAAAAATAAAATAAAAATGAAGGAAACACAAACACACAAAATTAGAAAAGACATGCAGAGAAAATTTAATAAAATAGTGTAAAGTTTGTACAAATCTATTTTGATATATTTTAAAATGTAGATAAAATAGGCAAAATTTTTAAATATATATGTTTTTAAAATTTACTCATAATTAAATTAAAACTCTAAATATAGTTGCAATCATAAAAGGAATCTTAAAAATGTATTAAAGTGCTTCCTTTCAGAACAGCACCAGCCCAAAGGAATTTATGGGTACTTTCTATTTCAAAACTTCAAGCTCCAGATAATTCATATGTGCTATTTAAATTGTACCCAGAACATATTATAAGAAAGAAGATTCTTGGTTCTCTTCCAGATCTAATATGACTAATTCAGTAATTTGTCAAAACAGAGAAAGAGAAGTTGATCCTCCATCTTATTGTGAATACAAATGTAAACATTCTAAGTTAAACACTAACAAATTGACTCCAGAAGTGGATTAATAGAAATATACATCATCACCACAATCAGGCAAAACCAACTCCAAGATTCTAAGGTGCTATGGTTTGAGTGTGTCCCCAAAAATTCATATGTTGAAACTTAATGTGATAGCTTTAAGAGGTGAAGCGCATAAGAGGTGATTAGATTATGAGGGTGGAGCCTTCACGAATGGGATTAATGCCCTTATAAAAGGACCAAGGGGAAACTAGCTAGGCTCTTTCTACCCTTCCGCCAGAGAGGACCCAGCAACAAGGTACCATCTTGCAAGCAGAGAGAACTGCCTCACCAGACACCAAATACAAGTGCCTTGATCTTGGACTTCCCAGCCTCCAGAACTGTAATAAAATAAATTTCTGTTCTTTATAAGTTACCCAGTCTCAGATATTTTGTTATAGAAGGCCAAACAACCTAAGACATAAGGATATTAGAGCTTGTGGTAATATGACTCATCCTATTATTAGATAAAGAAGAGTATATTCCATCTCTACAAAGGCTGAAGTGCGTTGGATAAAATGAAAAATCTATTTGAAATTAAACAAAAAAACTCTTAATAAACATGATATGATTGAGAATATATGAAATGATATGCCAAGATTGTACCTGCAGGTGAAACATTGAATGTATTTCCACTAAATCAAAACATGACATGCCTTCTATCTCCTGTATTTTATTATTTTAGAAGTGATGTAAAATATAATAAAACAAGAAAGAATAAAATTTTGAGTCAAAAATTATATTGTATGTTAATGTTCATTAATTAATGCATGTAATTAATCCTTCTACTTAAGAGAAGGGCTATCTCAATATCCCAAACACTTGGGGCATTAACTTGTATTGTGTATTTATTTCCTCAAAGGTTCAGTAATTTTAGAGAGATTGATAAATGTACCAGATTTAAAATTGAGAGGAAGACTAATGAAAGTGTAGAAGTGTCCATGCTCTTGTATTTATTCAGTGAATCTGTCACTTGTGAATCCATCAAATAGAAACTACTTTTTTCTCACTTCTTTAAGGCTGTCATTCAACTGTCACCTTACTGGACAGGCCTCCCCTGATTATCACATCCAAAATACCACCCCACATCTCCAGCACTTTCTACCCCCCTTGTCCTGTGTTATTACTTTTCTGCACGAGGACTATGATTGCTTGACACAAAATACATTTCTTTTTATTTGTTGATTGCATTGCCTAACAAATCCTGTGTGACCATCACCATCAAACACTAGAAAGTAAATGCTATCAGGATAGTGAGTAAGCCAGCTCTGCAGACATCTCAGAGAAGACTGTTATGGACCAAGGAAACAGCAATGATGTCCCTGAGGTGGGACAGCACCCACAATGCTCAAGAAAAAGGCTGGGGGAGAATGTGCCTAGCGTGAGCCAGATAGAGATTTATGGGACATGAGGTCACAGAAGAGCCAGCAGCAAGTTTGTGTAGGACCTTGTAAGCAATGCTGAGGGATTTAGAACTTAATCTAGATGAGATGGGAAGTATGTTCATTTGCTTGTGTGTTCATTTGCTTGTGTTTTCATTTGTGGAAAACTAGGCAGAAATCAAGAGTGAAGTTTAATTAGATAATTCTTGACATGTCTGTGTCTCATCTAAATGGAGGTGTTTAAAAGACAATTGGATACAGCAGTCTCAAGTGGAGGAAAGAGGATGGGATTGAGAGATAAATTTTGGAGTTACCAGCTTTTAGATCTAAAACCAGAAGAATAGATTAAGTCAAGAGGAATGAATGTGACCAGAGAAGAGGTCCCAGCACTGATCCATGAATCACTCCTCCCTTTGGATAGGGATGAGAAAGTGACATCATCAAAGGAAACAGAAAAGGAGAGAACCCAGGAGTACGTGGTGCCTGGAAGTATCCCAGGGGGAGACAGAGTGATTAACTGCACTGAAGCCTGTGGACACATTTAGTGAGATGAAACAAGCAAATGACCTGGGATGGCAATGCAGAGGTTATTGACAGCCTAACGAGAAATTTCTGTGAAGTGGTCTGATTGGAGTTGATTCCAGAGAGAATGCAAGGAGGCTGTAGATACAGCCACTACACAAAACTCTCCCAGAGAAACTTGGCTATAGGAGTTTGTAGAGAAAGAGGACAGTAGCTGAGAAGTCTGCATGGTCCACGGAGGTTCTTGTAAGATGGAAGATATGGTGTTCTTATATGCTGAAGGGAGTGAGCCAGCAGATGGGAAAATGATCATCTAAGAGAGGGAAGGGAAGCAGTTGTAGGAGCAATCCTCATAAGTAGGCAAGAGGACCTGAGATTCAGTGCACAAATGGAGGCAGACACCTGGGATCAGGAAACAGACAGTTCACCTCTCACATCAGAAAAAAAAGTGGGATGTATGGGTAGAGGTGCAGGTTGACTGGTAGATGAGGAGGTAGAATATGTGGGCATCTTGCTTCTCTTCTTTGAGGAAAAGAAAAGGGAGAGAGGAAAAGTGAAATAGCTGTTAGGGAGCTTGAATTGACTGAAGAAACATAGGATCATTCGCCCATTTGATGTTTACAATTCTTTGTTTAAAACGAACTGAGTTGGCATTGTTCTGAGCTCTTCTGTAGCCATGCTGCTTTGCATACAGACAGGCATGACGTTTGTTCTTAAATGTAAGTTTAGTAGGTGATGTTGTCTCCGTTTCACAAATGTCATTACCGAGCGGAGAGAGGTGAATGAGACTGTCCAAGTCCCATTCATACTAGTGAAACTTGGTTTTCAACTCCTATTCAGATTGTACTTTGTATAACCAAATACCATAGGAGTGTTGTCCATATATACTTTTGATTTTTATGTCATTTATTTTATTGTTTTAATACTACCCAATTTTCTTACCCAGGAAATAGAAAGTAGACCCAGACCACTCAGAGTAATGATACTCTGTGTATCATTACTGCCGTGTTCAATTTTCCTTTGGGTTACTTTATGCAGGGCAACCATAAGATATGACACAGGCAGAAGGAGCCAAACCACCATTTATAACATTACTCTAAATTCCATGTTCCAAATCACTGGCTTTGAAATAAACTGTTGGTGTTAAATTCATGGGTAGGCGATCTCTATATATGGAAATCCAGTTAAGCCCAAGTGCCCACTACATCATGATTCTGGCTCCTTTCCAGTACATTATCTTCTTCCATCCCAGTGAATGTGTCTCTTTCTACATCAAATAGTCCAGACCAAGCTGGGACGCAGATATCTGAAGCTCTATAAGATTCCTCTTTATGGTTTCCTCGGGGTCAGAAAAAAAAAAAAAACTAATTCACTAATGGGTACTAAACAATATTAATCAAAAAATCATTAGGTGTATTTACATTAAACTTCATTATTTTCATTTTGAAAAAAATTTCTTATATATAGCATATTTTTTTCTACAGCTTAAATGAAAACAAAAGTTGCACATCTATACATATACTTTTCACATCCCGAAGAGTGTCAGCAGAGGAGTTATGTCGGTTGTGGGTCAGGATGAGAATGACGATAATGATCCTAAGTACTGGAATTGATTTTTAGTTATTAAAAAAAATACCTGGGCTGCAGGGTATATACACAGGATAGATCACAGGCTTCACAGTAAAAATATACAGGATGAGACAAAGGCTTTAAGGTAAAAAGCAGAGGATAAGGAGCATTTCTAGGCAACGATGCACATAATCTCACCTCCTTTGTGCAGCATCACCTTAGTGCTCACATGGCCTCCCCATTTAACCAGTTAAACTGAATATGGGCAACAATCTGGTTTCCAGAAAGTATCCATCCACTAAAACGTGCACCCTTAATAATGTCCTTATCATAACCTTTCAATTTAAGTATGTCAGATTTCTTTTCATCCCTACCTAGTACTAATAGAAAAAAAGTAAGAGGCCAGAGATTTTAAAGATGAAGACTAGAGCGGGGATGATTGGGAGTGTGTTTAAGTGAAAGGCGATGGTTGGTTAGAGTTTGACTCACTGCTCTGGGTGGTCTTGGTGGCAGTGCCTATAAGTGGTTTTCAGAATATTTCTTTTAGCAGTAAAATTTCTTTAAATTTTGATTTTACACAGAGTCTTAAAATAGAAAATAGAAAAAAAGCAGCATTCATCTTTTTTTAGTTCAAATCTATATCACTAATGAAAGAATGAAGCTATATTTTTAAATAGAAATATTTAAAATCAGAGCTTAAGATCGAGTTGTGGCAACCGATTTGTCTCCATATTTTGGTTAGTGGTGCAGAAAAATCCAAAATTACATGGAAAAGTCATTGTATATAACAGGTCTGTCTGCTTGTTTTTGACATGTTGAGTCAACAAGCTCATGACAGTCTTCAATAAAATAGGTCCAGGGGGCTGAATGAGGAGCAGCAGAACTTGATTTATTAACAATATTTAAAATTTGCTCACATTTCTTATTTCTTTTTTAAAAAAGTAAGAAAGTAAAATAGCAAGCACCTAAAACTTACAAGAAAATCAGTGAAATAATAATATCATTATAGGACCTGTTATCACACAACTGATTAGCACACAGTGCTTAACACATGTGGCAGGGGGTACACAGGATGCAAGAATGTACCACCTATCACAGTCATACCCAAGTGGGGCTTGTGTGGGTTTGATCTTCTCTTTTTTTTTTCTCTTTTTTTCTTTTTTTGAGATGGAGTCTTGCTCTGTCGCCCAGGCTGGAGTGCAGTGGCGCTGTCTCGGCTCACTGCAAGCTCCGCCTCCCGGCTTCACGCCATTCTCCTGCCTCAGCCTCCTGAGTAGCTGGGACTACAGGCGCCCACCACCACGCAGGGCTAATTTTTTTTTTTTTTTTTTTTTTGGTATTTTTAGTAGAGACAGGGTTTTCACCGTGTTAGCCAGGATGGTCTCGATCTCCTGACCTCATGATCCACCTGCCTCGGCCTCCTAAAGTGCTGGGATTACAGGCGTGAGCCACTGCGCCTGACCTGATCTTCTTTTTTAACTCAGTTCCAAGACACTACATACTTTACCAAAGACATGTCTAAGACATTTTCACATATAAGCAGATAGATGGTAGGGACTGTCTCATGCAGAGGAATGAGGAGACACAGGAGCAAAAATTAATATGCTCATTTTCATTTTGTTGAATTCGGCATCAAACAGTTTTCACCTGGTGTGTAGGTTTTGTTATAAATTACAGGTGACCCTTGAACAACAAGGGTTTAAACTGCATGGGTCCACTTACAGGTGGATTTTCTTTTGCCTCTGCCACCCCTGAGACAGCAAGACCAAGCCCTCCTCTTCCTCCTCCTCAGCCTACCCAACGTTGGGTAGGTAAACTGGGATTGTATGAAATGCTGTCAACTGCAATTTGGTTGAAATCAGAGAAAGGAAGGAAATCAGAAGAAAGGAAGGAGAAAAAACCAATTCCACCAGGACCTTCTGAGACACAAAAACTTCATGATGAGCCACTTCCACTTAATGAATAGTAAATTTTCTCTTGCTTATAATTTTTTTAATTACATTTCTTTTTTTCTAGCTTACTTTATTTTAAAATACAGTATATAATACATATAATATACATAATATGTGTTGTTTATTTTATCAGTAAGGCTTTGGGTCAACAGTAGGCTATTAGTAGTTCAGTTTTGGGGGAGTCATGAAGAATATGCAGATTTTTGACTGTGAGAGGAGCTGGTGCCCCTAACCAACCCCTGCCTTGTTCAAAGGTCAACTGCAGTTTGAAAAAGTCAAATCCTTAAAAAAGTGAAACACGGCCGGGCGCAGTGGCTCACGCCTGTAATCCCAGCACTTTGGGAGGCTGAGGCGGGCAGATTGCCTGAGGTGAGGAGGTCGTGATCAGCCTGGCCAACGTGGTGAAACCCCATGTCTACTAAAAATACAAAAAAATTAGCCGGATTTGGTTAAAATTTAGCATGCGCCTGTAATCCCAGCTACTCAGGAGGCTGAGTCAGGGGAATTGCTTGAACCAGGGAGGTGGAGGTTGCAGTGAGCTGAGATTACGCCACTGCACTCCAGCCTGGGCAACAGAGTGAAACCCCATCTCAGACAAACAAACAAACAAAAAGAAACATAAGTCAGACACTTGGAAAACAGGCTCCATCAAACAGCTAAAAGAGCCGCTGGCAGGAAGATTTGGTGATGGAATTTCTGCCTCTAGGCCAGAATCAGCTCATGTGCCCTCAGCTGGGGGTGGAGGTGGGTCTGGCCTCTGAGGGATACATCTTTCTTTACCTCTCATTATTCTGTGCACCACTTGAGCTGTGCAGCTGCGAACAAGAGCAAATCCAAGGTGTGCCAGGAGCCATGTGAGAAGAGAAATACCCTGGACCTACAACTTCTAGGTTTTCCTACTCACAGAAAAAAAAAAAAAAGTCTTAGGCAAGACTCACAGAGAAAAGTTAAGAAGAAGAAGAAGAAGGAGAAGGAGAAGAAGAAGAAGCAGCAGCAGCTTTGATGCAGCCAGAACAAGAATCTAAGTTTGACTCCTAATCAAATGCCAACACAATCATATTGGACAGGAAATTGCTTCAGTAACTCGCCATCATGTTTACATGAACACTCTACTTGTTTAAGTTTGGGTTTCCTCAAAAGCAAAGCCTGAGACAACTGAATTCATGTGGGAGGTGATCCCAGGAAGCAAGAATGAGAGAGTAGGAAGAGTGACAACACAGGGAAGGAGAAAAAAACAATCCCACCAGGACCTTCTGACACAAGCAAAATGCTTCCAGAATGGCCCACCAGCACGACGGCAACTGGAGTGTTATCCATGCCTCCTGCCCCTCATGATGGTGGGATGCCTCCAGCGATGCTGGCTTAGCTGCACCTGCCAGGTCAATCTAGGGCAGAAAGAGAAAAGCCCTCCTCAGTGCTCTTAAGATAGGTAAACCGAGCTTGCGTGAAATGCTGTCCACTGCAGCTTGGTTGAAATTAGAGATGGGCCAAGGAGTTGTTCTGGGGGCACCAGACATATCTGTTGCCCCATCCAATTCTACATGTGTCCTAGAGAGCCCCAGGGCACATCAACTGTGCTCCCCCATTATAAGTCAGTAATTTGTCACCAAGTCTGTTTTGGTTTTGGTGGTTCTTGACAGAGGCACGCACCCATTCATTCATTCCTTAGTTCTGATTTGAATGCCTACTATGTGTCTGGCACTGTCCAAGGCACTAGGGATGCAGCAGTGAACAAAACAAACAAGTCCTTGTTATTATGGTGGAAGACAAAGAAATAAACAAATGAAATATATAGTTTATCATATCTTGATAAGTACCAGGAAGAAAGATACGGCAGCAAAGGCATCAAAGGGGCTGCTCTAATGGTGCTTCAGGAAGGTGGGAAGATGAACAGAAGACACCTAGTATTTCATCCGGCTTGAATCTGTTTAACGTAGCAAATTACCCCTATCTGGCTGACCCTCAGAAAACCAATAAACAAGTTTATAGAAAAGTATACCTCTGTGTTGTCTCATATAAAGATATTGGCTGATATTCAGGCAGATTCTACCCACAGAAATTGGTGTAATCCCGAGTGCGAATCCAAGTTGCAGATTCTCCAAACAAAGCCAAGAAGTCACACCTTCAGCCATCTGAGGCTTTTGTGCATTTTTGAAATTAGGATTTCAGCTTCATGCACAATATTCTGGTATCAAAGGCCACCCTGCAAAAAATTTTAAAAATAATATCTCACATATTAATTAATTATCAGTGAACATCAAGATTCTACTCTGTGCTGAAGTTGAGCCTGGTTGCTGCCTTCAGTAAAAGCCACATTAACTTGTGGCCAGATGACCCAATAAGAGTAAACAATACCAAAGACAGCACAATTGTGCTTTTGTTTTTTTAATATGGATTGATTAAAAGTAAGTCCTAAAAAATTTGAACAAAGGCAGATTGTACAACAAAGGTTTCTCAAAAGAGCTGGGTTATCAGAAGGATCTTAAAGAATGGATCAATTCTAGCAGAGAGGGGTAATGATTGCATATTTTGTTAGTCAGGCCTGGCATAGATGGCAGTCAGGGAGGTCTGCTGCCTGATTGATGGCTTCTCTTATGAAAAGGTGCAGACATTGGGTAAGACTGTGGTTTGGTAGGTCTTGAGAAGGCATCCAACATTCGCTCACCAAGCAGTGGTTGAGCACCTGATCTACCCCAGGCTGAAGATGTGACTTCTTGGCTTTCTTTGGAGAATCTGCACCTTGGATTCGCACTGAGGATTACGTCAATTTCTATGGGTGGAATCTGCCTGAATATCAGCCGGTATCTTTAAATGAGACAAGACAGGCACTGTGCTGAGACATGGGGAAATCACCTGTAGCCAAGGGGCAGGGGCTGAGACAGGCTGTGAGTAAGGAAAACAGAGGGTGCTTGTAGGGTGGGAGGGATCAGGGAGTCGGCCTGGGTCACACCAGCGTGACACCAGGGTAAGGACAAAACTCAAAGTGTGGCAGTGGAAATGGAGAGGAAAAGAGAATATTAGTTGTTCTATGTAAAAAAGAAGTCAACAGAATTGATATCTGACTGTACGTGGGGATTGAGGAAGACGTACACTGACCGTAATTCATTGTTTAAGCCTGAGAGAACATTGGCACAATTGGTAGAAACATAAAGCGATCACTTCAAGGATGACTCAGGAGGAAATACGCTCACATTACTTTGAAGCCGTACTTCCATAGAGCTAACACCGTGCCCGGCACTAAGGTGACTACCTGGAGTAAATCACCACATATTCTCACAACAACCAAGGGAACGCAGGGAATTTCACAGTTGCCATCTCCATTTTACAGACGAGGAAACCTGAGCTCGAGGAAAGGAACTGAATGTATATCATTCAGTTAGACAGACAAGGGGAGGGTGGGATTCTATGCAAAGTTCATCTCATTCAAAAGCCTGCATTCTCTAAGGACTACCACTGCCACAGAGGTTAAAAAACTAATGTTATTTTCTGGCTATAAAGTAATTTAATATAGCTAGTAATTATTAACATTAAATATTTATATTTTTCTGCATGCAATAGTAACACATGACTTGTAAAAATGTTCTAATATAAAAGATAATGTAAAGTGTAAAAAATTCCAGTAACCTCCTTCCCTCAGAAAATCATTATAAATAGCATTTAAATATTATTATAAAGTCTCTATTAATTCCAGTTTTTAAGTAAATCTTATTACCTTACTGCTACACCTTGTTTCTTTGTATAAAAGATCATCCACTTAGGTCTTTGAAATGAGTATTTCACATTTATCATGGCATAGCCTTAGGTACGTGTCAATGATTCAGTTCTTAATGAGGGAAAGAAATCTTCCTCTGAGTTCCCATTCTCTGGATAATCTAACTCTCTAGATTTAACTCATTTCTACCAATTTCCACATGTTCAGCCTTCAAGTCAAAGAATTAGCATCATAAATTCTGATCTTGTTCACTGGGCATGGATGGGCAGTTATTTATTCATGTCTGAATTTGTATGAACCTTCATGATCAACTTTCTAATTATCAGCCTATGTCCCTCGACTTAGACAATCTCAGAAAAAAAAAACTGATTCAGATTGAAAATACCAGGTATAAGGAATGTGTTGACATGAAAACTATGAATGTCCGTAGGGAGAATTCAGGGTTATTTTCTTAGTGGTGAACTCACCCTAATAGGATAAAAGGGTAAAAAAATGCGTTAGGTAAAAAAGTTCTAAGCTTCATTCAACCTGTACTTTGTATCGGTCAGTGCACAGGGGATGTGGCAGTGAATACGACCAACAGTCCTGTGCAGGTGAAGCTTGCTTTTCATGGGGAAAGACAAGAAGCATGGTATTGACAAATTGTGATCACGCAATGAAACAGTCAGCAGAGAAAATAGAACGAGTCAGGAAAGTCTCTTTAGAAAAAGGACCAGAAATAGTTCCTTTTAGCTGAGACCTGAAGCATACAAGCAAGTTTGGTCTTCCACTTATCACCCACTCACTTCTTCAATCTCCGTCTTGACTGATCCTGATCTGTTCTCCATTCCTGCAACAATGCAGCTGAAATTCACCAGATCAAATCATGTCTCCAGAGTGCCTGGAGTCACTTTAAATCCATGAGCACAAATGTCAAAGGAGCAACCCTAGAAATCCCTAGACACTCTAGAAGTCCTACTCAGCCCCCCAAATAAAGAGTGTGCTTTCTCACTCGACTTAATCAAGGTCCTAGCAGAAATAGAGTACAACATAGATGTCTCAGAAGACTTTAGTGAAAAAACCTCTCAAAGAGATGTGGGCAAAATTAAGAGAAACACTAGGGATGTTAGGGCACTCAGAGATGAGCAGGAGTGGGCAGTTGTTCCATCCTTAAATCTGAACAGGCAAGAGGAGAAGGAAGCCCTATTACTGAATCATGGAGAGCTCTGGAGCCATGGATAAAATGTCATCTGGTAGGAGCACCAGTTTTGGAGGGACACAGCCACCGACATGGAGGAACCAGGGAAAAAACACCTAGACTTTTTTCTCTCCCACCCCAGTCTCCCACTGATGCCTCTGTTGACAAATCCCACCAAGGGCCAGCCGACAAGGACATTAACATGACGCCGTCAGTGGAGGCAGGCTTCCAAGTCATAGAGCAGGGCAAAGGATGGAGATAGGGATGGGGGATAAACAGAAAACAAGGGACATTGCACTCCAAGATGCCAATTTCTTGCTTTCTCGTTTTGCCTCAAAACCTCTTAACCATGGTATGGTCTCTTTGGAAATCAGTTCAGCAGTTTTCTATAAATGTAAACATAAATTTACCACATGACCCACTGATCCTCTTCCCAAGTAGAATCTTTCCTTTCCCAAGAAAGATGAAAGATGAAAGTTGAATGTTCACTCAAAATCTGTACATGAGTGTCCAGAGTGACTTTATTCAGAATCCTCCAAAGCTGGAAATAACCCAAATCTATACAATGGTATTGCACTCAGCAATACACATTGATGAACTACTGATACACGTGAAATGCAGATGAATTTCAAATGCTCCGTACTATAGGATCCCTTTCATACAACATTCTCAAAAAGGCAGAATAAGGATATTAATCAGCTCAGTGACTGCCTGGAGGCCCAAGGGGATGTGGGATGCTGAAGGGTCACCCTTTTCGTTATTCCATTTTTCCTCAAGACCCCGAGGGATTGCCCCTTTTGCACATAAGCACATTTTGGGGTGTGGCTTTCTTATCCAAACTGCCTGGGTCTGGGGAGAGGAGAGGGGTTGACTACAAAGGGGCACAAGGGAATTGGGGCGGGGGGGTGATGAAACTGTTCGATATACTGATTGTAGCAAAAACTGTGTGTGTGTGTGTGTGTGTGTGTGTGTTAAACCTTATGAAACTCTGCATGAAAAGGGGTGAATTTTAACAGATGTAAATAATACCTTAATAAACCTGACAACAACAAGAAAGCCATCCCCATACCATCCCGCCCACTCTCAGATGATGATTTTACTTTTTATGTCAATGATAAAATGGAATACATCTTGAGAAGGCTGTTTTATAGTCTCCTCATCAAGTTCTGAAAACCCTTAGGATCCCTAATTTCACCTGTCCTTCCTGGCATTCAAGAGGAAGAAGTGATATCCTGTTGATTCGAAAGGCAAATGCTTCTTCAGGTGTTCTGTGTCAGGGATAAAATTCTTTCTCCTTCCCGTCTTAGGTTCATGACTGATGCTTCTATCACAAAAGACAAATTAACAAAAAAAGTCATACGAATGTATTGAATATAAATTTTATGTGACACAGAAATGAAGACTCAATGAGACAGGGAAACCTGTGTTTTTTTATGCTGAGTGTGATGAAGTGGATGGTCTTGGAGAAGTATGATTGGACAAAGAGGGTAGAGTCTAATGGTGATTAACTGGTAGGAACGTAGCAAGGCCTGTTTGTTAAGATTCTTCTGTGTCCCTGCATCTTCCGGGATAAAGATGTTTCTTTCCTCTAGATATAGGGAAGGCACCTCTCACATGAGGTGCCCTGGGGAGTTTCTTTCCTCTGGATATAGGGAAGGCACCTCTCACATGAGGTGCCCTGGGGAGTTTCTTTCCTCTGGATATAGGGAAGGCACCTCTCACATGAACTGCTTCAGAGAAGAAGGTTGAAGGTGACCTTCTGGCTTCTGCTGTTTTCTCAAATGCCACATTTGGTGCCATGTTTTGGGTTAGTGTGTCCTGTACACTGTCGCATGTACTCCTGTCACTCCTCCAACTAGTCCTCCTTTTCCCATCTCAGTACCTCCCTTTACCAGATTATTTCCTTCAATATGTAGACAAGTCTCTCTCGATTCCATCACCCACCCCAATTTCTGCCCCATCTCTCTGCCCCTTCCACAACAAATATCTTAAGTACTTATCTACTCAATGCTTTCTCCACTTCCTCATTTCTAATCCGCTCTTTAAAATAATTCTTAAAAATTTCCAATGTAAAGGAAATGATAAATAATAGTATAATCATTATTCATGTTTTCAATACCCAGATTTCACAGATGTTAACACTTAGCTCTATTTGCTCAAGATCCTTATCTTTTTGTTTTTAAGAAATAAAACATTACCTGTATAATTGAATCCCCTTTTGGACTCCTTCCCAATCCTATTATCCCCTCATTCCCCAGAGGTGACCTCTATTCTGAATTTGATATGTGCCATTCCCTCCATGGCCTTGTATTTTACCACATCCACTTACGTCCAGAAATGACATGTAGAATTGTATAGCGTGCATTTAAACTTGATACAACTAGTATCTTATCATACTTTATCAACTTGCGTCTTCAATTACTTTTTGCATCCCATTTCTTTCTTTGGTTTTATTTATTCATTTATTTATTTTGCTGGAATATGTTCTTTCATAATTCTTTCAAAAAGAGTGTGTGGGGGGGATAAACATTGTTATTTCTCGCATGTCAGAAAAATTACGTATTTCCTGCAGACTTAAATTACAGTTTTTGAATACAGAATCATATTTTCAGGTTACTTTCCTCAGATGATTAAATGTATTGCTCAATTGTCTTTCTGTAGCCAGTGCTGCCAGTGACATATGATCTGATCCTAAGTTTACATTGGATTTCTCTCTCTCTGTCTGTCTCTCTGTCTCTCTCTCTCTCTCTGCATGTGTGTGTTGTGTGTGTTGGACTCTGTTTCTCAGCTTTAGATATCTTTCTCTTTGTACAGGTGAGAGTTCTTTTTCACCTTATACTACTCTTTACATCTGAAGATATTTCTTTCCTTAATTTGGGGAGACTCCGTCTCCAAAAAAAAAAAAAAGTTTTTTCTACTGGACCATCTTAGCATTCCACAGTGAGTGTGTGCTGTGCGTGTATCTTTCATCCTTCACCTTTCTCGGTTAGCACTTCCAGAACTATTTCAAATAACAGGAATCAGAGTGGGTGGCCTGCTTAATCCCCTTTTCTCATCATTCTGGCTCCTCCCCATCGTCCACAAAAAATAAGGAGGCTTCCAACTGCTTCAGTCCCCTGTGCCCCTGAATAGAGCTCATTAGATTAAGGAGAGACCCCTGACACAGGTTGCATGCATGTGCATCAGGGCCTCTTTTTCTAGAAATTTGAAGTAACAATCACACAGATACATAATTAAAAATTGCAATAAGTAAGATGGAGATCAATGTCAAGGAGCTGTAAGAGGCTGAGTTCTGAAGGACTTCACCTGGTTGAAGAGAGGAGAAGGGTTCCAGGCAGGAAGAGTACAGGTGAGGGCCATGGGAGAGGAGAGCACATGCCACCACTAAGGGGCTGAAGGAAGTCCAGGAGGTCTGGTGGGTGGAATCCCAGGAAGAATACCTTCCTCCTCTTCCTCCTCCTCCTCATCATTATCAGTACCACTGAGTGTCTGTACCCTACATTGCCCCAAAGTCCTTACAGGTCTCAACCCATTTAAGTAAGGAAGAAGAACTGAAGAGGAACCGTACTGTGCAGGACACTGATACCACATTAAAGACCTGGTTCTCTTGCATAAGAACAAAAGGAATTAATTACAGGTATGAAGAATGGTCATGTGACAAGATGTGCACACTAAAGGATTCTGACCTTCAGAGAATGGGAAGAAGTTAGGTGAGATGAGAAGCAGGGAGACCACTCATGCCACTATTTCAGGGACGGTACCCTGAACTACTCCTGACTTTAAGGGGAATGCCCTATTGTTACAAAACTAAATGTGGTAGGTGATTGTTCATTTCAGATAATTCTGTTAACCCTGTGAATGAAGGGCAGTTATATTGCTAGATTACTCAGTCTTTTGTTTATATTTGAAGTCAGGCATGGAATTGAATTCTATAAAATTGACATTTTTTTGAAATGATTTATTTATAACTAAAAGAAATTATAAATATATTAAAATACATTTCTTACAAATCTAGGGGGAACTGCCTTGGTCATGTGGTATATTTTATTTGCTGAGATGAGAGAACTTCTAAAATTTATATTAATAAGAGAAACTGATAAACAGTTTTCTTTGAAGAGGCATTCTCTGTCCAGTTTCATTTTGAATGTAATGCTAGCTTTTGTTTTGTTTTGTTTTTTGAGTTGGAGTCTCTCTCTGTCACCCAGCCCGGAGTGCAGCGGTGCGATCTCGGCTCACTGTAGCCTCCAACTCCCGGGTTCACTCGATTCTCCTGCCTCAGCCTCCCGAGTAGCTGGGACTACAGGCACATACCACTACATCCACCCAGCTAATTCTCTTTTTTGTATTTTAGTAGAGACGGGGTTTCACCATGTTGGCCAGACTGGTCTCGAACTCCTGAGCTCATGATCCACCCACCTTGGCCTCCCAAAGTGCTGGGATTATAGGCGCGAGCCACCGCGCCCGGCCGATGCTAGCTTTTTAAAACAGATTGGGTTGCTTACCTTCTTTCTCTCTGCCCAGTAGCAATTTAAATAGCAAAGGAATTTTATTGAATCCTGAAAAGAATTTATTCATGAAACCACCTAGGTACAGACATTTTGGCAGGAGGGAAAATGGTTCTTTGAAAACTTTGCTTATTTTTCCCCTTATTATTTATTTTCCTTTAATAAGATTTGAAGTCTTTGTAAGGTGCCCATATCTTCCAGCTTTTTGAAATTATTAACGTAGACTGGAAAATAAATTCGGAAAATAAATTTTTCTTTCCTTAGTCTCTTCTACATATAAAAATTCCTTCTCTCAGTCTTAATTTGCCCTTATTCTTCTTTCCCTTGATTAATCTTTCTAGAGCTATGTCTATCTCATTATCATTTTCAAAGAAGCCAGTTCTTAGAATGATCAACTATGCAGTTTTTTCTGTGTGAAATGTATTAATTTCTGCTTACCTTCCTCCAGTCTCCTTATTGAAGTTGTTTTTCTACCATCTTGAGTTGAATATTTATTTACATTCATTTATATACATATATATAATTAATTCATTTAAATCTGTGCATCTTCCTGTGGTTACTGCCTTGACCATATCTTATATTTTGACATACACTGTATTTAATAGACTTTTAAAATCTAAAGTTGCCTGCCGATTTCTTAATGTTTAAACAATATCAATTTTATTACTCTGACATTTCTTGATTTCTAATCCCCACAGTTTTAATGCAGGTTTAAAATACCATGTATTATTATTATTATTATTTTTTTTTTTTTTTTTTTTTGAGACGGAGTCTCACTCAGTCGCCCAGGCTGGAGGAGTGCAGTGGTGCGATCTCGGCTCACTGCAAGCTCCGCCTCCTGGGTTCACACCATTCTTCTGCCTCAGCCTCGCGAGTAGCTGGGACTACAGGCTCGTGCCACCACGCCCGGCTAATTTTTTGTACTTTTAGTAGAGACGGGGTTTCACTGTATTAGCCAGGAATCTCGATCTCCTGACCTCGTGATCTGCCCGTCTCGGCCTCCCAAAGTGCTGGGATTACAGGCGTGAGCCACTGCACCAGGCCTAAAATACCATGTATTATAAGGCCCTTCACTCTTCTGCCTTGAGAATAAAGCAGATTATGCTTCTCTTGTCTTCTTTTTCTTGCCTTTAGTTTCATCACATTACACAGATCATGTCTTGGTCTCCACTTCACAAGACATTGGTTAGGAGTCGTCATGCCCTCAATGTCCCAGCTCAGAGGTAAAACATCCCTTGTAGAGTAATGTCCAGACACACCTTTTTCTCATCAGTTGCTCTTAAAGTGTACTGAAACCCATGATTAAAATAGGTACTTTTTTTTTTAAGGTTTCAATACTCAATATTCTAAGAATGAAGTGACATCAGGAAAGTAATTGCTATGGTGCAAGATGTTGAAAGGGTGAATAATAAAAATCAGATGGATTTCTTGGAAGGAAAATACGTTTACAGTTCAAACACAGGGCCTGGGTGGAGATACAGAACCAGGGGAAGAAATTAAAACATATGAGAGTCAAGGGTAACGGTCAGAACAGCTCGGAATGTGAGACTGATGGAGCATGAGAGTCCAGCAAGACTGGAGGGCCAGAAGGACAGAGTTTCACTCTGTGGTAGGCCCATTAAAGGTCTTGTTCACCTGAAGATATTACAATAATTGAAATTGCGCATTAATTGGAAATTGCATATTAATAAGTCCAATTAAGCCTGTCTGCTTTATTCTATGTTTGCTTGTATTTGCATTACCACTTGGCAGCCTCTGGGTCTTTATGACGCATCTTTGCTGCTGGATGGGCTTGAATCTATAAAAGTTGTGAATAAAAATTTCTCAAACATAATGAGGGGATAGTCCTCAGCCACTAGCGTAGGTAGCTATGCCCCTAATCCAGAAAACACTCATTCTTGGATGCATTCTGCCAATTTGGCATCTTTTACTCTCGTCTTTCTGGTAGTGCTCTCTAAAGTGGCCTTTATCAATTCAGACCATTCCTGTACGTGCCTGCTGCTTCTTCAGTAAAGAGGTGGATGCTAATTCCCCTGTCCCTGGCATTAGTGACTTGCTTCACCCACAGAATGCAGTAGAAGCAGGACTTCTGTGACTTCCCAGGCTGAGTCATAAGAAGCTTTGCAGTTTCCACTTGAGTCTCTTGGATTGCTCGCTCCTGTAAAACATCCACCATGATATAAGGAGACCGTGCCACATGGAAATGCCATGTGTATGTGTGCCTGTCCTCGACCTCAGCTGAATTCTCATCTGGCATCAACTGCCAGCCTTTGAGTGGGACTTCTTGGCCATTCAACTCAGTTGGACCTTCAGTTGAGTGCAGCTGCATCTGATATTTGTCTGCAACCATGTAAGCGTCATCAAATGAGAAACCAGCCAAACCCAATCAGTGCATAGAACCATAAGAAATAATAATAAATATTTTATACCACACAGGTTTGCGGTAGTTTTTTTTACATACACAACGATACATAACCAGAATAATCATCTATGTTTCAATGACCTAAATAGGTATCTTTCTGAGGGATGCAAACATTTCTTACTTCTTTGGCTATATAATGTATTCTTTCAGGTTAAAGTCAAACCATGCTTACTTGGAGCAATTATACCTTCAATATTTCTGCTTTGATCCATTATTATGCTGTTTATTGCTCAGACAGCAATGTCATTTTTGGATTATTATTGAAGATGAAGATACCTTATGTTTATTCCCATTGATCGCCTAATGGTAATTATAGTGAAACTCCAGGCTCTGATTTTAGTAAACTGCTGAATTTACTGTTCAATTGAATTGCCGCTCAACTGAACAGGTATTTATCAACTGTCTTTTATGCACTGTGATTGTGGCTGTACAACTTGCAAAATGAATGTATTTCTGTTCTCAAGGACCCTTTAGTTCAGGAGAGAAGATAACTCAAATACAAAAACATTTTAATTCAAGGAAGAATGTGGTGGGTCCTAAGCATAAGGGGCACATGTAAAGTCACATTAGGGCTCAAGAGAGGAACAAGGCAAGTATCATTCAGGAGACAGCATAGGGGAGGAGAAAGTAGAGAAAGACCTAGTTTGAATCCCAGATCTGCCACTAACCTGAACAAACTATTTAAACTTCCAAATTTATAATATAGGGGAAAAGACACTACAGTAGCAAACATTCTTTTAGTTAGGTTTTTTCTGTTTTTTGAGCAACTATTGTACAGAATTGTGAGAATTAGATAAAATAAGGGAAAGAAACTAGTGGTAATCTCAAAAAAAGGTACTTTATTGATGATGGCTGGTGTTATTATCATCATTATAATCACCCTTTTCAATATTTAATTAGTGGTTTCATAAAAGACTTAATGGAGACATGGCATATGAGCTGAGACTTTAAAAATGTTCTTACCTCACACCATATACAAAAATTAACTCAAAATGGATAAAAGGCCTAAAAGTAAGAGCCAAAACTATACATTTATTAGGAAAAAAACATAATTTTTGTGACCTTTTGTAAATCTTTGTGACCTTAGATTTAACAATGGATTATCAGATATGACACCAAAAGCACAAGCAACAAAAGAAAAAAATAGATATATTAAACTTGATCCAAATTAAAACTTTATGATTCAAAGGGCACTGTCAAGAAAGTAAAAACAAAATCCCACAGAATAGAAGAAATTATTTTCAAATGATTTATATGATGAGATTCATATCTAAAATATGAATAATTAAAACTCAATAATAAAAGAATTCAGCCAATTAAATACAGGTAAAGCATCTGAATAAACATTTTTTTCCAGAAATATATACAAATGTCCAACAAGCACATGCAAAAATATTTACCATCATTGGTCTTCAGGAAAATGAAAATCAACTACAATGAGATACTACTTTACACCCACTAGGATGACTGTCATCAAAAAGTAAGGTGATAACAAGTATTGATGAGGAAATTGGAACCCTCATACATGACTGGTAGGAGCATAAAATGGTGCAGACATTTTAGAAAACAGACTTGCAGTTCCTCAAATGGTTGAACAGAGTTACCATATGACCCAACAATTCTACTCCTTGGGATATACCCAAAAGAACTGAAAACATGTATACAAATAAAAATTTGTACATGAATGTTTATAGCAGTGTTATTCACAATATTTAAAGGTGGAAGCAACAGAAATGCCCATCAACTAATGAATGAATACATAAAATGTGGTCTACCATACCATGGAACATTATTAGGCTACAAAAAATAATGAGGTACTGATATACACCATAATATGGATATACCTTGAAAATATTATGTGAAGTGAAAGAAGCCAACCAAAAGACCGTATATTATGTAATTCACTTACAGAAAATGTCCAAAATAGGCAAACCTGTAGAGATAGAAATCAGATTAGTGGTTTCCTAGAGATGGGGGAATCAGAAGTTTGGTGATACTTAAAGAGTACAGGGTTTCTTTACAAAGTGTTTAAAATGTTCTATAATTGATATAGTGATGACTGCACAAGTCTGTGAACATACACAAAAAACATTGAATTGTACACTTTAGATGTGAATCATATAGTTTAGAGGTGAATCATATAGTGAGTGATATCTCAATAAAGCTGTAACCAAAAAATGATGTCAAATACCTGAATATGTGGGGTAAGGAGTAGTGAGAGGAGGTGGGACACCAGGGATCAAGTTAGAAACCACATGTGCAATGATTAGAGGAGGGACATTATCAAGCAGAATGTATTTGTAGGTCAAAAAGTTGGAAATTAGCCTCAGGCAAGGCAATACGATAGAACACAGTGAGAGCCACACATTCATTAAAGATTGAACCTACAACTGGCACAGCAAAAAAGCACTGGGGACCTGAAGGACTGTAGTGACAATAGAAATGGAAAGGAGGGGACACACCTAGGAAATACTGTCTGCCATTCTTGAATTAATAGGACATTAGTTATGTCTGTTGAGTGGAGACTAAAGTGTATAGGAAACCCAGGTATGATTGTATGGTTTTGAATCTGAAAACAGGAAAAGTGATATCTAATACAATGCAAAAGTCAGGAGAAGGTGCTGCTTTGGCAAAGTGGGGTAGTAAAGTCAGTTTGGACAGACAGACCGGAAGTGGAGAAAGTGAGAGAGAGATGAACACAGGCAGAACCCTGAAAACACTCACATGCTCAGTCTGTGAAATGGACCAACAATACCTCACTCTCATAGGGCTTTTTAAAGTTGTTGTTTGGTTTGGTAAGTAACTCGGGGGGTGGATGGGGGTTGGGAGAGACAGGTATTTATTGTTTACCATGTGATATGGTTTCAGTATTTTTCCCCTCCAAATTGCATGTTGAAATTTGATCTCCAGTGTTGGAAGCGGGGCCTTGTGGGAAGTGTTGGGTCATGTAGGCTGATCCCTGGTGAATGGTTTGGTGCTGTCCCAGCGGTACCGAGTGAGTTCTCTCTCTATGAGTTTCCATGAGAGCTGGTTGTTTAAAAAAGCCTGAAACCTCCTCCCCTCTCCTTGCACCCTCTCTTACAATAAGACACACCTGTTCCCCTTCCCTTTCCACCATGATCAAAAGCTCCTGGAAGCCCTCATCAGAAGAAGATGTGGATGCCATGCTTCTTGTACAGCCTGCAGAATCATGAGCCAAATAAACCTCTTTTCTTTATAAATTATCCAGCCTCGGTATTCCTTTATACCAGTACAAAAAGAACTAATATACTATGCATCCAGAATTCCCCTATGTTGTTTAACTTTTTTTTTAATATGCATTGTTTTATTTTTCACAGCAGCCGCATGGAGTACATATTACTTTCATTATCCTCTGATTTTGAAACCAGATCTATCTGGTTAATGATAATTTCTACTGTCCTTTGTTGTAAAATCAATGAGGCAGCATGTCTGAGAGCCTAGCCTAGGGCCTGGCAATCACAGATGCTCAACAAATACTAATTTTCTTCCCCATACCTGCATCAACCTGCCCTCCATTGTTGCTGATTTTGTTTAAAAGCCAGGATTTACATTTGCTAACCAGAATCTCCCTGCTCCTTCACCTCTTTCTTTGGCACAATGCAGTTGGTACCTCAAAGCTTCATTTCTCTGCATGGGCAACTTCCTTATCTCTGATCACTCCATTCCTTGTACATCTGCACCTCCCCTGTTCCTTTCAGTGCCTCCTCCTGACTCCACCAATGTCTCTTTCAGCTTTGGCTGAACCAGTGGGGTTTAATAAAGACAAATGTGTATTGGATTTGAAGCTACGGTTAAGTGCTTGTTGGGAATTTGGTGAGGCCCACCCACACACCCATCTCATTTATAACTAATGTCGCTGGAATCAAGACTGCTAAAAACAGAAAGATTATGATCCCCCACCACCCTCTCCAACTAATCTCAAACACGAGAGAGGAAACGGCAGAAGGCTCATCTCTGTGAGATTTTACAACAGTAAATTGTAGCTCATCAGAGCCAATTCCTCAAGCTATTTGCTGTAATCTAAACCAGAATTTCTCATCTGCCCTTTTAGGATTCCACTTTGGGGCTCTGTGATGAAGTTGAGCAGCATGTCCATATGTTATCATCCTAATGAAAACAATCAGAGCCCAGTGATTATTAATCACTTGGCCTTATCATCCATTAAAGGAAAGTCTTATTAACCAAAAGGCATGTGTTTTGGTCCAGAATTCCAAAGATAAAAACCCAACAGAGATGACAGAAGTGAACTAAAAATTCAATTGCATTGAAATTTTTAAAATGAGCAGTATCTTGTCAATGACTTCTTTAATTAAACATTCATGGAGTTTGAAATAAAATATTCAGCCCCTAGATGTGGTTGTCTGACTGTGGTTCCCTTTTTGTTCTTGTCATTCTCTTAGTTTAACATGGGTTCTGGAATTCCAGAAAAAATGAAGTAGCTTTAATCAGCTTTGTAAATAGTGTTCAGAAATTATTAGGCCTCGTAGAAACCATTCATAAACACCTAGTTGTATTCAGTTTAAAGTTTTTCATAACAGGAAAACAATGTATAAACCATTTTAGAAATGTGCTTTGATTAGAAGCCTGGTAGATGAGTTATAGAATAATTGTAAGTGATTTTACAATGCTAATTTCCTTAGGTGAGGGCTGAAAGCAGGGCAAATTGATTTCATAGCAAGAAAACTTCTTGGTTAGAAACAAATTATCAGAGCAAAGACATGTAGGCAGCACACTTCTGTAACCTCTAGTTCACTACCAACTAAAATAGACATTTGGGCGAAGGAAAGTTACATGCAAAATAGTTTTAGTATCTATATATTATTTTGTTTTGCTTGTTATTTTAATGGAGAGTACATTGTATTTGAATCAGTATTTCTCAAAATGAGTTCCACAGAGCACAAGTATAATGTGATAATTCATAGGGGAAGTGTTTGGGACAATCTACGGCAATAATGTTTGGGAAACTGTTACATTCTTTACTCTTCATTGAATATACCACACACATTCACATGGTAGGGACTTTGAGAAGTCTTTCAGCAGAAAAAACTTCCAGGTTTGAATTTTAGCTCAAGTTCTCTGAAACTTATTTGACAGAGAAAATGTGTGTCCTTGTAATAACTATTAAAACGTTCTGGAAATAGTGTGTGTTCCACAAAGCCCATTTAGGGAAACATCTGCCCCCCCCTCCTCCAGCATGCTATGATTGAAGAAAGGATGCGGAAGTGGTCCATGTACCCACAGCCAGGCACTGGTATTCATCCTGTGACAGTGACCTAATTTTCAGGCACAGCAACTTAGGGAGATACAATCATGGGCACATAGTAGGCACTTACTACTGCTTCCATGGGATAAAATTCAAGTTAATAAAGCTATTTAAACAACCCAGACCACTGACTGGCCGCAGCCCAACTGTTGCTTTCACTGGGACACATGTAAACTGTGTTCAAATTGGTGACCTGGCTACCACCTGACACAAATGGGCTTTGTCCCCAAATCCTTGAGACACCAGGAATCTCAGCGAGCTCTACATTATGTTGAAGTCCTAGACAGCTAGACTAGAAGATAAATCGTAGGGCTAGAGGATGGTCAATGCAACACTTAATCATGTGCAGCCTTGGGCATTCTCTCCCATTTGGACACATGTTTGATCCCCTCCTGGCCCACTGCATAGTGGGGAAAGAGCTTGTGCTTACGCATCAAACAAAACCTAATTCCGAGTTCAGGTTTTGCTATTTATAATCTTGCAAGCTCCAGCAAGTGACTTATATACTCTGAGCCTCACTCTCATCATCTGTAAAATGTGAGTAAAAACAGAACCTACGCCGGGCGCGGTGGCTCACGCCTGTAATCCAAGCACTTTGGGAGGCAGAGGCGGCTGGATCACCTGAGGTCAAGAGTTTGAGACAAGCCTGGCCAACATGGAGAAATCCCGTCTCTACTAAAAATACAAAAATTAGCCAGGCATGGTGCAGGCGCCGGTAATCCCAGCTACTCAGGAGGTTGAGGCAGGATTATCACTTGAACCCAGGAGGCAGAGGTTGCAGTGAGCCAAGATCGCACCATTGCACTCCAGCCTGGGTGACAAGAGTGAAACTCCGTCTCAAATTAAAAAAAGAAACAAAAAACAGAACCTACTTCATAAAGTTGTGAGGAATAAAAATTAAAAAGACCACATGTGTATGAAATAAAAAACAGTGCCCAGAAGACAAATGACCAGGCAATTTTAGGTGATGCTGACCACAATGAAGATGACGACTCTTTGGCTGGGAATACCATGAAATCAGAAGTTCACAGTGGGCTCTGAGACCTAGTGAGAATATTAACCAAACAGGCTGTATAGAATTTCCAGCCAATATCACATGGCATTGCAAAAATTTCCACTCTTTCCATTGACAGAGACTACAAGATACATAGCAGCCCAGAGGAAGGAAGAATAGCAAAAAAGAAAGTGAAGCAGTGCTCAGTCAGGCCTCTTGGGACTTCCAGATCATCCATGAGGGGGAAGGTTGAAGCTTTCACACTGAAACAAGAATTTGTCCCCAGGTACAGAAGTGTGCCAGGTCGTACAGCCTGAGCCTTGCCCCAAACAGTAAGGCTGGATTGGGTCACCTCTGGGATGCTGAGCATAACAAATAATATCCAGGTGCATTTAAAGGGAGAGATCTAAACGTTAGCAAGCCACAGAACAGGGACTACCCTTCCCCAGTAGATCTGCAGGAACATGAAAATGAAGCACATATTAGCTGGAACTTTGACCCAGACCCCTGTATGGAATCGAATGAACTGGGCTGGCCCGTTGGAGAGAGCTTTTAGCTAAGTGAGGTCAGTGTGAGAGGCCAGGAAGAAAGGGTAGGCATGTCTGCCCTGAAAAGCAGAGTGTGTGAGAGAGTGAGAGTGTGAGAGTGAGCAGTGGAGACCACGAAGCTCACACCAGTAGCAGAAGAGGCACCCAGTGTGTGCTTCCTGGGATGGGGGCGGAGTGGGAGTCAAGTTGCTTCCAGTCTCAGCTTACGTAGACATATTAGAGAAGGAAGAGCATCTGAAGGGGGAAAATAAAGAGAAAAACAGGGCTAGGCCTTCCCCCAGAAGTAGCCAGCTCAGACTTTCACTTATTCATTCATTCATTCATTTCCTCAACAAATATTTACTGAATACCACAAACAGTTCTAGGCTCTGCGACTATATCAGCCAATACAACAATTACCTAAAACCCCTCCTTTTGTAGAGCTTACATTCCGTTGGGTGTGAAAAATCAACAATAAACATAACGAATATGTATATTATATATTGTATGTATATTATATTTTGCATTAGATGGTGACACATGTTATGGAAAAACAAATAAGCATGGTAAGGGAGACATAGAAATGCAGTTAGCCACTTTAAATAAGGTAGTAAGTATGGTCCTCCCTGAAAGGCAACGTCTGAGCAAAGACTTGAAGGAGTTGAAACAGCAGGCCGTGTAGATATGGGGAAGAACATTCCTGGCAGAAGGAACAAAGGACAAAAGTCTTGGGTCTGGAGAATCCCTAGAGGTTATAGGGATGCTGTATAATAGGGTCACCTATTATAGAGGTATGCTCTATTATAAGGATGCTCTGTACTATAACCTAGAGGTTATAGGGTGTTTCTCAATGTCTATTACACAGGATCCAGACTAAAGAAGGGAAGTCAGAGGAACAAGATGGACCAGGCCGTCAGCTCCAGTGAAATGTCCTGGCCCTGACCACATCCACAGCACTGCTCCCAGGGTGGGTATAGGGGTAGGGTGGTAAGGTGCCGGGAGACTAGCCTCAAGCACCTACAAAGTCCAGTAGCAAAGAGACGAGAGCAAGCAGCACCTTGGAGAAACAAGAGTCCTCGATCCTGATCCTCCAGAACATGGGCACTTGAATTTTCAACTGGACGTGCTACGTGGAGCTGAAACTAGTGACAGCAGTGGATGGAAACAGGCTGCGTCTCAAGGGGGTTCCATAGGAAAGGTGCCAGCCCCAGATAGTAAACCTGCAGTTGTTTGGAGCTAGTTGCAAAGCTTTGCTCTCCCCTTGAATTAGGCAATCTAAGCCTCTGCTTAAAACCTGGAAATGTTTAAAACTCCTTCCCTGGAGATTTGATTCAGTAATGCTGGGGTCAGACCCAAGAGTCTTAATTTTTACAAAGGGAATATAATTCGCCTCCAGGCATAGAGCTGTACGTCCACGCCCTGTGCTCAGCTGCGTGGGGATCTCCAAAAAGGGTTGTCTCTAGCCTGCCACCAGCTTACCCCTTGATAGTATTATTCATGTCTCATTCTCCAATGAAAAGCTTTTGACCTTAGGGATGGAGGAATTTAATATAATCTGGAAGAGGCAAGGACTTTGTATTTTAGTTTCTTTGGCGCTAAATAATTCCCGTAAGTAAGATATCCAAATATTACGTTTTCCTGTGGTTTGCCCTTTATGTTTTAATTCACAACATCTCTCTGTAGCCCTCGTTGAATATCTGGGTGACAATACGTTTCTCAACACTTAGAAATAAGTCCTCCAGAGCCATTACAACTATAAAGTACAGCTGCTAATAGCATACGATCCAAGTTTCCCAGGCTCTCGGAAAACATCAAAGTTTTCTGTTGCCAGAAACTTTGGGTGGAAAGAAAAGTGAAAAGGAGCCTTCTGATCCAACGTGTGAGCTGAGGAATGGTGAGTGGGTTCGATTTATGAACTGTTAGCCGTCGTCCTTGGATGCCTGGATGGCCAAGAGTGAGGTCATCAGAAAGCAGGTGCGCGGCTCCCTAACAGGTGTTTCCAAAGAGACTTTTAGCCTTTTCTAGGCTGCTACCTGGAGTCAAGGGGTGCAGACATCGGGCACAGGAATTCTCAGCAATGGTGCTAAATCAACACAAATGTTCTCCTAAAGGAAATTGCTAAGAATTAAAATCGTGGTCATGTGATTGGAAAAGTTATTTCAGAAAACTGACATGAATTTGAGTGTGTGCCAAATCTGAAGTCTGAGAATGTTATAAAAATTGGGAGAGTTCTTCAAACGACAAAGAGTACATTTCTAAAAATGTGTGGCTTTGTTGCTCTTGCCTTCTCTTGGGTTCAGGTATGAATGTGGAAAGGGATATAAAAGTCCAAAGTCATGGGTGTCCCACCCAAGAAAAGGGTACATGTGGCCCAATCTGCTGAGCCTGTCTTTGTGTCATGCACTGTCTTTCTCCCATTCTCAGTCTGTGGGGTTTGAGACAGCTGCCTCCACACCTGTGCTCCAAGATTGGACATACGACCTGCTCCAACTACGATCTGCAATCCCCTGAGCCTTTTGCAGAATTATTGGAAAACAGCTCCTGAGGCACTTGGAAAGGAACCTTAATTAGCTGGGCCTATCTTTGGTACCATGGGTAGAAGGCCACCTTGAGGGCAAAGCCAATACAGAGAACACTAGAGGTGACAGAGAGAGAGCAGCAGAGTCTTGAAAGCACTGTTTGGGGCCCTGGTGCTGGCCGTGCCTAATGATTCATCTCTGATTTGATTTTCATGAGATTCCTCTCTCGGCATAAGGCACCATTTCAGACCAGAAGATCCAGACTTCATCTTTTATCCCTCAAACAAAAACTCTGGGATGGAGCCCTGGCTTTTTGACTCCTGTGACACTCGTGGCTAATCATTTATACTTTGAATGCATCAGGTATCCTCATTTATTAAACCAGAGGGTAGATCAAGGTCAATTCTCAGCTCCTCAATTCTATTATCTTATTATGAACTCCATGATCTTATAACCTAACACCATCTTTAAGTTCATATAAATATAATTTCTTCTCTACACTTAATTGCCTGATGATATGGCTCACTTTAAATGTGTTCATTTATCGAAGGAATAAAAAACTTGACCTCGTAAATTTTAGCAGCATTACTTTTTATTTGTGATTAATTCTAATTCCTGACAGCTAGCAGGAGAAAAAACAAGGATACTTCCAGCAAAACCTGTTACTGGAAGCAGCTGTCTTGTCAAAGAGCACGTAGGGTGTATCTGAAGATGTTTGATTGGGGTCCCTTTTCGTATACCCACATTTAGAGCCTCTCTCTCATCCTTAGACTCAAATCTTAGCCTCATCCTTCACGTATCTTTGAGCCAAGTGGGACAAAAATCTCTGCAGACAAATGCAGTAGTGCCAGGAAGCGTTTCTGCCTGTCTCTCACCCAGCTTCCATGTTCAGAGCAAAAAGATATCTTTTCTGTTCACAGCTTACAAAGTATTAATGTCTACTTGTTTCTTCACCTGCTGCCTCTAACCCTAGAATCCTGGAAGTATATCCTTATTGGATTAGTGGCAGCTAAATGTCTCAAAACGAATAAAATTACCCTAGTAGGAATTGTTCGTAGGTAATTTGTAAAATGAGGATGGCCTGACATCTTCCCCCTTGTCATTAGACAGCTGGAGAGACAGAGCCTGGCTTTCGTTTTAATAACAAAGCTCCATGCAATTCCTCTAAACACCCTCACAGGAGGAACTAAACAAGCCTATAGACCAGCAATAAATGTGGACTCACCTCACTGAATAGGCCTTTTCCCACTTATAAATCAGAGATAACGAAATTTGCCAGGTTTCTGCTTTAAGCTCCAAATGGGGGTGGAATTGTAGGTCAGGGAGTAAATTGCTGTATAAATGCAATACATTGATTTGTGAGCATTTCGCATTTGGTTTGGGAAAGAGAAAAAGGGGGCTAATTCAATTTGTACTGAGTGTTTTCTTTCTCCTTTAAGCTGATCATTGGAAATTCTGGCAGTTGCTAGGCAAAACTTTGGTGGTTCTGAAAAATCTACCAGGAAGCTAAGGTAAGGAATTGCCGAATCCTGGGGGAGACAAGTTTGACAACTGAATGTCCAACAAACACTTGAGGTCAGAGCATTTATTCCCTGCTGGGCCGTGGTTTGCAATGGCTGTGTGCCTGTGCCCACGGCCATGTATCTGTGATGTGGGTCCTTCTCTTTTGCAGCAGTTCTCTCACTTTGCCCCTTTGCACGTAGAGCTGTTAATGACTTCCTGCTTCTGGTCATCCCTGGTGTACTGCTCTTCTCTGTTAGTTCACCCTTAAACTCTTTCTGGATATTTGGACCACCACGTGGACACATGGACACATATTAATGACATAGATAAAAATTGTGAGCCACAAAACCAAGATGTAAGAAGTCAAAACAGCTGTCATTAGTCTGTCCCTCACTAAGTTGTAAATGGATCTCTTTTCACCTTCTATGTCTGTAATCTACATTATCAAAGATAGTTTTCTCAATTCCATGTGGTTTCAGCCCCAACACACCTGTGAGCACACGTGCACACACCCACACCTTTCCAATTTAAAGCTGTTTGCAAACACCAGAATGTTTAGTGACACCGCCCACCTCCTCTACACCCTGTAACCCCACCAACATCAAAGAACAAACACTCTGTCAATTACTAATCTTCCCAAACCTTAGGTAATCTACCACCCCCCAAACCCCAGGTTGCCCCATGCTTCATCCTTTACCCAAAAAGACTGTGATCATTAATTTTATGTGTCAACTCCTCCAGATCACAGGATGCTGGGATATCTGGCTAAACATTATTTCTAGGTGTGTCTGTGAGGGTGTTTTCCTGAGAGGTGATCAGCATTCGAATCAGTAGACTTGAGTCAAGCAGTTTGCCGTCGCTAATGTCGGTGGACATTATAGAGCAAACGGGTAGAGGAAGATGGGATTCACCCTGTCTCCCTGCCTGACTGAACTGGAATATTGATCTTCTTCTGCCCTTAGCTTTCCTGGTTCTCAGGTCCTTAAACTCAGACTGGAATCTCCACCATCAGTTCTCAAGCCTCCCAACTACACTGCTGGCCCTGGGACTCCAGGTTGCAGAGAGCAGGTAGTGAGACCACTTAGCCTCCGTAAGCGCAGAAGGCAGTTATCTTATAACAAATTTATTTATATGTATTCTATTGGTTTTGGTTCTCTGGAGGACTCTGACTAGTATAAAGACCAAATGTGGATGTCTCAAGACCCAAAGGACGTGGAGAGGCAGACACAGTAGACTGTGGCACCGTGCTGTAATCACTGCCCCAGAGAGCGCGAACAGCTCCTGTCAGGGCACAGGAAGGTAAGTGAGGCAGGAGAATAGAGATAGGATAACATGAGACCAGTGGCCCAAAGAGCAGCCTCCATCAAAATTGCCTCTGTGTATTTGGCACCTAAGAGCCAAAGGTAGTGTGAAGATAATGTCTTATTATAAAACCCGATGCCGGCTGGGCGCGGTGGCTCACGCCTGTAATCCTAGCACTTTGGGAGGCCAAGGCGGGCAGATTACCTGAGCTCAGGAGTTCGAGACCAGCCTGGGCAACATGGTGAAACTCCATCTCTACTAAATACAAAAATATTAGCCGGGTGTGGTGGCATGAGCCTGTAGTCCCAGCCACTCGGGAGGCTGAGACAGGAGAATTGCTTGAACCCAGGAGGCGGAGGTTGCAGTGAGCCGAGATCATATCACTGCACTCCAGCCTGGGCGACAGAGTGAGACTATGGCTCCAAAAATAATAAATAAATAAATAAATATTTAAAAAATCAAGTAAAATCTGACGCCTGCCTAGACTTGCTGTTGGAAGCCAGGAAATCAGATGGCTTGCAGGAGCTGTGGTCTGCAAAAGAATAGAATGGGAAGAGGTGAAGAAAGGTGCCTGCAGAGATGCACCAGAATCAGGAAACAGGATGTGGGACTTAGATAAACCCTAAAACGTTGAGGCTTGGAATCCAGTGCTTAGCAAGCCTGCCTACATGCACGTCGTAGTCTTTCGCTTCCCGTAGCCTCAATGACCCTTTCCTTTTAGAGCCAGCTTTGACTACACATTGGAATCATCCCAGTGCGGAGGCTGAAAAACACTGACTCCCGAGTCTCATCCCTCCTCCTCTCAGCCTTTAACCCATCTGTGATGTGGCTTTGTGTATTTGGATTTTTAAAAGCTTCTTCCAGGCTATCCCGATATGCAGCCAAAGTTAAGGAACACTGTGTCAGAAATGTCAGCCAGACTCACCTGTGCTCAGGGAAGTACGGAAAGGGCTTCTTAGCCATCTTTGTGTAGGTAAGAATAGGTACTACTGGCCCGGCGCAGTGGCTCATGCCTGTAATCCCAGCACTTTAGGAGGCCAAGGCGGGTGGATCATGAGATCAGGAGATCAAGAACGTCCTGGCTAACACAGTGAAACCCCGTCTCTACTAAAAATACAAAAAATTAGCTGGGCATGGCGGCATGCACCTGTAGTGCCAGCTACTCGGGAGGGTGAGGCAGGAGAATTGCTTGAACCTGGAAGGCGGAGGTTGCAGTGAGCCGAGATTGTGCCACTGCACTCCAGCCTGAGCGACAAAGCAAGATTCCGTTAAAAAAAAAAAAAAAGGAAGAATAGGTACTACTATAATTCTTAAGCTGGACTTAGTGGCAAAGGGATCGAAATGAGACTATACTGCAGAGGAAATACCAAAATAGTATCTGAAGAATGCCCAGTGATGCTCTTTCCCCTCTGAGCAGGTTATTTTCCTTTCCGACAGTGGTTCTCAAATGTTAGCAGCATCCAAATCATCCGGAGGGCTAGGGCTTGTCAAAACACAGACTGCTGGGCTCCACCGCAGGAGTTTCTGATTCCGAGAGTTGGAAGGGACCCTAGGAATTGCTTTTCTGACAAGTTCCCAGGTGAAGCTGATGGTGCCGACGCAGGGCCACACTTTGAGAACCACTGCTCTAGAGAAAGTTCCTCTCCATCCATCCCTTACTCTTCCCTGTTTTATGTGGTTAAGGGAGCTCTTCCTTCACAGCTCCATGGGAGCCTTCCCAATCTGTGACCACACAGAGGGAAACTTCCATCATCCTGGGCCAGAAAGGGCAGCAAAATCTTATCTATTTCCCCAGCAGGTGTTTGCAAACACAGCTGCCTGGGGCCATGCAAACACTCACTGGGAACTTGGGGTTTACATGGCTGTCATTAAAAATCTCGGAGCCTACACAGCAAAGAACGCCCATGTGTCGGCAGGAACATTTCTTCCTATGATCACAAATGGCTTCCATTCCTGAAGAAAACCCAGGAGACATGTGGGAAGAAAAATTGCCAAGTCTTAGCCCATCCCAAAAATGAAACAGAAAGGAAAACTATGGAAATATATTGGCTTTTCTCACCCATTCTTGCACTCCTTTTTGGAATAAATAGATTTTTCTTGTATTTCTCATTTTTAATATTTGCAAGGAAACAGTCTCTTGAGAAAAGGTAGAGTATTTGGTGAAGATTCACTTTTATTAATACCTGAGTAGCCCATTTTTTTTCCTTTCTCACAAACACAAACATCTTATCATTCTTTTTTAATTATTGGGTTATTTTCTTTTTATACATGGAAACACATTTTAGAGATAGAAAATACCAGTGGTGCTAATTTCCCTAGCCTCTGTAGAAGAAAATGTAGCAGCTGGGACAAGTGCGTGAATTCTACTGGGCTCTTCCACAGTCACCTCTTTACAAAGGCTCAGCTTAGCCACTCTGACCCCCCAGCCCAGGTGAAGGTCACTGTGATGGTTAATATGGAGTATCAACTTGACTGGACTGAAGGATGCAAAGAATTGTTCCTGGGTGTGTCTGTGAGGGTGTTGCCAAAGGAGATTAACATTTGAGCCAGTGGACTCGGACAGCCAGAACTACCCTCGGTCTGGGTGAGCACCCTCTAATCAGCTGCCAGTGCAGCTAGAATAAAGCAAGCAGGAGAAGATGGAAGAACAGACTTGCTGAGTCTTTCGGCCTCCGTCTTTCTCCCATGCTGGATGCTTCTTGCCCTTGAACATCAAACTCCAAGTTCTACAGCTTTTGGACTCTTGGACTTGCACTAGTGATTTCCCAGGGGCTCTCAGGCCTTTGGCCACAGACTGAAGGCTGCACTGTCACTTCCCTACTTTTGAGGTTTTGGGACTCAAATTGGCTTCCTTGTCCCTCAGCTTGCAGACAGCCTATCATAGGACTTCAGCTTGTGATCATGTGAGTCAATTCTCCTAATAAACTCCTCTTCATATATACATTCATCCAACTACTTCTGTCCCTCTAGAGAACCGTAATACAGCCATGATCTCATGTTTGCATCTCAAACACCTGCTGAAGCTTTGAGTTCACAGGGTCTGAATCTAAAAGTTGTGACTTACAAATGGCAGGTTGCATCACTGGGTTCCTGAAATTGCTATGCATATGTGCCTAGGCCACCGAGACCAGGGATAATGGACACTGGACCAGAACGGACATGGTTCTGCAGGCATGATGAATGACCCCGGGGTAGCCTGAAATCTACTGCATGAAACACTGATTCCATGAATGTCAGCTGTCACTGGAAAACAAAAAAGGGTGCCATGGACACAGAAGTTTGGGAAATACTCATTGAGTTAAAGAAAGTGAATCATACTGGTTTCTTTATTTTAGGACTCCTCAGAACTTTTGAGATATTAATGTGCATGATGAAGTTTCAAGAGGGGATTTATTTGACCATAGGAAATGTATGAGATCAGAGAGTGAAAAAGAGGGGGATTATCTTGGGATATTTCTGAGGACTATTTTGGGAAAAACAATATATTAGATAAGATCTACTTTGGGGCTGGACACAGTGGCTCATGCCTGCCATCTTAGCACTTTGGGAGGCCGAAGCGAATGGATCACTTGAGGTCAGGAGTTCAAGACCAGCCTGGCCAACATGGTGAAACCCGTCTCTACTAAAATTCAAAAATTAGCCAGGCGTGGTGGCATGTGCCTGTAATCCCAGCTACTCGGGAGGCTGAGGCAGGAGAATCACTTGAGCCCAGGAGGTGGAGGTTGCAGTGAGCTGAGATTGCGCCACTGCACTCCAGCCTGGGTGACAGAGTGAGACTCCATCTCAAAAAAAAATCTACTTTGGTCTTCTCTCACATAAATTCTGTGTTCCATGTTCTAAGTTTCTATGATGTGGAAATAAGTCTTAATGAACCAACAAAACTTAAAGGTGAGGTCTGAGCCAGCCACAAGTCATGTGCTTATGACTTAAGAAGCAAAGCATGGTGAAACTTTCTCAATGTTCCTTCTATTCCCTTTCCATCTCCTCAGTGGGCTAAGAAAAGGATTTTGGTGAGAAAAAAAGAAAACCCAAGAGAGAATTTTAAAACACTAAGTTTCAACGTTTATAGGCATATTTTAAACATTTTCTTTCACTATCTTACATATAAAATATTTGGGTGCGAATACTCTTGCCAAGAGCTCTATGCTGCCTAGGGACCCTTACACAGGCCAGTGCATCTTGGTGGAAATCACTTTTTCTTAAAGAAATATGTAAATGAGTATTCAAATGCAAAGCCCAGAATCAGAGACTGAGCTATCTCTTCTATACTAATTTCCCTCGCTGACCTCTTGTGCTATAGTAATACATCATTTAGCTTGACATCGAACCAAATCCATTAGTGTAAAATGTTTTTGCCGATTAGTTATATTGTTTCCTAACAATTTAAATGCTTTAATGCTCCCAAATTCTATTATATCATGCTGTATTAATTGTATCATATTACCATAATGTTAATTATATAATTATATCATTGAATTCTCATAATATTATACTTATAAACTAAGTATTGTCAAAGTATTCCCCTTTGATAGGTAAGAAAACAAAGTCAGCACAAAGTTAAATAATTATCTCAGGTCACACAATTAGTAATGGCTGGAGCCAGGAGTTAGATCAAAATCCATCTGAAACCAAAGCCTGTGGTCTTCACCATCACCTCGAGTTGCCTTTCATAATTATTGGGATAAGACTGAGAAAGAGGAAAAATGGAATCTTTAGGATAACTTCTTAAAGTAAATATCAAAATGCCCTTAACTTAATCAATCATTAAAAATTGGAAATAGATTTTAGTAAATAAATAGTAACACACAAGAACAGATTGGAAAAATACAGTTTTATGATCTGCAAATAATTACATCTCACTTATAATAGATTTTATACCAAATAAATAAACAGCTGTATAGATAAAATCTTATACAATGGGGCTATAACTCCTCAAAATGTACACTTTTTTATTGGTTTGTTTTTGTTTTTGTTTGAGACAGAGTCTTGCTCTGTCACCCAGGCTGGAGTGCAGTGGCGTGATCTTGGCTCACTGCAAGCTCCACTTCCCGAGTTCACACCATTCTCCTCCCTCGGCCTCCCGAGTAGCTGGGACTACAGGCGCCCGCAACCACGCCCTGCTAATTTTTTGTATTTTTAGTAGAGACGGGGTTTCACTATGTTAGGCAGGATGGTTTCGATCTCTTGACCTGGTGATCCACCCTTCTCAGTCTCCCAAAGTGCTGGGATTACAGGCATGAGCCACCGCGCCCAGCCCCAAAATGTACATTTTTAAAGATGCACTCCAAACTCTTAGAACCAAGGGATTGAAAAAAAAAAAAAAAAAAACAACTACCACCAAATTGGTGAGAGGAGAAAAGAACTTTACAGTTAACACAATGCAATTAATCTTCAAGTATGGTAAAACACACTCATTTGTACCAATTAACTTCATTATTCTATTTGGAAGATTTCTCTCCCTCTCTGTGTTCTAACCTTCTTCTAAGTTTTTAGTCCGAGCAATCTTTACTACCTTATGTCTAGTTAAGATTGCAATAATTTGTCATTGGTGTGCAGGCACTTTCTTAACTATTCCTGTGTTACAAATAAAAGAGCCAGTATTGCTCGGGAGGTTATCTCAAGGGCCCTGCAAAGCCATGCACTATAAAATGGTTAGACATTAAAGATGCGAAGAAAACCCATAAAACAACACATAAAAATGTGTCTTCCCATGCCATTTATATGGAAAGATGGTGCAGTTCAATCTTTAAAGCCAAAGACTATTTTAGAATTCAAGTTTCAATCAGAACTTTCAGAAAGGAAGAAGTTTCACTCTCTTTGACCCTCTTCCTTTGGTTGTAAAACTGCCAAAGTTAAAATCATGTGCTTTCTTGGCCTATTGGCCATTTTTGTTTTCTGTTTTTGTTTTTGTTTTTGTTTTTTTTGAGACAAGAGTCTTGCTCTGTCGCCCAGTCTGGAGTGCAGTGGCACGATCTCTGCTCACCGCAAGCTTCGCCTCCCGGGTTCGCACCATTCTCCTGCCTCAGCCTCCCAAGTAGCTGGGACTACAGGCACCCACCGCCACGCCTGGCTAATTTTTGGTATTTTTAGTAGAGACGGGGTTTCACTGTGTTAGCTGGGATGGTCTTGATCTCCTGACGTCGTGATCTGCCTGCCTCAGCCTCCCAAAGTGCTGGGATTACAGGTGTGAGCCACCACGCCCAGCCTCCTTTGGCCTTTTGATCTCTCGCTCTCTCTCTTTCTCTTTCTTTCCCTCTCTCTCTCTCTCTCTCTCATGAAATCTGCTTTTTCTAGCTAATATTATTTCTGGAAAATACCTGCTAAATCAGACCTCCAACTCCTGGAGAAAAAAAATATTTATTTAGGCAGATTTATAATTAGAAAAAAATCTGAGAAATGTAGAGGTTCATACTCACTTGAAGAGCCGTTGAATTAACCATTCAAGGGAGTTGTTTTTTTCTTTAAAAGACTGCAATTCTCTGGGTGCATCAATCTGACAGCTTCCAACTGTGAACACCTATGTCTCTTTGAGTGCTTTCTCTAGTTATCTGAACCTTCCCAGAAAGCTGGAAGTGCCAAGGAGTTAACAGCTCCCCACAGCCTTCAAGCAATAACCGACCAGAGTTAAAACCTCAGAGGGAACTTCCACACTGCCGCTGACAGTTCCCCAGCAGGAAGGCCTCAGTTGTGCGTGGTGTGTATTTGCTTCATTTCCTTCCCTGCCTTATATCCCCAGTCTTTACTGATGTTTCTTGGAATCACCTACCAGATAAAGTTCTTGCACTGGAATCCTTGTGCCTCCAGAAATGCAGCTGAAAATATAGGCCCACGCTGATAAAGGAAGGGAAATCAGAAATTCTAGAGTTATCACAAGATCCTAAAAGTGCCCGAATGTCAATGATCCTATTTTTGTGTCTCAGACATGTTAGTACAGATACCATAAAGCATATGTAATTCTACAGGAGCTAGGTCTAGTCTGTGGATTACCGAGGCCAATTTTCTCAGCCATGCCCCATCCAGGCAATCAGATGAAAAGAGTGTCTTTCTGTCATTTAGGGAAATCCATGAATTTATTGATTCATGGAGACCAGCGAGGTCTTTGCATGTGATCAGGATGGCTGGTCAGGATGCCTATCATGCATGCCACATAAATGTTGCAACTGTGGGGCTCTGCAAAGGGTTTTAGGTGAGTAAGTGTGGAATGCATTCAAGAATGAAAATTATCAAGTATTCAGAAGGAGATGGACTCTGGGGCTCTGAGAAATGTTCTTTGTGAACCCTTTGAGAGTCAGGAGCCAGAGTTTTGAATCCTACATGTGGCTCGGTTTTCAGTCTGAGTGAAAACATCCATGGGGTGCTGGACAAGATCAGTGCCTGGGAGACTCAGGAGACTCAAAACCAGGACATGAACAAGGTACTTTGTTTATAAGGAAATTCCATGGCAACCTTCAGAAAGAAAAATGTGGTCTAACAGTAATTGCGTAGTTGGGGCTGGAGTAGAGCACCAGCAAGCAGCAAACCCATAGGAATGGGGTCCATTAAACCATCTGCAAATGGCAGGTGATGGAGGAAGGTAGAGGATAAGACCCTGTGGAGAAGTCTTGGGACATTTTCATGGCTGCAGAAACTGCTGGGACATTTGAGGAATATAAAGGAAGTGAATGTGATAAGAAAAATAAACACAAGGAAACTGACAGAAAATTAGATTGAAAGTAACATGAGAACCAGACATATAAAGACTTGTAAGCCATGATAAGGAGTTTGGGTCACATTCCAATTGCAATGGGAGACCATAGGGGCAGTTTTGAGTAGAAGAATGATATGCTCACATTTAAATTTTGAGATCACTTTGGCTATAGAAGAAGATTGGCCTGACATTTACCAAATATACTAGAAACTGTGCTTATGATATACTAGACATTGTGCTAAAGCTCTCAGTGTGTGTAATCCTCACTACGTCTTGACAAAATAGGTCATTTTTACTATCTCCATGGCTCAGAAAAGATGTGTCTAACCCTGAGTCACCCACTGGTAAGTGATGGAGTTAGGAGCTGAATCCAGACAGAGCTAATTGCAAAGACTGAACTCAAAATATATCTCAGAGTACTCTTGAGAACCTATATGCAAATTCTCTCTCTCCAACCCATCACCTAATGCTTGTTGATGTTCTCATGGGTTCAGTAAGTTATATCACAGAATCCACTATCTGTTCAATGGCTGCCCAGCATGAACGTGGAGTTTTAATGGAACAGGTTTTTGTTTGGGGGCCCCACTTCTCTAGCGTTACAGGTGTGCCTTCTTCTACGAACAAATCTATTGATACTATTACTGAACTGAATTTGGGTCTGCCTGCTCAGTGCAGAAAAACTAAACACTGACATTGAGATTTGCAGTGAGAGATAGTGAGGCGTTTATTGCAGGGAATCAACCAAGGAGAATCCAGCAGCTCATTCTTGAGAAAAGAATTCCCCAGTGGCTTAAATGTAAGGGTGTTTTTTGATACACAGTCTCGCTCTGTCACCCAGGCTGGAGTGCAGTGGCATAATCTCGGCTCACTGCAACCTCTGCCTCCTGGGTTCAAGCGATTCGCCTGCCTCAGCCTCCCAAGTAGCTGGGACTACAGGCACCTGCCACCACACCCAGCTGATTTTTTTGTATTTTTAGTAGAGACGGGGTTTCACCGTGTTAGCCAGGATGGTCTCGATCTCCTGACCTCATGATCTGTCTGCCTCAGCCTCCCAAAATGCTGGGATTACAGGTGTGAGCCACTGCGCCCGGCCACATGTAAGGGTTTTTAAGGTGGGGAAGCAGAGGTTACAGGGAGAGTCATAAACCAATACATGGAGGCTATCCATTAGTTTGACCTAAAAAGGCAGGACATCTTCAATCAGGGGCTTATAGGTCACAGGTAGATTCAAAGATTTTCTGATTTGTAATTGATTAAGGAAGTGAAACTTTGTCTGAAGACTTG